>NC_067492.1:53036059-53336059 GCF_947179515.1 Apodemus sylvaticus | reverse complement strand
AGACATACTCTTGGAAAGAAATGTTTTTAAAATGTGACTCCAAGTTTGGTTCCAGGCTGAAGTGAGAAGTGATAATCTATGAAACGACATTTATTTCCAGCCGTGTGTTTAAATGTTTGCGTCTACTGGGTAACATCAAACTCCGCCCCCTCTCTCCAGGGTCGGCAGAAGTCAGTCACTCAGTCAGTCAGTCAGTCAGTCGGGGACATCCACTTGGTTCTCACACGCTGCCGCCACTCCTCCAGACACACGTCTGCACTGCTACCCGGCTGCTCAGGTGTCTGAGAGAGCAATTCTAGATTCTTGTTTACTCACGCGCTTGCCTCTAAGGAGCAATGGCTTTCGAGGTGCTGGGGCCCTGCAAAGTAAACGCCGACATTGTCCAGAAAGAGGAGAGAGTGAAAGCGAGGTAAGGAATGCAGCAGGCCTTGAAGTGGACTCCACCACACCATCACACAGCCCAACGCAGCCAGGGTCCTGCAACCTGCCAAGGCCAGTGGACTTGCACACAGGCTTTGAGCCCATCAAGCCCACAAGAAAACACAGAAGAACCTACAAAATAGAAACAAGCCCGAACCTGGCAGACATGAGTCGAGGCAGGCACACCAAAACAGAACACCATCATCCAGAGGACCTGGAAGGTTTTCTAAATCCAATTTACAAAAACCACCCAGCGCCTTAGATTACATTTAAACCATAGTTAAGCATGTCATTAGGCTTCTGAAAACAAGAGAATGCAGGCAAGGATGAAACCAAAAAGCCCCAGAGAGGCACAGCGGATGAGGTCAGCACACAGGAAGAAGAGAAGAGAGGAGCCGAGAAGCCAGGATGCTGACAGAGACACCTGGAGACTCAGAGGTTGGCAATTTTTAAATACGCTGTGGTTATCTCTGCAGGAGAACAGTTCTCTGCTGTTTTTCAGGAAGCTCTTCAAACTAAGAGACTAAAGTCTTCTTAAAGCCTGGCATGAGAGTACACTAACCAAAGGAAGACAAGCATGTGGTTGTCAAAACAGGACTGAGGGTCTAGGGAGCAGGGACACACACACACACACACACACACCAAAACTACAAGCTCCTCTCTGGTTCTGAACAGACTATTATCAAGCACATAAGCTCCTTTCTAGATATCTATGTAAGGCACATTGAAGGCTTCTAGAGGGAGGGCAGCTGTTTATGTATGACTCTGTTAGAGGCGACCACTTCTATTTATTGTGTTTAAGGGTGGGGAGTTCTACAGCGTCCCACCTGGCTTTTCCAGGGGTCACCAACAGACAGGACAGCAACTCCCCGTACTGTACTGACCAAGAATGTAGCAAAATTCTTCAAAAACCTGCTGCCAGAAACAGGACTTAGGGACAGTATTTGGTCACCGCATAGCTTGTATCACACAGTAGATGAGTGCAGTAATCGCTCCCTGTAAGCGGCCATTTATTTTGCAAGTTGTGTTGATAAATCAACATCAAACACAAAGGAAGCCTGGGGCATGGGGGAAGGCAATGAGAGAAAGATTCTGCTAATGGTCCACAAAAGAAAGCCTGCACTCACTGGCTGTCCGGGGAAGGGCCAGGGTGTTTTCTATCTGTGAATATAAACAGAAAGGGCAAAAATTCACATCCCAAGTGCTGCGTAGAGAAAGTAACAAGCACGGATGTTCGCTTCCGTGCTGAAAATTGATTTTGGTTGTCTCTGCTCTCAGTGGTCGGCAGTACACAAATGGTAGTTTGTGCTTTGTCTCCCTCACATAAACGGGGAGGGAAGGAGAAGGGAGGAGGGGAGGGAAGACACAAAGACCAGGAAGTGGGGGGGGGGGGATGGAAATTATTTCTCTAGGTTTAAGGCTAAGATCACAAACCTTAGAAGGTGCTAAATATGTTCAGACTCCCCGGGAAAGCTGCTCGCTCTACTATCCCCAGAGATCCGGGCTGCATCTCAGGCCTGAGTGTGCGGCTGTAGCTCTCTTACAAAAACTAGTTGCTCATAAGAAGAAGCTCAATAAGTCTTTGCTAGAGTGGAGAAAATTATGTCCCAACAGCAACAAGCTCGTCCTGGGTTCCGAGCTGTGTGTGGAGCAGTGTCCCTAATCATAAGGCCTAGCGTAGTGCCACAGTTCTCCATGACCCAAAGAAGCAAGCGCGAACCAGCTGCCGGCTCTAGAGTGGAGAAAGACTTCATCTAGAGAGGAAACAGTCATCTCCATGGCCAGGTTGCGCCAGGGAACATTACTAGATGTTTTCCTGCCCATCCAGGTGTCCTGTTTTGTTTTCACTTTCCCTCCCTGAGGGGAAAAGTGCATTTGGAACATGAGCTAACAGATGCTCTACCGACCCCAGCACCTCCCTCACTCTGCCAAAGGCGAATGAAGTGTACAGCAACAGCAGAGACACGGGCATGTTCTGTCTGAGTGTGCTCAAAATAGACACGAACCTTGACAGCTCCAAGTTGCTCTTTTCTGAATTTCTCCAAGGGTTTAATCAGGGTTTCCGTCACACTTAATGCCTAGAGAACAAAATAATAACAAGAACACAATGTTAGGAAAAAGTGTCGCATTCTCGTCTTGCACTCCACCCAGAACAACATACTTGGCTGTCTTACCTCATTCTGCCACCGTAACAACTAAGGCGCTGCTATGTAATGTACTAAAGAGCTGCACATCTGTCAATGTTTTCAGGGAAGGGAACGGAGCAGCTGGCGAGGAACAGGGAACTGGCCCTGCAGCCCTCCACAGAACAGCGAGGAGGCTATCCGTAAGCAACAAAGCGCCCTATCATAGCCACCAACAGAACACTTCTGTGGGCGACAGTTCTCACCTCCTCCTCAGAGATTTAAAAGTCAATTACATTCCTTCACTGGTCCTCAGGCTGTGTTAAAGGAAGGACTAAGAACTGTGGATATTCCTCCAAATACAAAGAGTCTGCACTACACCACTGACAATCCCTGGTCCTCCAGAGGGTAGAAGGTGTATCAGCAACTTCCACAGTCAGAACAAGTAGTGACCTGCTGGCCGGCATTGCATACGGGGGAGGGGGAGGTCAAGTGGACACACACACACACACACACTGGCCATAGTCTCATTCATGGCTGGCTTACATGACTCACTTGGAGCTTTCATTCTAAGCCACAAAAAGCTGAAAATGCAAATAAAGGATTATTTACCTAAGGAGAGCAAGCCTCCCTAAGAGCTCCCTGCTCAACAGAGCCCTCTCAGCCTCCAAGCCCAAGTCTCAGAAATATCCAGTGAGGGGAGGCCGGCACAACACTGCACAAGAATGTGTCATCCTCCTTTTACAAAGCCCCTCCCTAAAGACAGTAAACCTAAGCTTACAATAAGGAGAAAATGGTGAATGCTTTTAAAGGAACGTATCAGAAATCAAATATCCTTCCTTCTCCCTCTGCAGGCTAGGCAAGAGCTTAGGGTAACCTAAGGCTGCTCTGCACACACTCACTGGATAATGATTTCTCCTAAAGTGAACATTCATAGTACCACGTGAAGAACATAAAACACGCAACTATGCCCTCAAACGCAAGCACTTCCTGTATGTGCTCGCCCACTCAGAAAATTTGCTACTTAGTTGCAAAAGAGCTGAGGCAACACACAAGGAGAAGAAGGCTCCACAGGGAGAAGGACTTCATCTTCCAAATGCATTCTGAATGCAAATTTCATCTTAGGCACTTTGAATTTTAAATGCAAGCATTCTACACTTAGCACCATGTGACCTGCAATAATGAAAACCCAGAGACCACCACACACTGAAAAACGAGAACAGAGACAAAGAACTGGTCACCCAAGTAAGATCCGGATAGACCATGTTATATCTCAGAAAAGAGACGCCAAAGGCTTTATCTCTCAATGGTTTTTAAGGTGATCCAATCCACAGACTATCTCTATAAATTAAGATACTTGGGCCAGAAAAGGCAGCAGCCACCAAGTCTGACAACCAGAGTGTGATTCCCTAAGACCCACATGGCAGGAGAGAACTGACCCTCAAGTTGTCTCTGTCCTCTATGCACACACAGTAGCATGTGTGTGCCCCTCCAACATATATACAAATTGAATCAATATAAAAATATTTAATATAAACATATGACACCTGTGTCAATCTCAAAGCTTCTATGTCCAGATCTAGCCTACCACTGTTGCAGAATAAGCCCATACGTAATAAATCCATCCTTGATAAAGGCTAATATGCTCAAGAAAGAAGGCAGCCTGGCACCGCACGCCAGTCTAACAGCCTAGCAAATGCGGACAGTCACTGAGGAGAGGGATGAACAATCCTCACGGAACACTGCAGTACCAGACAGGTACCAAATAATCCAAACCAGCCACCGTGACCCGCCCTGCTGCTCAGTAAACTCTAGTGCGAGCGAGCATCTGGGCCACGGTGCAAGGTTCCGAGAAAGAGCAGCCCCCAGCCCTCGGGAAACCTGCTGATTAGTGAGAGAGACACAAGGGAAAATTATAACCAGAGAAAGCAGGGCCAAGCGTGGTGAGGACTTCATCAGAGGAACCGAGAAGGCCCACGCTCCATCTGTGCCTCGTCAGAGCAGTGACAGCTAAGCTAGGTGCTGAGAGGTGGGAAGGGATGAGGAGTGTGAGGGTCAGGGCAGCTGATTCCAGCCTGAAGCCAGGGAAGGCCCAGGGTTAGAGCACAGCCGGCAAAGCCGGGTACAGCTAGGCACAGGACACCGAACGGAGCAGAGAGAGCTGAGTGAATGCAGGACCAGACCGCACAGCATCCCTGCCTGAGTGAGAAGCCACCAGAGGGTGTTAAGCAGAGAACCAGTAGAATGTTGAATGATCTTTTTAAAGATCCCCTGCCTAAGCAAAGGCCTTAGAGGCAGAGAAACTGAAAGAAGAAACTCTTCCCAGGGGTTTCCCTAGGAGCAAGCCGTGATGGTGCCTTACACACACACACACACACACACACACACACTCACACACACACACACACACACACACACACACAGCAGGTAGGCTGGAGACACATCTGCAAGCTTCCTGAACTGAGTGTGGGAAAGATTAAAATAACTATAACTGCTCCAAGAGTCTGTATGCGCAAAACTACCTAAGAGCGTTCTTACAGTCTGGATCCTTAACAGCCGCCAAAGGTTCATATGCTAAAGGGTCCGTTGGCACCCTATGGCATCAGCTGAAGGGCCTGTTGGCACCCTGTGGCACCAGCAGAGCCTTTACAAGACGAGGTTTTAATTGAGAAAATGTCTTACAGCTAAATTTCATGGAAGCATTTCCTCAACTGAGGCTCCTTCCTCTCTGATGATTCTAGCTTGTGTCAAGTTGACACAGAAAAACAGCCATTACAGGTCCTTCTCTACAGAAAGTTATCCCAGGAACCCTGAGGTCCTAAGTTATCCACAGTTCTGGTGTTGCAGATGAGTTCAGGAAAGTCAAAGCAAAAGCTGTGTTTCCATGTTACTTTGCCCCCTCAAACCCCAGACTCAGTCGGACTCACAACATAAGGTGCCTTAGGGTTTCATTGCTGTGAGGAGACACTATGACCAAGGCAACTCTTAGAAAGGCAACATTTAATTAGGGCTGGCTTACAGGTTCAAGGTTCAGTCCATTATCACCATGATAGGAAACATGGCAGCATCCGGGCAGGCATGATGCTGGAGGAGCTGAGAGTTGTGTATCCAAAGGCAACAGAAGGGGACTGGCTTTCTCAGGCACTCAGGAGCCTGAGCATAGGAGCCCCAAAGTCCATCCTCACAGTGACATACTTCCTCCAACAAGGCCACACCTCCTCCAACAAGGCCACACCTCCTCCAACAAGGCCACACCTCCTAACAGTGCCGCTCCCTGGGACAAGTATATTCAAGCCACCACACAAGGTAAAAAATAAAATGAATATGAAAGTTTCCAATGATGTGTCCATTATGACTCTGGTCTGATGTCTCTTCTCATTAGATATGTGGCTATAAGAAGCTTGAAGATCTCAAAATCAAAAGTGAGTGGTGGCTGTGGCACGGCTCCACGGCGGAGCATCTGTGTGGCCCAATCTAATCGCCACTGCTGTGACTTATATTAAGTAACCTACCCAGCTCAAGAGGAGCTAAGACACCAGCTGGCAATGACAAGAGACCTCACTGGACGCCATTCGACCCGAGTAACCCCGGCATCAGCTCTCGCTTCCTCCTCCCACCCTGGAGATCAGAGGCTGAGTTCTGAGGCTGTAGTCACAGAGACTGCAAGACTTCTACCATCGACCCACACACAGGGTCACCGACAATAAGGACGTTCTGTGGACATTCAAAGTTAGTTCCTTAGTTAGTAACTACTGTTTGATGGATCAGCCCAGGGAAACCGTGGACAGGCGGGGGTGAACACCAAACCATGCCTTCCTCATGAGGAACTGCTAGCAAAGATATAAAAGAAACCCAAGGAAGGATGTCCATTCCCCACAGCACTCACTAGTTCATCCTGGATTCCAAGAGGCTGTGGCCTCTGAAGGAATGCAGTCTCGGAGCAAAAGAGACTTCCCACTGCTTTCTCCCACGACCTTCCAGGCACTTCCAATTTTACTGCACTAAAGGGAAAACTCTACAACTTCAATGTCGCAGGCGGCAGCAGAGGACCACTGTGCTGGGACACACTGTTTATTTTTCCTTGAAACAGGAACTCTCAAAAGGGGCCAAGGATTTATCTGTCTGAACAAAACAGTTTTCCCAAAATGAAAAATACTTTTCCAAAAAAGGACTGCTACAACTAAGGACATTTACAGATTCCGAAAATCTTCCCAGGAAGTGTGCATTTGGTTATCAAATTTTCCTTTTTACATGTACTAACTTATGGGGAGGTGGGCGCATGTCACGTCACACATGCAGACGTCGGAGGACAATTTCCAGGAATCCCCTGTGGGTCCCAGGGATCAAGCTTGTATTTCAAGTGTCTTTGGGCAAGACCATCTCCCATCCACTCTGCATCACTGTGATCAACAGTAACTGTATGAAGAATCCTAGGCCAAAACAGTGCCTATCGGATCTCAAATGTACTTTCAGATGCTTTGCGATCACAAATTGGATTGGGTTTTGTAACAAGAGCACTAACGGTCTGAAGAAACTACATTTATCTTACAGAGGCAGGGGTGGCATAATGGCACACGTTTGCGATCCCAGGGTGTGAAGATGGAGACAAGAGGACCCTGTCACACACTAGCCAGCCAGCCTGGCCAAATCCCCTATCTCTGGGCCAGAGAGAGAGAGACAGAGAGAGAGAGAGAGAGAGAGAGAGAGAGAGAGAGAGAGAGAGAGAGAGAGAGACCGAGACCCTGTCACAGAACAAAGCAAAGTGGATGGCTCCACAGGTGGTACACCCAAGCTCACCCTCTAAACCCCACAGCATCCTACCCACGTATCCAAACACAAAGTGTTGGCTAGCTTGCGATCTCTCTCTCTCTCTCTCTCTCTCTCTCTCTCTCTCTCTCTCTCTCTGTGTGTGTGTGTGTGTGTGTGTGTGTGTCTGTCTGTCTGTCTGTCTGTCTGTCTCTGTGTGTATCTCTGTCTGTCTCTGTATCTCTGTCTGTCTGTCTTGCTCTCTCTCGCTCTCTCTCTCTCTCTCACACACACACACAGACAGACACAGAGAGAGACAGAGAGACAGAGATAGAAATGAAAGTGAAAAGCAGGGAACAGGACCAGCAGATCCTCGGAAACAACTGTGGAAAAACACCTCAGGACTATTTGTAAGAGGCTGGCTATATGGTAAGAGGCTGACCTATGTTTCAATAAGGCCTGGTGACTTGGGATGATACACTCTCTGAAAGCATGAGAAAGGTTTTAGAAAGGTTTTAAGGGGTAGGTACCTTAAAACCAAAAGGACGTGAACCCTCAGATGTGGCCATTACATGGTGCTTCTAAGCCGTGCTGAGAGGCTGTGTCTGTGATAATCCACGTCCTACTGTCTAAGGGGTCAGGAGTGTAGATAACTATTTTTATTTAAAAACTGTGTGAAATATTTCTAAACCAGATGCTGCTCTCACACGGTAATCTTCGCGGGTGTACAAGGGCAATGATCTCGCTGTGGCATCTTTCAAACACAAGGCACCGTGGGACCTCCTCGATTTCACGTTCCCCCCTTACCTCCCTCTGCCGGCCAGCCACAGGCAGGTCTCCCTCGTCCCAATGCTCTGCCCTGTGTGCAGCCATGCAGTGAGATGTATACTGGTGCATGGTACGAACTTTCCCCAGCTAAATCAATTCATTACTAAGTAATTCAATTCCTCTCCATCCACATCCACACTCACGCTGTGTGGCAGCTTACGAGCGACCTTACTGGATACCTCCAGGGACCTAAGCAAGGCTTACATCATCACCTGCCACCACTCCCTGCCACGCAAGGCCCACGCCTGGCTTGCCGTCTCAGTTCTCTCTGTCTCCACGTTCCCAGCCAGTCTCTCTCCCGGTTTCTGTCCTCCTCTGTCCCCTCTTTCTCGGCCCTCATAGCTCTGCTTCCATGTGTCTACCCCTTCTCCGGGCCCTCGGTCCCATCCCTTCCCCCTTTATATCAGATCTGTTGCCTGAGGTAATTTCTCAGGGGGACAGCTTGGCACGGGCCTGCCAGATACACCCTCACACATTCATTAGATTTGCATAACACTGGAACCCTTTCTTCACGTAGCTGGCTGCTCTCCTGTACTGTAGCTTCTCCTGTCAGTGTACATCTGAGTTTCATGCAATTAAAATGGCCGGTTAAGTGCTCTTATATTTCTTAAAGAGCTGAGCTAGTAAAAGAATTGAATCACAAATTCTGCCTTTGAGAAAGCATGGTGTCTTCACCTCAGCAGAGCAGGGTGTGCCCTGCCACAGAGAACAGAAGGCTACTCTCCGCTTACTGAGGCCCAGCCCTAACTGCTTCTATCTTTTCAGCACAGAGAAAATAATTTTGTTTTGCTATCCAAATATCCTCAACCAAAAAGAAAGAATGACACCCCATACGTAACACCTGTAAGGGGAGAGCGTAGCCCCAGAGAGGGGTCAGCTGCCAGAAATCCCACTCGAGCACTTGGTTTCTAAGGTTAGCTTAAAGTGACTCTTAGCCCTGTTAAGGAAACAGACATCAAACACATTAGTTGTATAGTAATAACTCAAAATCAATAAACTAAATTCTCTAAAACTAGTGAGTATTATGTCTGTTTGGTTGGCTGGTATTTTGAGACAGGGTTTCTCTGTGTAGCCCTGGCTGACCTGAAACTCACTCACTTTGGAAACCAGGCTGACCTGAACTCGCAGAGATTCCTGTTTCTGACTCCTGGAGGGCTAGCATTGAAGGTGAGCACCAGCACTGGCCATTGAGATGTTTCAGGAGCTCACGGCAACAACTAGGACCTAAGGACTGAGGTGTGTGTACCTGGAAATCAGGTCGGGAAACCAGGAGTACTGAAGGCCCAGTGCTCAGCCCACAGCCACCCCATTGAACAGCACAGATCGCCCCCATCCCAACAATGCGCATTCCACAGTTATTCATCCAACTAACACATTTCTATTGTTCTTCCAGTAAGAAGAAGAAGGATGCACTGAGAATGTCATCAATTTCAATCCTAAATTCCAATTACCTTGAAACCAGCACATCAAGAAGTTCTAAGAACTAAAGTTCTAAGAACCTCAGTTTTCGACTTCCAAAATAATTGCCTATAACCTAGGCTTAGGTTTAAAAGAGAAGAAAAAGAAATGAAAAGAAGTAAGTCAAGTCTATGAATTACAAAAGTTTAAGGGTCTTCTTAACATCTGTGCTCTACAAAGACTTTAGGCTACACATACACACACACACACACACACACACACACACATCAGGCAAAAATCAGCTAAAAGGGCAAGGAAAAAAGCAAAGCAATAATGAACCGTGATAGAAAAAAGCAGTATTTGACTATAATTTTTAAAATCTAATGCCTTTTACTGGTAACAATTTTTAACTTAGGTTTCATAAATAATGTGAACTGAAACTCAGAAACTGCTGGACATCTCAGGAGGGCATTAGCCTAGTAAGGACACTGGGCCCATAACCTTGTTGAACCTTGGCCGGCTCTCCTCTCTGCGTGTGGGACAGTAAGGACCCTGCTTTTACTTTTTTAACAAAATAAATACTTGGGCAGAACACTGTGAGAAGGAATTCAAAACCCATGGAAATAAGTAATAGGGTTAGTCTGTCAGAAGGCTATAAAAGCATCATCAGATAGAATTTTAAAGTTTGGCTTTCCAGTTTTAAGTAAGAAAAAGAAAATTATAGTTCCTTTAATTGATGATATTATAGACAGAGCTGGAGTGAAAATACTGTACTTGATAAGGCAATAAGCTAAGAAGGAAAAAAGGGGGAAAATCAAGGAAGAACTTTTCAAAACAAGCATCTCATCACCAGCAAAAAGGGCCTGGACCTCCAGCCTCTCTAGGTGCACAGGCCACCCTTGATGGGCAGGAAGCCACCGCCTGGGCTGAAAGTCTCCTAGGTGGTCACAAACTAAGCACCTGTCTTGAACAAAAAGCCTAATCCCTACTATATCCTCAGAAGCTAACTGCAGCAGAGCAGAAAGAACATGATTCTAAAACTGTTTGCTGCTGCAGAGACGGCTCAGCCATTAAGAGCACTGGCTGTTCTTCCCTGGTTCAATTCCCGGCACAGACATGGCAGCTCACAACGGTCTGTAAGTCCAGTTTCAGGGGATCTGACACCCTCACACAGACAGACGTATGTGCAGACAAAACACCATTGCATATGAAATAAAAAAATACAAAGTTTTTTTTTGTAAGATTTATTTATTTTATTTATATGCGTACACTGTAGTTGTCCTCAGACACACCTGAAGAGGAAGAGGACATCAGATCCCATTACAGATGGTTGTGAGCCACCATGTGGTTGCTGAGAATTGAACTCAGGACCTCTGGAAGAGCAGCCAGTGCTCTTAACCGCTGAGCGGTCTCTCCAGCCCAACATCCACATCAGAGGCTCACATGCTTCCAGTGACTCCAGTTTCAGAAGATCCAGTGCCCTCTGCTGGCCTCCATCGGTATCCATACAAGTGTGGCATATGCTCACAGACACACAGACACAAAAGAAAAAAAAAAAAAAAACACTCAAAAAACTTACTATTAAAAATCCTTACTGCAGACTGAAGCTCTAACAACTGAGACTGCAAAGAGCTGTGTACACAAACACAAAACATCCGGCTGCTGTTGATAACAAGCCCTTGCAAGGCGGCCTGCCCACCCTGTGCCCCACCAACAAATCTGATACAAAAGTTTGTTTCTGCTGGTCAGAATAGAGTAGGGGGAAAAGGCTAAGAAATCCAAGATACACATTAGGGGAAGGGGAAGCCGGCCAGAACAGCTTCGAAAGAGCTGCGGATTAGAAGAGGATCTGATCCCAGGAAGTGAAGGAGCAGGGTCAGAAAGCAGAGAGAGAGGAAGCGGCGTTGGTGCGTTCTATGCTGTGCAAAGCAACTCTGGGAAAAGCTGAGCTAGGCCATCCACAGGGTGAGCCTCCTTCCCTGTCTCTGCTTAGCCACAGGCTGCGGAAACATGTGCCTGGCCTTTCCAGCGAAGCCCACAACCCATCGCGCTCCCTCTCCCTGCATGACTGGCAAAGCTCCCAGAGTCCTCCACAGGATCGCGGCCATGATAAAACTATCCTTATTGATAAAACTATCCTTATTGACTCTAGCAGGCCACGGCGTGGAAAAAACTCCAATATCTCATATACTACAATGAAAAATGTCAAGACTTATTATATGTGAACCTAGCTAGAACTTATATTTCAGTTTCTCCAAAGAGCTTCTCGAAAGTTGGTTTATTTTCATCACATACATGCATGAACAAGGAAATAAACTATTTGTGTTAAGATATTTCTAAAACTTCTTCAGAGCCCAAACACTTCTGAATCTCCTTCTACCTTAGTCACCAAAATCTGGTTCCCTCCACAAATCTTTCTCTCTATATACCTCCAAGAATACTGGAAACATAGCACTTCTTTAAAGGGTACCCCACCTCCGTATCCAGGAACCACTCCCAAGCTGGGTGCACCCACTTTAGAGAGCCTGGTGGCGGAGCTCCACGGACTTAACGAGAAGGTCTCTAAACGAGGTTTCCAGGCAAAGAGAGATTCACTACTCCCTCTGTAACCAGACCATCGTTTAATGACTGAAATGAAATACTGACAACCTGCACTTGTTTACACAGGCAAGAAGAAACACCCAAACTCACATCTACTCAGAGGGCTGTAGCCAGGATGGACTGATTACACACATTCCCTCAGGCTCAAAGCTGAAGGTGCGGAGTCTGAGACAATGTGTCCAAGGTAAGCACAAAGCTGGGAATTCAATCTCCAGCCTATGCCCGCCCGCCCTCCCCATACCCCACCCCCCACCCCACCCAACCCCCCACCCTGGCCAAGAAGAGCAGAGGAAAAAGACAAAGTTACAAACAGCTGAAGCCAAGGGACAGAACGTTTCTCTCCTCTGTTGGTCTCCTAACAAGGCAGTGGTTCCCAACTTAGTAATATAGAACAAACTGTTCACTTCAGTGGGCTACAACTTCCTCATATCTTTCTAACTCATGCATGATCCATGAGGTCCCAAGTCATTGAGAAGTATGTGCCATGAAAGAGTCAATCCAGCTGGTTCCAATCACACCCTAGATTAGACAATTGTAGGGATGAGATGGCAAGATTCTGGTGGCTCTTGGGTCTGTGGTCACATGTACAATACAAAGTAAGCCAATTCCTTAAAAACAAAGAATACGAAATAGAGGAAGCTACTCTGTAGGAGTAGAGTCTGACGGAAACAGGAGAGTCACACACACCTGACAATGAGTCGGCAGAGAACATACTGACTCACGGGACAAGAAGGCTTCTCCCAAAAAAACGGTTGCAAGTCTCCCGGCCACATCAGTCACACTCGCTCCACAGTTACGTTTATCATGAATGTGATTCCTTAAGTATTCTAGATATGCAAAAATAAATCCCCAACTGGGACATTCCTGACAGCAAGATTTACAATAGCACAATACCTGGCTAAACTCTAACAGGTTTATACGACAAAAGGATGATGAATTAAATGAAAATATTACCATCAAATGGTAAGCATCATTTCCAAAGAGAGAAAGAAACCTTTGCAAAATTAAGTAATGAGAAACTTTTGCTTTTAGATTGTTTTGTATCATGTTTTCGGAGAGAGGGTATATTTGTGTTGCCTTGGTTGTCCTCAAACTCATAGAGATCCACCTGCCTCTGACTCCTAAGTGCTGGGATTGAAGGCATGTCCCACTATGCCTCACACTGTCATGGACAACTTTTAAAGCAAAGTAAGAAATATCTCCATGAAGAACCGCTAGATTTTCCATCACGTACATTCCTGCCAACAGAATCAGACAAACGTGTCACCTTTCTCTGTAGGAGAACTGACTACACATTGGTTACTACACACGTGACTTGCAAACAGAAAGCATAGACTAGCCAATACTGTCAAGTGGTTTGTATCATTTATCATGTAAATTCACATTCATAAGCAGCACTCAATATAAATTACGTAACACTAAGACTACTAATAGCCAAACCCTGTTTTATTAACACAAATTCGATATGGAGATAGTTTCCAATCCTCTGAAAATGGCAGGTAAAAGTTCAGCTGTTGAGAGTCTTGGTAGGAGGTGGGGGAGGGGAGCATTGAGGTAACACATAAAGGTGGAGAGGTTGCCCTGCCCAGAACAAGTGCGTCTAAGGCGCCTCTGGACCCCCCTGGAAAGCAGTGTCTTCCCTCTACCCCATGCACTGTTCTTGCAGAGTTCCTGACCCTCTGGTCCAAACCCCTTCTCTGATTCGCCAGAATCCTCAGAAACTGCATCCTCAGTAACAGGATGGTGAGAAAACAAAACTCAGTCTGTTCAAAGGATTTATTTACTCAGAGAGGTAAATGCAGTATGAAAGGCTTTCAGTGATGCTCATAAATGCTGTAGCACTATTTTAAGAGTCCTCAGACTCCTGGACAGCTGCCCACCTCAGATAAGCACACCATGTCCTGTGGGCCACACAGAACGTCCCAGGAATGCTGGCAACTTCCCTCCGACAGCATGCACAGATGCAACCAGACCCGGTCTGGCCTCTTCCTCTATCCAGCCCAGCTCCCTAGCTCGGGTTTCTTCCCTTCCACAGTCACTACGAGAAAAAAAAATCACTCACTTCAAACCCCTGTCCTGAAACACACAACGCTGACACTTAGCGCTGAGCATATCTGCTCGAAGAGACCAAACATTTGGGTGTGAACGCCAACAGCGACTTCTTTCTCTGCCTGCTTCCTTTTCCAGTGAGTCACAGATTTCAGTTCATAGTTTTGCTCGGTGTCAGGGACTGGATCGTCACACTGAGCCACACCCATGTATTAATAGCAAGGAGGAGTGCAGGGGATACTCAAAGACGCACTTCACTCTTCTTGAAATGGAAGCAGTTTCCCCCTCAGGAAGGACCCAGCACTTCAGCCCAGCCGTACTTAACTGACTACCTGATGTATGTCAACTCTGCTCATCTCTGACCTCTCCAGGATCCCCCTCTGCCTCTGTCACTGCAGAATTAATTACTGAGCACATGTGCTTCTGACCCCTTCCCCTCATGGATATCCACCTACTCAAGAGGAAGAACTGTACCACGCTATCACAGCACGGTGCTGGGCATGTAGCAAGCACATGGCGGCATTTGCTAAACTAAGCACGCGTGGCCCTGCTTAGGTCTGGAGTAGGCTGAGGAACAGACTGCCGTCAGCTTAAAACAGACGGGGAGTTGGTGGCCGACTTCCCGGCAGATGAATCTACCTGCTAGCACCCAAAGTCCTGTGAAACACGTATTCAGCAAAAAAGAAAAACTTGCTACAATATTTAGCATTTGTGGCTGCTTGTATTACAAAGGCTAATTATGTTCCCCCAAAACTGTTTAAGTGCTAGGGTCTGCGCTTAGCTTCTGGGAACCCGCCCCCAGTTGGTTCTGATTGGTAAATAAAGATGCCAACAGCCAATAGCTGCGGAGGACACACAGAGGTGGGATTTTAGGATTTCCCAGACTTGGGAGGAGAGAGAGGAGAGAGATCCACCATGCTGGGAGAGTGTGGAGGAGAGGAGAGATGCCAGGCCTGAAGTGCAGGACAGAGAGGCGTGGCCACCATGCGAAGGCCCAGGAGAGCTCCGCCCTGATGGCTGCCCCGGACGCGGAATTAGTAACTGGGATTTTCATCAGGAGGTAGATTAGTCTCATGGAGATTAGGCAGAGGCCCAGCTATTGTGTTGTTTAAGAAATGTAAAGGCTGTGTGTGTGTGTGTGTGTGTGTGTCCCCATGTCCGTCCATCTGTCTGTCTGTCTTTCAGGAACATAAACCATTGAGGCTGGCAGCAAACCCCGAGATAGGATATCATGTCACATGTTGGGGCGCCCAAGGATGGCATCATTTCACATGTTGGGGTGCCCATGGCTTCCCCACTGCTTCCTCCCCGGAAGCTATTCCTCTTCTCAAGCATCAGTTTTGAGGGTTAGGTTTTTTTTGAGGGGGTGGGGGGAAGTAGCTGGGTTTTTTTTGTTTGTTTGTTTTGGGTTGTTTTGTTTTAACCCAAGACAGGGTTTCTCTGTGTAGCTCTAGGTGTCTTAGAACTCTCTGTCAAGCAGGCTGATCCACCTGCTTCTGGCTCCCAAGTGCAGGGATTGAAGGCATGCAGGACCACGACCCGCCCACAGGTCGGTGTTAACGTGCTGCAGCATGTTCTCTGAGGTCCGAAGCCCCGCACAGGCACAGTCCTACTCTCCTGTCTACCTGCACCAGGAACCCAACCTCGTTCCCTCATTTACCTCAGACAAAGGCACTGTCAGCTGCCTTAAACTGAAGATTAAATCAGTCAGCTCACAGAATATCTAGGAACTGAGAAATCTCCATCAGAGTACAAGAGTTCGATCTCTTGATCTCATCAGTTCACTCCAAGGAATACAGAAACAGACCATCGTGGCAGAAAGAAGTCCGAACTCCAGCCCCACTCTGCAGGGAAGACAGTCAGCAGCGCGCTATGAAAAGGTCCTCAGCTGGAGCCTCTGCCGCAGCTCACCCAGCCCTAACCATCTGCTCACAACTGCAGCGCTTTCCTATCTGTGGCACAGCTAGCATGCAGCTGTGAATGCAGGTACTCTGCAGCATTTGCTGCTGTCCTGGTGAGAAGACGCACCATGATCATGGCTACTACTCTCAGAAAGTTAAGCACGTAACTGGGGCTGGCTTATCGTTCAGAGGTTTAGTTCATCATCATGGTGGGAGGGGGGGTGCAGCCAGACCTGGTGCTAGAGCTGAGAGTTCTACATCTTGATCCACAGTCAGCAGAAGTAACTGTGCCACACTGGGCATAGCAGACCTCAAACTCCGCCTCCACACACGCTTCCTCCAACAAGACCATACCTTGTAATAGTGCCACTCCCTATAAGCCAAGCATTCAAACATACAAGTCTATGGGAGTCATTCCTATTCAAACCATAGCTACCAAGCCCTCAGATTTGAACCAGTAAGAACATAAAAGATCAATAACAATTGGCCACATGCTCAGGATCCCAGGAAAGAATGACTAAATGCCAAAAGAACTTACACACACACACACACACACACACACAGACACACACACACACACCTTATATAACATAAACCAACATGTCCCATTCATTACCAGCCTACAACCCCATGCCTCCACATCACACGGTGTAGAAAGGTGATGTCATTGGCACTACTGTGATCTAATGTCATATTCAGTCTTCACTAATAGCTAAGACGTTAGTGACCATAACATACAAGCACTAGTTGAACCTATCAGTGCGTGCTGGGAAAAGTCCATGTGATCACACTATCTTCACATGCACACCTTGAAATTCCGGGTATGTTATATGTACATATTCATATGTGTACACACCTGTTGCGGACACGTGTGTATACATAGATGCGTGGAAAGGCCAAAGGTCAACAAGCAGCTGTCTTCCTCTAATTCATTCTTTCTCTACCTTCATTTCTCAGGCAGGGCCTCACTGAACCTGGAGGCTGGCACTCCGCTCAGACTCTCTAGCTGGAAGCCCCAGGATGCTCCCGGCTGGCCCCTCTGGTGCACAGTTACCTGTACACGCTGCTGCATCCCTAGCCTTCTATACAGGTGCTGGGAAGCCAAACTTGAGTTATTATGCTTGTGTGGTAGGCACGGTACCAAATGAGACATCCTTCTCAGCTCCCTCCATGGGATTCTTAACATCTAGACAATATCTCAGAGTATAGGGCACAGTACAAATTATGAGATTCTAGAAAACATGGCTGTGTTACTTTTAAAATCAAAACTAATTCTACCCCTTGAATCCTGCCCCCCCCCCCATGTAAATACACCTGACAGACGCTCCTAGGGGCACCTGGGAAATCCAAAGCATGCAGGACGCTGGCTATATGGTAAGTGGTACACCTGGCAGACGCTCCTAGGGGCACCTGGGAAATCCAAAGCATGCAGGACGCTGGCTACATGGTAAGTGGTACACCTGACAGAGGCTCCTAGGGGCACCTGGGAAATCCAAAGCATGCAGGACGCTGGCTACGTGGTAAGTGGACAAGCTCAGGCCTCCGCCTCCCACCTCACCAAGTGATCCCGGGCAGACCAGGTAGCTCAGTTTCTTCATTCACAAAACAGGGTGGAACAACTCTCTCCTTTATAGACTGACATGTAACCAAAAGTCTTGAAGCAAACAGCTGAGAGCAGCCCAGGAGGCTATTTTAGTAACCATGTCCAGCATCACCAGCCTTACTGCATCTCAACCCACTCACACGCCAACATAAGTCTAGGCACTGTACGTTCTGAGGAATCAACAACAGTCGTTTACTTTATTGTTTTGCGTGGGACACTGAACTCAGTGTCTTCTGCAAACTCCAGCTATTTTAAAACAGTGAGGATAGGCATAATTGAGAACAGCACGTGGAAACCCAGTGGCAATCAGAACATGAGTCTGTGCGATTGGAAAAGACACACAAACTTACAAGAGAGAAAAAGATCACTGTTCCCCTTGGCATGCCACTGCTGAGCTCATGAGGTCCTGAGCAGAGCGCCAGGCCCTCGGAGCACACTGAGTGGAGAGGGCTCTCGTTAGATCCAATCACCTCACCTCAGTGCAGAGAACTTCAGAGACATCCACCCTCACAGACAAGAAATCCAGAGATATGGCTCAAAAATCACCCTTCTGCTCCCTCATTCCTGCTTTTAGCTTTAGGGTAACATATATGTAAATCAAAAGGCTCTTGCTAACAAAAAGCAAAGGAAGCACCCAGCCATCTGCTGCACAAATGAAGAAAGAAACTGCAGCCCAGAGGTCCAGAACCTTGACCAAGAACTGATTACATCACCACCATGGACCCAGAAAACCCCACCCACTCAAAGCACTGAATGCATCAAAACCTCTGTCAGGCTCAGCTCCAGCCCAGACTGTCCCCTCGCGGAAATCTGGTAATCGATAAATTTACATCCCTGCTACTCACCATGATTTCTCTCTGTTCTTCCAGATTCTTCAGAAAGTTAGAAAATTCCCGCAAGGAGGCATCTGTAAGGAGAAAGGCATGAGTCCGCGCTGGGCAGGGCAGAGGGCAGCAAGCCAGACCTCCCGCCCTTCTTCTCACCTATGCACCGTTCATCGTCAGTCTCAGCGTCCCCGATAAACTCAAACTTGAAGTCTCTGAGCGAGTGAGCAAACTTCCGCTGGGCAGCTGACAGACCTAGAAAGAAAGGCACACTGGTGAAGGCCAAGGACTACCAAAAACTGCATTTATTTCTGTAAGGATAGGCAGAGCAAGAAATGTGCCCCACTAGGAACTCAAGAGGCCACAGCCCACTGTAGCCCTCCGCCTGGCACGTGCCAGTCACCTCTGCTCTCCTCCCACACCCCAGCACCAGAGAAGCCACCGGTCCCTCCCCTCCTCCACATATTCCTCTCTCCTCAGTCAGCTCAGAATTTATTCCAGCGTTCACAAGACAATTAGGAACATCCATCTGACAGCACTCCTCTGGGGCAGTAAGATCTGGGCAGCTAGCCAGGTACTCTCTGAACTGATCTTCACCACCACCACTACACCTCAACAACAGAGAAAATGAGGAAAGAGAAAGGGACGGAGGGAGGGAGGGAGGGAGGGAGGGAAAGAAATACACTCCAACCCAAGGAAACCAGAAAATTCAAATTAAACGTGTTCACTGAAAGTAGCACTTCAGAGGTGACTTACAACCTTAAAGACTAGGGCTAAATCATCACTTAAAAAGTATATTAATAGTAAACAGTTCTCCCAAAGAACTATACACCTTGTCACCTCCTCTCTTCATGGCGGGTCACTGGAACCAGGGACGCTCCACATGTGAACCGAGCCAACCGGAGCATGCGCCTGGGTGGCAGCGCACTGCTCTCCGCGGGGTTTGCCATGATCAGTTCCTAATGACTAATACTGTAGGACTCACGAATCACACTGATTAGGGTAAAACTCTAAAGACAACTAAAAATAAGTGCACAACCACAAAGTCTAAAGAACTACTTACAAAACTGAACCGGGTTTTATTTTGTTTTGTTTTGTTTTGTTTTTAAGAAACTGGGGGAAACATGCATATCACAAAAGGAAGTGAAAGGAATTAAGGTGGCCTGCAGCAGCCACAGGAAAACGGCTCTGCCATCAGTGGAAAGTAAAACCCGAAGCTCAGGAGAGCGCAGCCCCTAACCGCCAAGGTGGTGAGGAAACAAATCTCTCACTCCCGAACTCGAACTCGGCATGATTGTGCTTGTTGTTTGGCAATTTCGAGTAAATTTGAGGAACTCCTGCGACCCAGAGATTCTGGTAAGCTTCCAAATAAAACTCTCGCACGTGGAGATTTGCAGATGTGCAATAGAAAACCCTCAGCGAGACTCGTCCCTGTCATATGAGTTGGGGGGAATATCTGCTAACAGCAGCACAAAAGAACGTAGTATGTAGCCAGCAATGTCAAGTGCAGAAACTGAACACAGAGGAAAAGCTCACGAATTGGAGAGAAAGAAGAGAGCTCTACCTGTGAAGCAGAGATGATGGAGGGATTCGTCTTCTAATTCATGCCATGCACTTATTTCAAATATTGCCAGACTGCAGCCTCACTTGAAACCACTCGGTTATTCATTTTACAAATGTGCTCAGTCAGAACACCAGACATGGTGGCCCATGGCTGTATCTCCAGCACTTGGGAGATGGGGAAAAGAGCCGCCATGAACTCACAGACAAACTGGGCTACAGAGAGACTCTCTCATAACACACCCCCAACGCCAACAGAGAAGAGCCGCACACAAGTCAGTCGTATTTGTGTGTATGCATTTAAAAAGCTAAAAATGTTCCTGTAAGGGCTGGAGAAACAGCTCAGTGGTTAGGGAACACTGGCTGTTCTTCCAAGGGATCAAGGTTCACTTCCCAGTCACCCACAGGGCAGCTCCCAACTGTCTGTGACTCCAGTTTCAGAGTATCCTACAACCCATCAGACATACAGCAATGCACATAAAATAAGAATAAATAAGTCGTTTCTTAAAAATGTTCCTTTGGATCCGGGCATTTACATTACTATATTTGGTGCTGTCACCTTAATATTCAAAGTGAACATGGAAAGGGCAAAGGCGCTTCATTTAAGGAGAGTTATGTTGTGCCGACAGAAATAAGTGCTCTAAAATGGAATTTTTAAATAATGGTTTTGGAACATTAATTTTATAATTCTTCATGTTCATGGAAAAGTAAATTAATCTAGGGTGTATTTGCACAAATAATCTGGCACCTCTCTCCCATACATAACACCTTACTAAGCTAGGTATTGAGGGTTTTTTTTTTCCGTTTTAATCCCCAATGTAAGAATGCTCCAGCCTCCTCCCATTGATTGATCTCTTCCTAGTGCCAGGGTTCATGTCTGTATCACTTAAGCAAGCATCTGACCGCATCAAACTGCATTCCTTTAATACTTAATAATCAAATGTCATTGCTTTTCCCATAGCTAGTAAGTTTCAGCTTTCCTTTTTGTGTTTGAGTGAGGAAGGGACCCCGGACTTGTACACCCTACACCTCACCTATCCTGACTACATCTAAATTTACGTATTTTTCAAAACCATTCCTACTTTCAGATCTATGCTGCTTTTCCAAGTAACAGAGAGTTGTCCCCTTGGGATGTGGAACTATCAAGAAATGTGGCCTTACTGGAGGAGGTGAGAAGAGTGATTCTTTCTAGCAGAGCCGTCTAGTCAAAGCCATGACACTTACAAAGTCAGACAATGGTAGAAGCTGATGTGATGCCGCCTCTTAGGTTAGGCTCTTTCAGGAAATACTGAAGCTGTACGTATGGCAATGGTCACGAAATAACTAAATACTCAGTTACAGTTTCTGTTGCTGTGATAAAATACTGAGCAAAAACGACTTGGGGAAGAAGTTTATAGTTCACCATAAGAAAATTCAGAGCCAGACAGTGGTGGCGCACGCCTGTAATCCCAGCACTTGGGAGACAGAGGCAGGCGGATTTCTGAGTTCGAAGCCAGCCTGGTCTACAGAGTGAGTTCCAGGACAGCCAGGACTATACAGAGAAACCCTGTCTTGAAAAAAACAAACAAAAAACAAACAAACAAAAAAAAAAAAAAACCAAAAAAAAAAGAAAGAAAGAAAAAGAAACAGAAAAAGAAAAAGAAAAAAAAGAAAGAAAATTCAGGGCAGGATCCCCGGGTAAGAACCCGGAGGCAGAACTGGAGCAGAGGCCATGGGTCGTGCTGCCTACTGGCTATAGCCCACAGCTGCTCAGCTTCCTTCTACACACGTGCCAGAGGCGGGACTCCCTACAGCCGATCAGGTACCCCCTGGTCGATGAACAATCAAGAAACGACCCAGAGGCACGTCCACGGGCCAATATGAGGGGGGTTTCCTCTTCCTAGATAGGTCTAGGTTGGGTCAAGTTGACAAAAACTGGCACATACCTCTAAACCTCCAACTTCTACTTTCAACTCCTAGAGCCCCTGTAGGACAAGTGAAGAATTACAGCCCGTTCTACCATCCTGAACTTGAACGGAAAACGAACAAAGAATACGATGTGCTCTCGGTGTGTAGCTAGCTTACGTCAATATGACACAAGTTAGACACCTCAGAAAAGGAAACCTCGATTAAGAAAATGCCTTTCAGATGCTCACAGTCAACCATTACACCGAGCACGGGTCCCCAGTGGAGGAGCTAGAGAAAGGACCCAAGGAGCTGAAGGGGTTTGCAACCCCATCAGAAGAACAATATCAACCAACCATACCCCCTAGAGTTCCCAGGGACTAAACCACCAAACAAGGAGTACACATGGCTCCAGCTGCATATGTAGCAGAGAAGGGCCTTGTCGGGCATCAATGGGAAGAGAGTCCCTTGGTCCTGTGAAGGCTCGATGCCCCAGAAGCAGGGTGAGGGAGATGGGATAGGGGGTTTCCGGGTTGGGGGGTAAGGGTGGGAAAGGGGATAACATTTGAAATGTAAATGAAGAAAATATACCAAAAAAATGTTTACAAGAAACAAATGAGAGAGAGAGAGAGAGAGAGAGAGAGAGAGAGAGAGAATGAGAATCTATAAGATCATGCTACAGGCAAGCCAGTAGGGCATTTTTTTAGTTAGTGACCAACGGAAGAGTACCCAGCCTAGTCTGGGTAGTGCCAGCCTACTGTGAGTGTGCCACCCCTAAGCTGGTAGTCCTGGGTTCTATGAGGAAGCAGGCTGAGGAAGCCACGGCGAGCAAGCCGGTAAGCAGCACTCCTCCATGGCCTCTGCATCAGCTCCTGCCTCCAGGGGCCTGCTTGAGTTCCTGTCCTGACTTCCTCTGATGATGAACAAGGATACGGAAGTGTGAGCCTAACCCTCTTCTCCTCAAACTGTCTTATCCATGGTGTTTCATCACACCAACAGAATCTCTAGCTAGCATATACTCAGTGACGTGCATAATAAATTTTACAGAGTACATGGGTCCAACACCCTTTGTTAAGCAGAGAAATGGCGCCTAGGAGCTTGCATTCCTTGGCATGGGGACGTAAGTAACAAGATTCTCAATCTATGTAAGGGCCTGCCAAGAAATCTGCCAACAAGGGAAATCCACGTTTAAACCAGAAGCTAAAGTCACCGGTGCTTTATTTATCGAAGAACAAGGTTCAGATTCTAAGAACTCAATATTTTCATGCCAGATTCTTGCCAAGAAAATAATGCTGATGTTCATCCACATAACTTGGAAGCAAAACAAAACTCGTCTAGGGCTCTGAGCTGGATTCAGACTTTCAAGCTTTCCTGTTTGACAGCGGCAGTGGCCCTCGCACGGACAGCACTGTGGTTACGGTAAATAAGTAACTCATTCTGCAAGCTTAAAAAAAAAGGAAAAGGGAGCGAGCATCCTTGTGAGCCCCAGCGCACTCCTCAGCTTGTCTGAACTGGTCTAGACCTGAAGGCCACCATCGGAGGCGGTGCCAGGAGCAGCTCGTGGGACAACAGTATCGAGTAATATCGAGTTCCAAGTGGTCCTGACCTTCACTTCCTAAATCTGACCAATGTAGGTAATCTCTGTACTAAGCTCTTATTCACAGAATAAACAGTATCTGAAGTCAGGGAATGACAGGAAATGACAAACTGATAAAGTACAGCGAAATCAAGGTGAATGTATAAGGGACACTGTGTCCCAAAACAAATACATGTACCTGAAGGAGAAGGCTTATCTATCACCTAACATACCACTCACAAAGCAAGCTACTAACTATAAAAGCCCTTTGGAAGCCCCATGATCAAGCTCACACTCAACAGCACCATGGAATCTCCCCTACACCGCATGCCATCCACATGCATTATACACGTTGCTCAGAAGTAAGGATGACTGTGACGAGGTGTTGGGTACAGACAGCACCTGACCACAGGTTCTTTTGTTAAAGAAGATCTTACAGTAAAAACAGCGAGAGCCAACAGGCATGGATACGCACACACAAAGATAAAACAGGTAACATGTACCGCTGCTACTACAACACCACAAAAACAGTGGTTTAAAACAAACAGGTATTATCATTCCATTCACTGAGGTCATAAATCTGTGCTGACGATTGGGAAACCAGTGAGTCAAAGCCGATGGTTTTGAGAGGGCTAAAATCAAGGTGCTAGGGCTCCAGCTTCTAGAGGGTGGCCACATTCCCCACAGCCATGACCTGCACCCCTCTTGACGTCTGTTTTCACATGCCACTCCGGGACTCCTCAAGAACCACCAGAACTCTATTTGGTCCAGGATCATCTCCTCATTCTCAGGAGCCATAATTCAATCACATCTGCAAAATCCTCGCTCAAATCCTGTTCAGTTTTCAAGGGTCAAGACGAGCCATCGCTGGAAGACCCCAACAGTGGCAGGAGCTCCACTGTGCACTTAGCGCAGTTAGCACAGCTCTCTGTGTTATTCCGCACACACAACCCGGAAGACAGAGGCTCACCAGCTTGCTCAGAACCAACAGACAGAGGCAGTGACAGACGCAGAAAGGCTTACAGTGGAGGAGAATGAAAAGCTTGCCCCACTAGTGGCTGCGTCCCAAGGAGGACCACGATGAGGTCACATGCTTGCCCAATCAGAAACACCTGGCGCGTCTTCCCTTGTGCCCAACTCAATGTCACACGCCCGTTCTAGGGGAACTCTAACAGGAATCCAGACCTGTTCTTTCTCAGGCATGTCAGAACTGTTTGTGGGTTTGGCATGATTTCTGGGGGAGCAGGATGGCACGAACAGGCACTCCTGAGTGTAAAAACAACAATCCAACAAAGAGCAATGGAGAGAGGCGGCCAAGGCCACGCATCCAGGTGTTTGTTTGCGTGTTTGCCTGAAGAATCAATGTTTGGCGGTAAAGAGACGTGGTCAGGTTTGGGGGCAAATATGAGGGCCAATTCGTTCCCTTCTCCCCTGTAACATCTGCTCATCATAAACAAAGATGGCTGAAAGGCCCCAAGCTTTTATTATGGCAAGACTGCTTGACGGAAAGTAACTTTACTTGGTCACTCTAGAGTAGTAACTAAACACAGGCTTTGAAAGCTGGGCTCCCACAGAATTGTTCATTCAGTGCTTACTTTCATTAAAATTTTCATTTGACTCCCAAAAGTGTTGATTCCCTGTTACACTTCTGATACAATGGCTTCACAAATGCTTCTAGGCATTTGGATTTTCAAGTCCAGGCCTACCTGAAAAGATTGGGGGGTTGGGGGGGGGGTAGAAACTTGATCTCAGTGGCAACATAATTTAATGAACTACTTTATCATAGGACAGAAATCAAAGACAGGACAGATTGGAGGCAGTTGGCTTCTGAAAAGGAGAAAGCCCTTCAGACACAATGGCTTCACATCAGGTTGACTGGGAAGAGTCAAGGATCTGGGGCAAGGCCCAAGCTTTGCTATTTACAGATTTACCTTTTGTGGGAGTGTGTTGAGACTGCATCTCTCTCTATAGTCTTGGCTATCCTTGGAACGCCCTGTATAGACCTGGCTGGCCTTGAACTCACAGAGATCCTCCTACCTCAGCCTCCTAGGAACTAGATTAAAGGGATACACCATCATGCCCAACCCAAATTTTTACAAATTCCTCCACTCCCACCAATGGGGTAGTGCTGCCCACTTCCAAAGCAAGTCTGCTTCCCTCTGCCAAGCCTCTCTGGGGACCTCTCACAGACGTGCCCTCCTGGGCACACCTCAATCCCGTCAAACTGATGATCAGGATTAACCATCACAATGAAGAAATTTTAACACTTACAATTAGCTAGAAATTGATTTCAAACACTGCTTCCAAATAGTCGGACCATAACAACACCTGATGTTCATTCTGCGTGCCCCCTGGGCCATTCAAGTGTGGGTGACACGTGACCTGCATGTGTGAGTTCACTGGTCCTCCCCATACACTTCATCTCAAAAAGGAGAGCAGGACAGCTAGACAACGGGGGGCACGCCTTTAATCGCAGCACTCAGGGAACAGAGGCAGGCAGATCTCCGAGTTCTAAGGCAGCCAGGGCTACACAGAGAAACCCTGTCTTGAAAAATCCAAAGGAGTGGAGGTGGGGGAGCACAGGTGGGCGCATCCAAGAACACTGTGGCAAACAGTGAAATGTGGGGTGAACCCCAAGGGCCAGCTAGCACAAACTGGAGGCAGCTGGCTCCTGAAAAGGAGAAAGCCATTCAAACGCATCCACCATTTGCTACCTCAGCATAAACACTGCTCGGCCTACACCAGTGACCAGACCTGTCCATTACAGTGCTATAGAAAGAGAATATGAGCATTACAAATACCTTGATTATATGGAGAAAAGAGGTATAAAGTAAAATATCAGCAAGAAAGGATCATTTTCCAAGAGTCACACTGAGCCAGCGCAGCAGCAGAACGAGGGAACAGAGAAAGTGTGGAAACGCTGGTCACACGGTGAGGTCTGTGAGGACTTCCTTGAGGGCAAGGTCCCCTCAGCCTACAAGCGCTACCTACACAGACCTCTCAGGAGCAAGGGCGCAGGTGCACTTGCAGTTGGTGCCGCACAAGCCTGCTCACAGTCAGCATCCCCTCTGGCCCAACACATTTCTGACTGGCTTCTATCTCCTGTAACTGGCGACCACTCCCCTCACTCCCACAATCCAGAGGTCAGAACAAGCACGCTGCAAGTTCTTTGCAAACCTTAGAAGACACCAAGGCAAGGAACTGGCTGGACCTTTTACTACATTCTTTCCCAGGTTTTCGATCTAAAGGTCAGTGGTGACTGGAGATGGGGAGAAAGATTCAAATAAACTGGAATATTAAATCCACAGATCTCTTTTCTGTCCATAAAAAAGATGTATAACACAGTATTCACAGAGAAGACACTGGGATGGCCAGCATGCCTTTTGGACAGACTTCATCACAAAGTAACCTGGACTACAACACAGCACAGTGACAGAGGGGGTCTGCATCAGCCTACAGCCTTCACCAGCAGCACCATATACCTCTGCGTACATGGTGTCCTGGACAATCTTGATCTCGTCATTGTCAACTTGAGGATAAAGAGAAGAGTTCCTAACATACCTTGTCGAGAAGTAAAATGAATCAAAAGTTACTACAGCATCCTGTGAGAACAGCAGAGAAAGCCAGGGAAAAGAAAATAGAAAGTAAAGACAGAAACCAATTTTAAGTACAGAAACCAAGTGTACATCAGCCATTTCATAATAGCAACAGCATGGTGGACAGCAATTCTGCAAGACGCAGGTGAGGTCATGGCCAGAGGGTTTAACTGTCAACTACCTGCAGAAAGGAAACCAAAGTGAAACTCTGAACTTTTTAAGGGCGAACACTTAGAGAAAGCAGCCACGAAGGGGCCACAAACAGAGAGAATCAGAGGTGGCCGACGGAAACAAAATCAGGTACAGAGTTCAAAACCGACGGAAGCAAAATCAGGTACAGAGTCAAAAACCACAAAAACCTAATAACAATTAAAAATGAACCCGTTTCCAGGCTGCCTGATTCTCTCTGGTATCTGACTAAGCTGCTGGCTGCACGCTCCCCTCGCTCTGACACTGGCTCACGCTGCTACCCCGGCTGGGCTGTCCTACACTCCAAACCACTGCCCCCAACCAACAAGGCAGGCCAGGCATGTGCTTGTAAGTGGGAAAGGACATAAGCTGTCATCTTCAAAATGAGAAAAACAACTTCATTACCTAAAAACACATAGAATTCAAAGGCATGACCCAAAACAGAGGTCAGAACAGGAAAATATTTAAAACAAACTTATTTCATATCACACTATAGCACATTATAGCACATTATAAATAATTCATACCAAGCCAGGTGGTGGCAGCGCATACCTGTAATCCCAGCACTCTGGGAGGCAGAGGCAGGCGGATTTCTGCATTCAAAGCCAGTCTGGTCTACAGAGTTCCTTCCAAGACAGCCAGGGCTATACAGAGAAACCCTGTCTCAAAAAAACCAAATCCAAAAAAAACAACAAAAAAAAAATCATACTAAAACAATCTAGCATAAATTCTGTATTTCATAACTATTCCACCTATTTTTCTGTCTAAAATTTGATTCTACAATATATTTGATTTTTGAATTGTCATTCATTTACATAACACATTCTCAGCCACTGGAATCACGACACTCTTCGCTACCTAATACAATCAATCACACCTACTAATTTTCCATGACTTTCTGCTATTATCAATTCACAACTTTTTATTATGTGGATCTACTATGCTGGATATTTTATATAAAAACCTTCTCCAGTCAGGGGTGGCAGCATACACCTTTAATGCCAGCACTCAGTACAGGGGCTGGCACATTTCTGAGCATTCAACCTGGTCTATATAGGAAGCTCCAAGCCAACCAGGGAAGGCGGGAGGGAGGGAGAAAGGGGGGAGGTCCTTCTCAAGATTCTACCAGCTTTCCTCCATCTTTATGTCAGCAATGGGGGTAGGGGGAGGGCTAGCATGAAAAGCACCATTAGTCACGCGCAGTGGCACCAACCATCCAAGCAGGCCTCTCCGAGTCCCAGCTCATCATAATCCATTCTCCAAACTACACAGTCAAGCCACATGACTTCTCCCCCCTAATGCAGCATCCTCTCATACAGGCCTTAACTTGTGAGAGGCCTGGAAAGGTGACATCTCTGCTGGACTGACAAGGGGGTAAGGGAAGAACCGTGGTACCCACGGGCAACAGTGCTCCAAGTGCCACTCCCTGTACCGACTGTCAAAGGGACCCGCTGAGACGGAAAGCAGGACAGAGGGTTATTATTTATTACTGTAATTTTGTATTAGCATACAGAGTGCTAGCTTTCACTTTGGAGGCCTTTCTCCTGTTCTCCTAGCCTCTAGCCAACCCCCTCTGCCTTCCACCACCGCCCACAACCATCTTTCTACCTTTATGCCACATATGGAATCTGGGCAGAACATACGTTAACTGGGTCCCTGAGCACACTCCGTTTTGGAGACCTGGCTTTATTTTTTTTTTCTCCTCATACATAGACTTCCTTGGTGATAATCAAACTCCTTAACCCATAGCAAGCAAGCGTGTGCGAGTCTAAACACCACACTTTGAATAGCACTGTGAAGAGCAGAGGCTTCCGAGGTGGCCCAACGGATGTTAGAACCACAGCACTGGACAGATCAGTGTGTTTTAATGGAAGATGTAACACAAAAGAGAGGTGGGGTCTGCTCGAGTGAGCTGAAGATGCTTAGACGAGAATAATTCTAAAATACATGTGAGCAAGGTACTAAAGTCAACATGAGACTAGAGGCCTAGAAACTGTGACAGAATACACATACTTTGGTGTCTGAAGATCGAATTTGAACAAACATGGAGGCGCATGCAATCTGGGAAACCTACTGGGTATTAAGCACCCACATGGTAGGATGGGAAACGGAGCTGCTCAGGCTGTCCACACAACCAGCTTAGCATGCAGGCTGGGCAGCTCGTGATAGCCCAACAAAAGGAAGGGCAAACGGGGTGGGGTCATCCATTTTATAAAGATCTGTAACAATTTTTACTATTTCATGTGTTTCAGTGCTTGCCAGCATGATGTATATGGACCATGAGCCTACCCGATGCCCACGGAGTCAGAAGAGGGCACCCTAGGACTAGAGGCTCAAATGTTTCCCAGCTACCACGGTGGTGCTGGGAAAGGAACCCGGGTCCCTCACAAGAGTAGCAAGTGGGCCAGCTTTCCAGTCATATAAATAACATCTTCAAAGGAAAACTTGTAGAGTAGAAAACACTGTGTGTAGAACCTCACTGCCTTGGCGAGCACAGGATGCTAGATTAGCATTCTGCGTTAGCATCGACTTCCTTGGGCCTACTAAAGTACCAACAAGCAACACCGGGTGAATAGTGTCTTTAATTTTAACTTCTTCGAGTCTTTAAAGAGTTTTTGAAAAGTCAACAGGACTAATGACTAGTGTCTTGCATTCACACCTCACACCTACCCCTACCCCTACCCCTACCTCCACCTAACTCCCAGCAGGTGCCTGGCGTGTCCTAGCATCTGCCTACAACACAAGTGTATCATGAGTATTACAAAGAATCATCCAATTTAACCTAAGAACTTCAGAAAAGGTGAGGTTTGCAATAAATATGTATCAGCTTTGGGGAAATTACATAGATATTAATATAAAATTGAATTGGTATGCCTCCATACGAAGTTGGATCTCATAGAGAATCTATTCTTTCAAAAGAAATGACTGTCAGGGACTGATGACACACCAGCCTGGCCCTGAGTTTGACCTTAAAACAAAACCAGGATAATTTTTATAATAGAAATGAAAACCAGCTAAGTTCTAAGTTCTTAGCTTGTGGCCTTGCCAAGCTCTGTGACACAGAAAAGGTGTCATGGGGAAGGGTCCGAGAAGCAGCTCATGTCTGTGGAGGGTGTGGATTCTGCCTGGTTGAAAGCCCCATTCGATGCTGTTACAAGAGGTGTTTGTTTGGAAGTGTCAGCATCCGAACTACAGTGTAGACTTTCTCTGAAGTAGACTAAGAAGGGCGAAGGCAGCCAGTGAGAACCTTCTTGTGCAAGAAGAAGGACTATTTCATAAGGTCATACAGAAGCTACGTTATTTTAGATTTTATCAAAAAGTATTAAACTTGTGTCAAACGTATAGTAGGCCTTCCATCTCAGTCAATAATTTAAGACGGGATTCCTTCCTTATTTGGACAGGTTTCCACGTCTGTGAATTCCTTGGTGCGTTAAACGTTGAAAAGTCAAAAGCATAGCATATTTCCAAAGTTTCCATTTTTTACAAACAAACAAACAAACAAACAAATAAATAAATGCCCAACTCTGGTTTCTCCTTAAGTACCAACAAAAATTCCTAAGTCTACTCATTTAACCTGACTTCTAAAATGCCTTACTTAGAAAACACATGCAGAAGATTACAAGGATTCAGGAAAATAAGCCCTAATTGTTTCTGGCACAGCATGTCCTCGAGTGCTGAGCCTACCATTTCCCACCCCGCCCTAGCAATCCAAGGCCAGTCCAAGGCTAGTCCAGATCAATCTCAAGTCCCCCTGACAACACCAGACACGTTCTACACCATCCAAAGAGGTATGGGTCTGGAGGCCCACAAACCCTGAGCACCTCAGATTCGAGATGTATTGACTGGACCAGGCAGACAGAGTGCACTGTTATAAGTAGCCTGACCTAAGACCCTTCCTCGGTGCTATGGGCCCAACTCCTGTCCACTGTCCAGAAATAGGAGGGAGACTTTGGGACAGCACCATGCAGATCTCATACCACTTCCACAATGACTCTCAACACCCGAGGCTTCTCCAGGCAAGTGTCCTGCCACAAGCAGGGAAGTCCGAGTCCGCACAGGCCTGAAACTACCTTCCGCTACTGAGAAACAGCTTCGTAGTCAGTCCAGTGTAGGGAAATTCCCTCCACCTTCACAGCCAGCTTAGCAGGAAGCAATGAGACTAAGCAGGAAGGAAAGCTCTTTCCTTAGAGCTCCAGGGAAAACTGGTCAATCAGACTAAAGTATTTCCACAATGGCTCCCCTCAAAACTGAACCACCACTGGGGAAAAAGGCCACCATATCGGGATCTGTGTACTAAACAGAGCGCGTGACTGCCTGCTATAACTCAGAATTTGCCCAGCACCCAGGGTATCTTAATAGGCAGTGTGTCCAGGATACAACTGAAAATCAATCATCAGAAGAACAAGGAAAGTCACTGCCTGATGAAAAAAGCCAATTAGCACACACGGACGGCCCTGGAGAAAACCAGGCCTAAAAGATTATAGAGCAGCCATTATGACATGGCGTCAACAATCAAATATAAAGTTAAGGGGGGAAATGTCCGCAAATAAATAGAAGAGAGTCCCAGGCTCGGCAGGTGGCTCAGGGGCTAAGGACAGACTGATCTTGCAAAGGGCCTGCACTTTCAAGAGATGAAAAAACAACCATCATAATTCTATATCCAGCAAAACTATTCTTTGAGAGCAGTGGACAAACAGATACTTTAGAAGGGCAGGGGTGCTAAAAATGCCACTACCAAAATTAGAAAAAGAATTCCGTATTTCAACAAAAATTTCTACAAAGATGATCTGTTACTAACTTGAGGTAACTCATAAAAAAATGTTTAAATTGGCTTTGAATAATAAACAACATAAAATAGATTTGCTAGAGGGTTAGTCCCTCATGAAAAACCATGTGTGCATGGGCACATACATTCACATACATGCACACATGCACAAACGCGCGCGCACATCACTCGAGCACATGCAAACAAACGCACTGGCATGTGGGGAGAAGATGGAGGATAGGGTACCGTAAAAGAGGTCTGTGCCACCAGACTTTGGGGAGGTACAGAAGACTCTGGCTGGGAAATTCAGAAATATCTGAAATTTCACAGGTGATGGCTGCTTTGTGCCTCCAAAGACGAGAATGGTGTGATGTTCTAGTTTGCTTTATACGGCTGTGACAAAACCCACGACCAAAAGCAGGCTGGGGAGAAAGAGGTTTATTTCGGCTGACAAATGTGGTCGTCCGTCGTGAAGAGAAATCAGGGAAGCCACTCAAGGCAGGAACTGAGTACTGAAATGAAGCAGAGGCCTTGGGAGAGTGCAGCGTACGGGCTTGCTCCTCCCACATCAGCACACACCCCAACACTAAACTGCTCAGGTAGCACGGCCCTCAGCGGGCTGGGCCCTCCTCCATCAGTCCTTCATCAGAATTCCCTACAGTTCGCCTACAGGCCAATCCGATGGAGGAGGAGACATTTGTTCAACTGATGGCTCCTCTCCCCAGGTGACGCTTGCTTCTGCCAGGCTGATAAAAAATTGAAACAGGATGTGTAACAAACTGGAACCTACTGAGAAATGCAGAATAAAGGGGATAAAGGGAAAATTAGATACACATGAACAAGATGGAGCCAATGAGGAAGACTCATTCAGGTCAGGAGGATACTACAAACTCACAGACCAATTTGAAAGAGAAAAGTCACACACACACACACACACACACACACACACACACACACAGTTTTAGTAACTTTGATGCTGCCACACAAAATCAAACAAAAAGGAAAAAAAAAAGACTCTGAGGCTAGAAGTTCGGGAAGACCATGCTATCCATTTTAGTTCAGCACTAAACTCAGAAGCCACAGTGTGCAGGCATTTCTCGCGCGGCCATTCCCCACACAGGAGACACTGGAGGAGGAGAAGGGAAAACCAAGCAAATTACATCAAAAAGACATTTCACAGTATCGTCCTGTGAGGGACAAACTGCAGCATGAGGGGAAAACAAGAAAAAGATTTGCAGGCTTTCAACACAGCGAAACCATGTGACCACGGTTTAAATCTTCTATCTCCCAAGAGACTGGGGCAATGGAGCCTTTGTCTCTAATGAAGTAAGGCCCTTGGATGCTAAGGGACCATGAGCGTTCGAAAATTCATTAATGGACGAATACACGGTTAATCTGTACTCTGGTGGCCCGTTAGGAGAGGGCGTCCACTGGGGCCATCTCTGGCTCCCTCTCAGTCAGCACGAGGCAGCACTTCCCTCCATCACACTTCACCATGAGGTTCTGCCTCGGCGCAGACTCTGGACAAGAGCACAGAAACTGAAATCATGAGCCAAAGAACGTTTCCTTCCTTCTAAACTATCTCTCCTGGGATTTTTGTCATGGCAATGCTAACCGATCCTAAGAAATGAAGAGATAGCCAGGCGGTGTTGTCGCACGCCTGCAATCCCAGCACTCTGGGAGGCAGAGGCAGGCGGATTTCTGAGTTCGAGGCCAGCCTGGTCTACAGAGTGAGTTCCAGGACAGCCAAGGCTACACAGAGAAACCCTGTCTCGAAAAAACCAAATCCAAAAAAACCAAACAAACAAACAAACAAACAAATAAAAAAGAAAACAGGAATGAAGAGATAACGCCTCCGTGGTAAAAGGCATTTAGTTCAAGTCTAAGTTGCTTCACAATTCCTCACACACACAGCTCTGCTGCCACCTCTCCTCTGAGGAGCTCTTGTCATCGTCCCCACTCAGCAGGGCTAAAGGCGGCATTTTCACAACAACCCTGGGACCTATTTTAGCACAGTGCACACGCTATCTCTGCCGCTGGATTACACACACCCTCGCACGGCACCAGTACGGTTTCAGCAAATATTTCATACAATTATGAGCTTTTTTTCTCTCGTCTTTCTAGATCATTCTTCTACAGGAAAAGCAAGCATATGAATAGCTAGTTCTATATATTCTACTTCTATTTGCAAAGCACAGGAAATTCATCAATATCCTCTAGCATCAATAACTCCACAAAAAGCCAGGCAGCGGCGGTGCATGTCTTTAATCCCAGACTCGGGAGGCAGAAGCAGATGGATCTTTGTGAGTTCAGAGCCAGCCTGGTCTACAGAGGTTTACAGATCTATAGGACAACCAGGGCTACAGAGAAGAACCCTGTCTTCAAAAACCATTAAAAAATAGTAATAACTTCACAGAAGTCCCTCCAAGCCAACTCTGAGGCTCTCTGATTCCCTCACCTGTTCTCAGCGCCGCCAGGGTCCAGATACCATGGGGAATGATGCACGGCCAAGCCGTCTTCAAGGGAGTCACCTTCCAGAAGTTGCTTTTCTCAATTACTACACTACAGAAATTCACAAAAAAGAAGGCTGATGTCTTCGAGGTAACCCTGGGAGACTTGTCTGTGCCATCTGCCAGCAGGCCCTTCTGGCAAGGGAATGTGAGTTTAATCCACATCAGGACTGAGAACTTTCTCACAGCAAGCTCTTAAGTAAACAGGGGAGATGGGTAGCTGGGGACATGTGGCATAAAGGGGGAACCAAGGGCATGACATACATTCACAGAGCGCTTTCAGAAGGCTAGTACAACTACGTACAGGGACACAGACCACACAGTAGCCATTTTCACATCCATCACAGCATCTGTAATTACTCCAAGACCCTCAACAAAGCTGACCCTACGTCCCTCACAGAGAGGAACAGGAAAGGATATGAGAACCTTACTGAGATTTCACTACTCAGTTCCTCCTGCACGGACTCCCCTCCTCCTTGCCATCTGGTCCGAGGAGCATGTGATCTAGGGAGGCACAATCTCACATGGGGATGTGATGAGTTGACAGTGTGCTCGCACTTGTGCGGCTACAGGGAAGATGGCATTCGCCCTGCACTGGCGGTAGCTGCTGCTGCTGCTGCTGCTGCTGCTGCTGCTGCTGCTGCTGCTGCAGGGCCACCCACCACACTCCAAGTCTTCGGAACTCACTGGCTCGCCAAGCTGGACCCTCGTGGAGTCATTACTTCGGTCTGTTACTGGTGCTCTACCGAGAGCAGCAGTTCTCAGTTTGTGGGTCGCGACCCTCTGAGGTAGAACGACCCTGTCAGAGTACGCAGTGTGACACTGTCTCAGCCCTTCCTCATCTACCTAAGGTAGTCCTTAATGGACTTTAATACAAAATCTGGTGGCCAATTAAATGGGCAGGAAATGGAAGGTGGGACTTCTGGGAGGGAGAAAAGAACCCTGGGAAGGAGGAGAAGGAAGAAAGCTTTTGCCAGGGGACATGAAGGGAGACGGGCCTGGAAGGCATAGCTGACAACGTGGCTGTGTGGGGCTAGGTATTGGGGTGACTGGATGAGCAAGCTGAGGGGCTGTCCAGCTGAGCCCTAAGGCTTCGAAATATTAAAAGGTCTCTGTGTGGTTATTTGGGGAATAGCTAGTTAAGGAATAATTGTTGTCATATTAATGTCCAGCATTAATTAATGTATACAGAACATAATAATCTTTTACTTCACATGGCTCTTTTACAGGGGTTGCATATCAGATATCCTACATATCAAATATTTACATCGTGATTCATAAGAGTAGCAAGATTACAGTTATGTAGTAATGAAAAGAATGTTATGGTTGGGCGTCACCACTGAGAAGGCCAGGCTGACTCCATGACAGGCTTCAAGTTGGCAGTTAAGGAGACTAGGCCTAAATCTCTGTCTCCAAGAACTGGGCAATTCCAGGCAAGTCCAGGCCTCAGAAGCTGACCCGCCACCTGGCCTGAGGCAAGGACAATGGGTCAGCAGCAGTTTCCAAACTTCCTCAGCGACAGTCTCCAGACCTCCCCAGCAGGTTTCCAGCCCCCACACCCCAATAATGGAATGTCAGTAGAGAAGGACCCAGCAGATTAACATAGAGGTCACCTAGCCAGGAATTCCCTAATGCGCTCTGAGTCAGACCTGCAAGCTCACTTGGGTGTCTCTCTATCTTGGTAATGGGAGACCCCAGCATGCTGGACTTGTGCAGAATAAAGCACTCTTTTCCTTTACATACTATTTGATATTTGAGTCCCGAGTGTCACTCTTCGACGAATCATGGGCCCTTACAGCCACAGCACGAGGGACTGCATTAAAGTATTGTAGCGCTAGGAAGGTTGAGAACTGCTGGTCTAGAGTGACCACATATTTGCTCATGTCTCCCAAGGAAAACTCAACTCAACATCATGACAAGAGAGTATGTGCTGGGTGGGAGCAGTATCTCACCAGCGCCAGAGTTCGAGTCCCAGTGTCCACTCTGCAGCTCACTACCAGCTGTAACTCCAGTCCCAAGGGATATAGAACCCTCTTCCGGCCTCCATCGGCACGCGGCATGCATGTGGTACACAGACATACAATGCAGACGATACACCTTCCCATGTAATAAATAAATATGTACTTTACGATTTCAAGCACATCAGTTTTTGTCTTGGGTTCGGGCTAACGAGGTTGACTGTGATTCTCAACAATCCACCCAGGCATGTACTCGTAAGTACCCTCTCCATGACTGCAAAGAGCCCGGGAAGAAGCTTTTTAGGTAGGGATAATTATAAAGTCTTCTGCACTCTGGGCTGCAGTAACTAAAATTATGCTATAAGAATCAAGTCCACACTGACGTTTTCTGCCTAATATACAAGTAACCACATGATTAGCATCAGGCCTTCTTACAATCTGGCCGCCAGGCACCGCTGATACCCAAAAGCAGCTTCAGTTCACTGCCTTGAACCAACTTGGCAAGAGAAAAGTACCACAACCCTGTGACCCCCCCCCCAAGCCACTGGGTGAGTTAACTATGACAATGATTTGACAACTTGCACCAATAATTAGGTCTAAGCCCACCCCTATCCTGTAATCCCAAAGCATCAAGCACTCGGTGGTCTTTGCATTCCCCCCGCGTAGACTAGGAGGTGCTCGATCATCCCATTCTACGCGTGCAGTGCAGAATACTCTAACGGAACGACCAGGCTGTAGACCCACTGTCAACCGAAGGCGCTAGAATCTGCTTCATGGGTAGAAAAGCAGACAGAGTTGGAACTTGTTTTTTTCATTCACTTATTCTTCACATCACGCAAACTACACGGGCACCAGGTTCCTGAGGAAGCTCACAGAGATGGGGAGGGCACACAAGTGACCTGGCATCTGCTTCTGCATGCACTGCAAGCAGAGAGCTATCGCCAGCTCTGATTGCTCCAGTGTTAATTCTCCGTCCAGGAGGTTCCTAGACAAGTTGAATGTCATGTCCTACGGAACCCAAGAAGTAAAGGGGAGTCAACAGGGTATTTGCCCACAGCTCGCTCTGCATTTCTGGCTAACAGACTGCTGATGAGGTTGTACTTCCGCCGCTATGAGCAAAGGCCCATCCTTTCTAGTGATTCTGGAGTTAGGACCCTAAGAATTTAGTTTTGAATGGTAATATAAGTTCATCTCCTAGAAGAAACATTATTTCTTCACTGCCAGATTTGAGACAGTTATCCTTTTCAGGATTTGTTATGTTATATGTTATATTGTGTGCATATGTACAGACCTGAGGGTATGTCATTATACTACATGCATTCCGGTGCCCACAGAGCCCAGAGGAGGATGGCGGATCCTCTAGAACTGGAGTTACAGACTGTTCTGAGCTGCCCTGTGAGTTCCGGGATTTGAACCCAGGCCCTCTGGAAAAGCAGCCAGTGCTCCTAACCACGAAGCCAGCTCTCCAGCGCTGAGCCAGCTCTCCAGTTTCCCCTCACTTTTTTTTTTAAATAATCACAACTGCATACTCAAAACTATGTTTATTATACAATATTGCTAAATATCACGGAAACCAAAACATCTACATTTTAAAACATCTTTGATCCAGCCCCCAACAGCACTCCCCACAAGTTCATAACGCTTAATTGTCTAGGCTCATCATCTGTAACTGAAAAGCACACAAGTTAAAACCCCACAAGGAATGAAACAGACGGGAGAGCGGAGGGTGTTATGGACATGGTGAACTTCAGCAAGAGCCCTATGAGAGAGCATGTTAACGTAAAAGGGAAACAGAACGGAGAGTCGAACACCAGCCCGGACTGGAGGTGTAAGCCAGATCACCTGGCCGTCCACGAGTGTCTGCTTCTTCCCATACACTGACAGCCTCCACCGCATGCAGCGTAGGTTCATGTGTGCCCTGCCCACCTCCCCACCATAGCTGATGTATGATTTTACACCCCAAAACCAACTGTTTACTGAAGATCACATATATGAACTCAAGCATGCACTGGGAAAAAATCTGAGTGTAGCCTGCTCTCTCGTATACTGCTTATGGGATTATAAATTAGTATGGGAAGGTTAAACATCAGATCAGAATACCTCATTGAGCATTCTCTGGCCCAAGTAATATGATAGGCCATAGTGATTATGGCAAATAAGATATAGGTATATATAATATAACAGACATAATCTATGAATATATTACTATAGAATCATATACTTTACATGATACTATATTAATGGATTATATATATTATTTATGTTTATATGTTTTCACACAATACATAATATAAATATGTTCATATACTATACGATAATATGTGCATATATATTCCTGTTCAAGGCCTTGAGCTTAGATCCAGAACCAAAGGAAAGGTGGCACTGCAGTCCCACAGCTCCTCTGGTGAGACGCGAGGCAGGGACAGGATAATCTCCCAGGTCAAAAGCCATCTAGCCTGGTATCTAAAGTGTCAAGATGCCCCATCTCTACAGGTGTTCTGTGGCAGGGGAATGCCTGCACTCACGTGCGTGCACACATGCACATGCTCAGACTTATTTTCAGAAGACTATCCATAAAACAACTACTCCTTAAACAACCCTACTGCTTACACAGACAGTATCAGCTCAGGAGAATGGTGTACAGCGGTAAAAACCAACGAACCAGGTCAGCAGACAACAAACAAGATGGGACAACTAGGCCTCTATATCAACAGTGGTCACAAGAAATGCGAGGCATGGAGACAAAGAAACAGCTCAGCAGGGAGAGCACTGAAGAGTGACCCCGACACCCACTTCAGAGTGCAGGGGAAATCCACGGATTTATTCTGCAGCCCCCACCCGAGCACCACAATAAGTGTATCCACACATACATGTACAGAATTTTTTTCCAAAAAAAAAATAAAGAAATGCAAGGCCTGAGTAAGAACTGGCTCATTTTCAAGGCACCTTGAAAATTTTCATTTTCACGTGGGGAGGCAGCCAAAAAGATACCAAATCACCACGGTGTGTACTTCTAGATGACATCGGTCCGCCATCCATTCCTGAAGGAACTAATCAAGGTAGTTCTGATAACTGGAGGGCGGACTGCAGCAGAATCTGCACGGCAAACACGAAGCCCTCTATCACAGGCAAAACAACAAAGCAGTGTGGTGTTTATAGAGGTCACAATGCCTGCAGGCTGCCGACTTACCCCGTGCCCGGCTTATATGCTGCAGGTAGACAAAAACCAGACATACGACTAGGTGAGGTTAAAAACTACAGAGCTAAACCTCAACTATCGATGCACAAGAACAGCTTCTGACTGACGTGCAGCCGTGCAGAAAGCCCACTCTGGCTAACTCCGTGCTCGGGCTCTATTGGTGGTGCCCTGCTCCCACAGTGGGGAACTCCATTTCTCAGCATGACAAGTGCAGCTCAAGACCCGAGCTGCTTCTCTGAGTGTTTTTTTTTCCTTTCAAATAACAAGACAGTAATAACGGATAGCAATCCATTGAGTGTGACACAAACAGGAGAATACAAACCTTCGGTTCAGACACGTATGAAGCACGCTAAGCGGGCTTAGACTGCTTGAGCCTCCCACTTTGCCCCAGTTACAATAGATGACACACAAAGGAACAGGACATAATTACGTGAAACATCTGGAGTCTCAAGCCAGCATCTGAGGTCACGAGGCTTAGACACTCTAGTCATTTCTTCAGTGCAGCTGGACAGACAGACAGCTTGGTGGACAGGCCTCCCGTGCTCACCTGGCCTGTCTTAGCGCTCTGGGCCCCAAGGCCTTTTATGGAATAGCGACAGCCTATCCACTGGTTTGAAGTGCAAGCTCCCAGAAAACGTAAGAACTTAAAAGAACAGGAAAGATCTTCGGAATCAGACCTTAGCATGTTTAGTATTGATTGACCTTTCTGTGGTCTATTCCATACGATGTCAGGTTATTTGATTCCATGTAAGCTACTTTGCTTCTGGAACTACGACACACAGAGAGGCATGGCTCAGCTGAGGGGATACACTCACACACACACACACACACACACACACACAAATGCCAAATATAAATCAGCTCATGTAGGGGGAATTTTTAAGTTGGAACAGTATCTATTATGATAGAACACTTAGTCGTGTTGATATGCTCTTTTCTTTAATAATTAGTTAACAACTGTAGGTCATTTCTGTGTTATACATACACACATTATGTCACAAAATACAATTTTATAAATGAACTGGGGGGTCATAAAACTACAACTAAGATACTTAAAAAATTATTTTTGAAGCAAGATTTAAAAACCACAGAAAACTAGTCAAGGAATAATAAAACCCAAGACAGTACACGCGGGCATGGAGACCATGAAACTGAATCGGAAGAAACAGAAGCAGGTAACGCTGCTGGGAACAGTCACGGTTTTGCAGTGGAGTTCCATTGCGGATGTGAATAAAAAATGAGCAAGGACCGAGATCATGAGTCATAGGTCAAAGGTCACTGACAAGTCCACTCTCCGTACCTGAAGGCTCCATTACAGACATTATAATCAGGCAAACCAAAAAGGAGTCAGAGGCTGGAGATACCCCAACAAACGCCTAAGGGCCTGAGCTCTGAGCTCTGTAATATATAGTAAGAGGGTGGCTGTAGCCCACACACACATCGCAATCCCAGCACAGTTAGGGAAAACAAAACAAAACAAAACAAAACAAAACAAGAAAACAAAAACAAAAGGCAAACACCAGTGAGAGGATGAAGAGAGCGTCCAGCAGTGAACAGCCAGGGGCTGAGGTCTGCTCTGTTGCTAGGTATGCAGAGTGAATCCTGGACCCCAAGGCCTGGCTGGTTGCCTCAGGGATGGAGGTCATCTCTAAGTGATGCTACGTAAACTTGCTCCTTAATTTAAACTATTGGTTGAATAAAGACACCAACGGCCAATGCCCGGGCAGAAGAGAGGTAGCGGGGGCTTCAATAGCCCAGCTTGGGATCTGAGGCAGAGACCCCGAGGAAAGAGAAGAGAGGGAAAGACACCATGGGGTGGGTGAGTCGTGAGGACACGGTCATGAGGGCTGGCCTGGCCAGCTGGAGGAAGTTATTGATATCTGCCCAGACTGAGTGCTATTAAGGCTTACTGTAACTCTAAAGGTTCTGTCCTTTATCTGAGAACTAAATGATCAAAGGTGGGGAGAAGCCTGCAGCTAATATTTACCACAACACACTTGCTGTGGAGACCCAGTCTCTGTTCCTAGCACTCACATGACTCACAATTCCAGTTCCAGAGGACCTGGTACTTCTTCTGAACTCCACGGACACCAAGTACACATGTGGTTCACACACACATGCAAGCCAAACATGCACAGGCAAAAAAAATAACTAAACACACACACACACAGTGAGACATCACTGAGAAAAACACCAGCTGTTGCCCTTTGACCTCGCCTGCCTCTGCATACACACGTGCACAATACCTACACATACAAACATACACATACAGTACAACACAACACACACATGTATACACATGCACAACTGAAAGGTCAATATGTGTTTGAAAAGATAATTATTGGTGCTCTCAGTCAAATTCTATATTTAAGTTAGAACAATAAACTATTACCTGATATGTAACATTTGTTGAAAAAATTCAGACATACGTAACATTTGTTGAAAAATCTTCAGTATGAGAGAAGACACGGGTCAGTGACATCACATATTGAAGGGGTTACAGGCTGGCTATGTAAATGAATGGAGTAAACCTGAGGAAGACGAGGTAACAACAGTCCTCCCTCCCAGCTGTTCTGTGGGTGGCGTCTCCAGAGACCCCCCAGGCGCGCCTATCAGCAGCTCTCTGCGAGTTCACACACCCATGGAACTTCTGTGAACCCTCGTGAAAATTCGAAACCATCTAAAAAAACCTCACAGGTAAACACACACTATAGACTAATCATGGAATGGAACAGGTTTTAAAATGCCACAGAAATAAATCAAAATGAGACAATTTTTAAAACACGGCTTTTTCTCTTAAATAGAGTGTGCTATCACTTGCATAAAGCTTTAAAATAGTTATTTCTTACAAATATATGTGATAAAAGTATAAAATATGCATGGCAATGCTACATTCCAAATATAGGATAACAGATTCTTCTAGAAAGAGAAAGAAGTGAAGTTAGAGGTGTCTTGGGGCACGTTCACTCATGCATTAAGAAGATCTCTGGACATATGTCCTTTAAATGTTTAGATCTATGAGAACTTAGAAATTCATTATAAGTTGCTAAAAGGGTCTGTCAAAAAGAAAATGAAAGAATTCATGCAACTTGATAAAAAACATCTTGGAAAGCAGATGAGAAGAAAACCGTTGGTGCGTGGCTTCTGTATGAGCCAGCAAGTGCGGGCGCCACAGCGCACTGTCAGCGCAGGCTGCAGTGTCTGCTTAAAGAACCGGACCAGCAATGAGGGAAAGATTCACTCATCCACTCACCTCCAAGCAGGTCTAAATATGCGGTATTTATCCATAACACACCACACTGACTCTCAACCTTTCCCTCAGATCGCCCCCCTTTTCGCTGATATTGTTGAGACAGACTCCCTGGCTTGCGGTCCATGCTGGCCTCGGTCTCCAGAGCCCACTGCCTCAGCCTGCTAAGTGTTGTGGGTACAAGCCTATCAGACCACATGGGACCTGACAGCTCATCAAGCTAAACCAAACCAAACCAAACCAAACCAAACCAAACCAAACCAAACCAAGCCAAACCATACCAAACCAAACACAGCTTCACTAGGGATTATGAACCAAATATCTACGTTCGACAAAATTCCTATGTTGAGGCTCTTTCCACTTCTCCCCAGCGGGGTGGTATTTGGGGTTGGAGCCTGTGGGAAATGGACAGAGTTAATGACTCTGCAAGCAGGGACTCCATGATGGAATTAGTGTCCGTGTATATATAAGGGACCCCCTCCTAAACCAAGTACATGAAGTTGAGTATGTATCTCGACCTTACCACCCTCCTGAAACTGTTGTTTTTAAGCCACACCCCACCAAGTCTGTGGTATTTTGTTACAGCCCTGACCTAAGACAATAGGATTTTTTTTTTAAAGGCCTCTCCATTCATAAACAGCACACCTTTCTAAAGTGCTGAGGAAAACTCTTGACTTGAAGAAGAGTGCATGCCTATAACATCAGCAAGGCAGAGACTCAGAAGGAACCAGCCTGAGCTACACAGTAAAATCAAAGAACAGGGAAGGAACCCTTCCTGGTCAACAAGATGGAAGACTTCCCCACAGCATTTGAATTCTGTCTCCTGGGCCAGTAAAAAACTCTGTTCTCAAGAACTTGTCAGTGTTTTAGATATTAAACCTATAATGTGTTTAGGAAAAGGCAATCTAAAAGGGCCGAGTTCTGTTATCTAACTATGTGGCCCTGTGTAGACCAGTTAGTTCATCTGCCTAAAACTGTGAGGAAATGAGAGCCTGGCCCAGGTAATCAAGATCTTCTATTTCAGAATAAGAATACTGTATTCATCAGGCATGTCTAAACCTCTCGCTTCAAGTACACGGCACTCGATTGTATAAAAACACATTCACAAAATATTGCTTGGAAAATTACACCATGCTAAATTTAGGGTGGCAGTTCTATCAGTTTCCACAAAACTAAAAGATAAACAATTCTTGGAAACGTAGCTTTTCTCAGGGCTTTCTCCCAAATAAGTAGAGCTTCTAAGAGGAGGAGGCACCCTCCAAAAGGCAGTCATCAGCCTCAGTCATCTGCGTCCTCAGTTCAGCGGGAAGGCCGTCAGTGAGAGAGCAGGAGCCCCACTGTTGCAGAAGCTGGAGGCCTGCATTCACTGACACCAACCCTGGCCTAGGATCGTCCCATTCGAGGGGCTGTCCAGATGTTTTAGTGATATCCATAGCAAACAAGCATGCACAATCTCCTTGGGTTTCCTGACGTCCTAAGAACTGACCAGACTACTGGTAATTACAACTCACAGTGAGTACCTCGGGACTCATTTTCCCATTATTACCAAAACATCTGCTAAGATAATGCAGGGCATTATTAGCCACTGCTCAAATTATACACAAAGTATGTAAGTACACAGAGGGGCAAAGATGACAACGGCTGCCCTCTGTGGCTCCACATGGCCTGCAGAGCCAGGAGCACCTTCAGTGTTCTCGAGCTTGGATACTACACCTGCCAGGTGCCTGCTTTAAAAACCAAAGAAACGTGGCACTGGTTTGAGATCAGAGAGGTATGCACCTTCGTGGAGACAAGAGAAGAATCGTGTTAAACAGCCAGTGAAGTCTAAAGTAAATTATCAAGTTATGGAAGGGAACTGCTAGGTTTAAATTTTAATCTCTCAATTGGCCTTATCCTTTATTTCAAATCCTACCAAAGATCTGTTCTCCAAGCACTTCCTAAAGCACAGCACTCACAGTTCCCCAGAGACCGGAGCTTCCCACCATGTTGGCCAAGGTCGGGGCTGTGTGGCCGGGAAGGAATGTGGTCATTCTATGTGCCTGCTATCAGAACAGAGTCAAAGCTGTTGATGACTGGCACTCTAGGCCAAGCACACAATGGTCACTGGTCGTGAGGCCAAGAGGACCTGGTGGCATAAGAGGGAAATGGTCCTAAGAGGTGGTCCCACTGAACTTGGGACACTAAGGCCCTTCAGACAAAACGCCATAGATGTGAGACCAAAATGGGAGTTATCTCGTTCTCTCCCCAGCTACCCAACTACTACCAGAGTGGCTTCCGGCCCCAGCAGAGTCCTGTCCACCCACTGCCTGCTGCACAAGTGGCTCTGCCCCGGCCCCGCCCACTGCCTGGTCCCTGTTTACCTCCCCAAGCTCTGGCTCCTCCCTCTGCTGCTGTTTTACTCTGGAGGTTTCCAGGGCTGAAAGTCCTTCTTAATCCTGTTGACACCTATCTTTACTCACTGAAATCTTCTGTGCCAAGTGTCTCTCAAGTACTACTGCACGAGAGAAACCTTCAATAGTATTTCCCCTGAAAGACACCACACCTGACCCTGAAGCCTCACATAACTCAACTCCAGGAGACGATTACATCCTAACCGTCTTCCATCTTGCTAGTGCTTGAGGAGTGAGACTAGTGAGCCAAAGGTTAAAGAACCGGGGCTCCAGGATCAGCACCGCAGGCACTTCCGGGCAGAGAAGAGCATGCCCCGGAACAAGTGAGCAGCGTACGCCATGGCCGACAGCAGCTGAGGACTGAGGCCAAGCGGCAGGTGTGCCCAGCACTGAGCAGAAGGAGGTCAGCAGTGTGACCTTAGTGGGGACAGCATCAGAGCAGAAGGCAGATGACAGAGGACAACAGTGGGAGACAAGTAAGATGTGGACTGTGGTGGTGAATACCTTTAATTCCAGCACTTGGGTGGCAGAAGCAGGCAGACCTCAGTGAGTTCGAGACCAGCCTGGGCTACAAAGTTCCAAGATGGCCAGGGCTACACAGAGAGACAGTCAGATGTAAATTGTGTCTGCTGGTCTGACGTGGAACCGGTGACCACACAACCTTGGCCTTTCAAGTCACGGGACAAGTGTGCGCTGCCAGGCTCAGCCCTGTATTTTGGTTGTAAAAGGTAGCCCTCCCGAATATGGCTGAAACTGACACCGACCACTAAAATACCAGGAGTGGAGCGAGGACTCAGGAGGACGCCATGAAATCTGGCTTCAAATATTACAACTTTTTCTCCTGGACTCCTCCGCCCGACCCCTCTGGTCCTAGTCAAGGGAAAGTACCCTTGTCCAGAGAAGAAAGGTAACTGGGGAGAGAAGCAGCTCTCCCGCCCTACAGGCCACTGCCACACCCAGATCCTTCCTAAGTCCCCGGGGCCTCAGTTCTTAGGGCCAGGCCCCCCCCCCCGGGACGCAGCCTGATGCTAATGTTACAGACTCAGTGACACTGCCAGGTGTGTCCTACTGACACTAAAGCACTAGGCAGTTATCTGACAGGATGCGGCTGCCTGCAGGCCCCACAGCTTGTCTGTTTCACAGCCTACTTCTGATCCCTTCAAACTTAAAAACTTCTGACTGCAGGGACTGTCTCTCTGTCTCTCTGTCTCTCTATGTCTCTCTCTGTCTCTGTGTCTCTGTCTCTCTCTCCCTACCTCTCCTCTCTCTCTCCCTCCCTCCCCACCCCTGCCCTACTTTGAACAGGGAAAAATAGGATCCACCCCAGAAAAAGTCTTGTCAATAAACATGAACAAATTAACCTTAATTTTCTTTCTTTCTTTTGAGATTATCTTATGTATAGTGTTTTACTCATGTGTATGTCTGTGAACCAGCTATGTGCCCAGGACTGACAAAGGTCAGAAGAGGGAATTACACACACACACACACACACACACCTCGGAACTGGAATGACACAGTTGTGAACCTCCAAGTGACAGCTGGGACTGAACCTGCGTCTCCTGTAGGAACAAAGCTTCTTAACTACTGAGCTGTCTCTCCAACCCAAACTTCAATTTTCAAAACATCAGAAAACAAGTTTGTCCTGTCAAAGGAGTTTGTATAGCTCTTCCTAGTAGCTGGACTTAATTGTATTCATTGATAAATTGTGAAAAGAGGAAGTGGTTTGCATACCTAGAGGTTAAGGAAATAAGCAGCATTTAATAGTCACCTGTGAGCCAAACCCGGCAGGATTTCGAAACTGAGTGTTTCACTGGGCACACATGAAATGACGGCCCACTGTCCGCACTGACCAATATCAGCAAAGGGGGACAGAAGGAAAACCAAAGCCCTGTCCTCCAAGGGGTGAGTGTTTTCTTAGGATTAAAGAGAAAAACACCTCCTACAACTCAATGTTTGTGGGGAAGAAACTCTATTTAGATGGCTTTGCCTCATGGATGTCATATGCATGCATCCGTTTCAGGAGTGTCCAAGGAGCACGTGACCCATCAACACTCTGTTTACAATATTGCCATCCTAAAAACTTACACTACTGACCCCAGCCTCTGAAAAGCAGCGGGGAATCAGATGTAGCTCCGCAACAGAGCACATCTCAGCTGACGGAGGCCTTGGGTTCAAGACCTGCTCTTTCTCTTTAGCTTTCAACTCTCAGGAGAAGACTACCAACATATTTTACTATCTGGGGATCGACTACAGTGTGTCTGTCATGCATAGCAAAACCTTCCCTTGGCCTTCCGTGTCTTCAAATAACTCAAGAATGCACTCAATCCACCAGGAAGTTTCTATGTGAGTTTCCCAGAATTTCTTCTTTCCTGCTTGCCAACTAGCTGGATGCTCTGAGCAAGTCCTAACTAGTTCTATATTGGGCATCTCTGACAGAGCAGGCATGCTGCAATTAGATATCAGTAGGGATGAGCACACAGAGTTTTACAAGCCCAGTCCAGACATCTGACCCCAAGACCTACTACACACAGCTCTCCCAAAACAGATTCTGCAGCCTCAGTTCTCCGTGAGGTAAGGAGAGCTCTTTTTGCTGACAGTCATTGCCACAATTCTCTCTCAGTAGGAGCAGACTGGCCAGCCACAAAGAAAGAACACACTTCTGGAAATGCGCTTGTTCTAGCACATGATACAATCTATGAGCCACATCAGAAATGCCACCAAAGCTTCTCAGATGATGTCATACCTCAATGAAGTCATGACAAATCACACTCCTCATGATCAGGATTAACACACCCAAAACTTGATCCTTTAACCATACTATACAGGCGGCACAAAGAACAATAATTTCAGACTCAAATCTATCTGTGCCCACACCTGGCACACTGCAAAACAAAGTTCCTAATCCAGTCACCACAGGACTTAGGGATACTGCAAAAGGGGAAGGGGAGGGGAGGGGAGAGGAAAAGGGAGGGGGAGGGGGAGGGGAAGGGGGAGAGAGGGGAGGGGAGGGGAGGGGGAGAAGAGGGGAGGGGAGGAGAGGGGGAGGAGAGGGGGAGGGGGAGGGGGAGGGGAGGGGGAGAAGAGGGGAGGGGAGGGGGAGGAGAGGGGAAAGGAGGGGGAGGGGAGGAAGAGAGGAGGGAAGGGGAGGGAAAGGGAGGGGAGGGGGAGAGGAGGGGGGAGGGGAGGAAGAGAGGAGGGAAGGGGAGGGAAAGGGAGGGGGAGGGGGAGAGGAGGAGAGGGGGAGGGGAGGGGAAGGGAGGGGAGAGGGGAGGGGAAGAGGAGGGGGGAGGGAGGGGAAGAGGAGGGGAGGGGAGAAGAGGGGAGGGCAAGGGAGGGGAGAGGGAGGGGAAGGGAGGGGAGAGGGAGGGGAAGAGGAGGGGAGGGGAGAAGAGGGGAGGGGAGAAGACGGGAAGGGGAGGAGAGGGGGGAGGGGGGAGGGGAAGGGGAGGGGGGAGGGGTGGAGGGGGAGGGGAGGGGAGAGGAGGGGAAAGGGAGGGGACAGGGAAAAGAAAGAAAAGGGGAAGAGGGGGGGGAAGAGAGAGGAGAGATGGAGAGGGAGGGAAAGGGAGAGGGCAGGAAGGAGACAGAGACAGCACACAACTGGAAGCCATGGCTTCAGCATCTTACCCCTCTGAGCTTTGCTTCACATCACCCAGAAAAAGTAAGTGAGAAAACCACCCACTAACTTTTCAAAACTATTTCACAGAACATGAAAACTGTTGCCGGGCAGCCAGATTTGTACCTCAGAAGTCACACTTAAAACAGGTACCTAGAATTTGGAGACACACATGAGAAAGTTCACAAATGTGACCTAGTGTTCTGTTTCTCAGAGTTTGGCTTCAACGACTGGAAATAACCCGATTCTTATTTATTTTGCTCCTAATTACAATAGCAGATGGCCCAAAGGAAATCTAGAGTAGCCACTTCATGCCAATTGGTTAAGAAAACTCTGGTACTACTACAAGATGAAACACAAGCCATTAAATAATATTTTAGTAAAATATTTACCATGCCAAAATCATCCTGAATACAGCAAGGCCTACTGTTGTCTTGTTTAAAAAGAGAGCAGAACAAACAGGTCACAGTCGAAGCACGGATGAGATCCAGGCGAGAAGCTCCGTCACAAAGCAATTCCCAGTCCTCCGCACACAGGGGGTACCCAGCCGTGAAGGGGGACCCCACAGCATGCCCACTATGAGTAGCAGCCCAGTGTAGACAAACGGTAGGGAGTCCTCTGCGCTCAGCAAGTCAGCAGACTCAGGAGTCCACAGCCTGGGCTGTCAAGATGGTTTAGCAGGTAAAAGTGACTGTTACAACCTGAACTTGACCCTGGAAAAGGGAGCAGGACTCCACAAAGATTTTCACATGTGCCCTAGGTGTGTGCATGCTACACACACACACACACAGAGAGAGAGAGAGAGAGAGAGAGAGAGAGAGAGAGAGAGAGAGAGAGAACAAACTTGTAAAGTCTGTATGGGCCCTCCCTAGTAACAAAACATTTAACAGACTAAGAAGCTGCGGCTGTGGTGAGCAGCAGAGGGTCCAGGCTCAGCGACAAGTGTTCCCTAAGGCCTGTGGGGATCAGTGTCAGACCTAAGACAGAAACCCTTCCTTTGCTCCTCAAAGGTGGCGGGGGGCGGTGGGGCTCTCATCCGGACCTCTGTGCCCCCTCTGTGCCCCCTCTGAGTCCCCTCTGCACCTCTCGTGCCCCCCTGTGCCCTCTGTGCCCTCTGTGCCCCCCTCTGAGCCCCTCTGCACCTCTCTGCGCCCTCCATGCCCTCCATGCCCTCTGTGCCCCTCTATCCCCCGTGCCCCCTGTGCCCCCTCTGTGTCCTGTCCCAGAGGCTCCAGCTGTGACTTCTTCCACAGGACAGCATGCCACCGTTGGACCCACTCACAGAGGAAGCCTCTGACACACCCTCTGGGGCATCTGCTGTGCCTCAAGCCTCTCGCTGCCCGCCTCTTCTGTGGTCTGTGATGTTTCCGCTTCTTGGCTGCTGCCAACCACAAGGGGCTGACCTGGGACAACTTCAAGTACTTCCTTCTCTCCAGAGGGCAGGCGAGCGACTTCCCCTCCCCCCGGGGTGAGATGAGCAGTTCTGAACATGGCTATGCTTTTCCTTGCAGAAGTCTGACCCAAGTGACGTTTGTGATGAGCACTGCACTCCGTCGGATCTAACCATGCCCCTCCCTTCCTTCCACCTGCTTCTGTCTGACAGGCTTCCCTCCTAGGAAGGCCATGCAGTCAGATACCTGGTTAGCAGCTCGGCTGCCACCTAAGTCCTCCTACGGGCTTACTGAAAAACCCTAGATGGGCTCCACTGCGCTCCCCAGGGACTTGGAGCCACAAGGAAAAGCCAGCGCTCTAACCGTAACTTACAGTCAGTTCGCATGAGCTGTGTCAGGGCCTGAACGCAGGGCCTCACATGTGCTAAATACGCACTTTATCACCAAGTGTGACTTCTCAATCTCATAGTTATGCTCCAATTTTTCTAAATAATTATGTGTTACTCTGGTTAACAGGGAAGAAACTAAGTAGTATCATCTATGACTGATGATGCATTACAAAATGATTACTAACTGGTAACGGGGCAGGACACTGCAACACATCACAACCAGGATGAGGTTGTGATGACTACAACCTCACCACAGCCAGGCACGGCGCTAAATTCTGAGTGAATTATAAAAAGATGACCTCATTTTGACTTAGGTGAGACTCCTCAGGAGGAAGAACCTAGAGAACTACCATGAAATGACTGATGGGTTTAGATAAGTATTGGTATATCCTTCCATTTAAACTTCAGGATAACAGGAGATTAAGTTGGAAACACAAGATTACGCTATTGAGACTCAAGTAAAGCTTACACATTCAAAACAATTCAAAGGCTGAGCATGGTGGCACACGCCTTTAATACCAGCACTTAAGAGGCGGAGAGGCAGGGCCAGCCTGGTCTACATAGTGAGTTCCAGGCCAATATAGAACTAGACAATGAGACTGTCTCAAAAAAGGGGGAAAGGAGGGCAATGTAAAGGCAGAGAAAATTACAGGAAGCTCTGTCTACAACACAGGGCAGACAATAACTTCTTCAGAAGAAAACGACTTGAATTCAGTTTAAAAACTGACAGTTCCCGGAGAGCAGCTGCCGCTCCACCAATCACCTGCTCCAGGCGCCAAGCTCAAGGAAATACCAGGCCACCTGGACAGGCCTCCTCTTCCCGCCTTCCTGCTGGCACCCAGCTCCACCAGCTCCCACCAGCTCCCACCAGCTCCCACCAGCTCCCACCAGCATGCACTCGGGAGATGAGCTACCTTGGTTACAGCCGCGGCCCTTTCCCCTCAGTTCTTACCATTCCTGGTCACTTACTTCTGTAAGGAACTAACAACCATCGCTCCTGATCAAAAGTCACCTCTGGCTTCTGGTACCCATGCAGAAGCGTCCGCTCCTGAGGCTAGTAAGACATCCTGACAGTCAGTGCTTGCACAACAAGGGAACACAGTGCGCATGTGTGTGGTGACCCTGGATGTGGGCAGCGAGGCTGTCCACCAGACGCACTGGCTCTGCTCCAGCAGACAGGAGTCTTTTAGTCTCAGCTTTCCTAAGAGAGGCCCCCAGACCTGCAGCAACCACATCACCAGGGAACTTGCTAGAAACAGTTACTCCACAGACCAGGAGAAACAGGCTGGGCTGGCAGAGGCTCTGAGTGAGGAAGGCAGGGATGCCTGTCCTATGGATGTGCTCCAGGGCTGACCTGCGGTCCCCAGCACAGAACACGCACTTCCTCTTCCACCTCTGCATTCAGCGTACCCCTCCCACCTCCAGCCCTTCAAAGCCAGATCAGTCTTTCTTCACCCAGAAAACCTTTCCAAATCCCTCTGAATGTCCCCACCGTCTTTTGAACTCACCAGAACTAATCTCCAGTTCCACTCAGTCAACACCAGTTAAAATGGCAATGGATGGAGATGGCAGCTTTAAGCACCCTCAGGGCAGGGATTACAAGTGGCAGCAGAAAGTTTTAGAAAAAAAGAGGTAAGCCAGGCGGTGGTGGCGCACGCCTGTAATCCCAGTACTCTGGGAGGCAGAGGCAGGCGGATTTCTGAGTTCGAGGCCAGCCTGGTCTACAGAGTGAGTTCCAGGATAGCCAGAGCTACACAGAGAAACCCTGTCTCCAAAAAAAAAAAAAAAAAAAAAAAAAAAAGGCAGCCATGAGCCGTGTGTTATTGAGTCTGGGGCTATATACCCATGAAATTTTTCAACTAGCAGTGAGTAGCCTGTGAATATTTTGGAGGAAAGCAAGCGCTAAGTACTGTGAACTCCCCAGTCCTCTATAGAGTGGCAGTTCTGAACCCCTCAACTGACCCAGCAGTTCATGACCCCTCTGGGGAGTGAACAACCCTCTCACAGGGGTCACCAGAAAACATAGACATTTTCAGTGGGATTCGTAACAGTAGCAAAATTACAGTTATGAAGTAGTAACAAAAATAACTGTATGCTTTAGGGGTCACCAGAGCATGAGGAACTATATTAAGGGGTAGCAGCGTTAGGAAGGCTGGGAATCACTGCTCTAGGATTTGCAACCTGACATACAGAAAAGGGACTGCTGCAAACTGGACAGACCACAGCCTGCATAACAGCTCGCCGTATTGATGGCACTTTGGTCTGTCTGTCTGTCTGTCTGTCCACCCGTCCTTCGTCAAGGAAGCTTTACACCGTCACTTACATTGGGTGCATCAGGCTGTGCTCGAACTCACCTCATTTCTTCAGTCCTGCTTCAGCCTCAGGGAGCTAGCGCTACAGTGTGAGCTGCCCTGCCAACTCTTTTTTTCGTTTTGAGACAGGGTCTCACCATGTTAACCCTGGCTGGCCTGGAATTCACTCTGTAGTCCAGACTGGCCTCCAACTCACAGACATCTGCTTGCATCTGTATCCTGAGTGCTGGGCCACTAGACCTAGACAGAGACAGAAACTTCTGAGCAACGTTTTCATGGCAGCTGCTTGGCAGGCTGTGGGAGAGCAGCCCGAGTCACAACACATCTCATTTACTAGGTCAAGGTGGCAGTGCACTGGAAACGGCAACCATTCTTCCAGAATCCCGGCCACTCTGAGCTAGATAAGAGAGGACAGGAGAAGGTGCTGCCAATCAAAACTGGTGATATCTACCGTATGACAGACAAAAGCCCTCCCCTTCTCCCTCCCTCCCTCCCCCCTCTTTCCCCTCCCTTCCTCCCTCTTAGCTGACTTTCCACACTATCACAAAATAACAGAAAAAAATGTAGAAGATGATTTATTTTGGCTGTTTCAGGCCAAGGTTGGCCTGCTCCGTTGTTCTTGGTCCTGGGGAGGGTCACAGCATAGTACAGAGTTGCTGACCTCGATGGAGGCAGCCTGAAGCCGGGCAACACATGTCCACCATCTCCCCACCTTCTGTGTGCAGTGAGTCCATCAATGCTTAGCCCACGGATGAGGTCAGAGTGAACCAACACCTTTCAACACTGCTGCCCGGAAGCAAACTCTCAAGGCTGGCCTCTGGAGTCACACTGGCACTCGCAACACCCCCAGAAAACTTCCAAGTTTTGAAATGCCGAAACCAGGCCCAAAAGATAAAAATCCACATGTTTCGAATCATTTTGTTCCTCTTGGTAAAAACAGCAACAAAGCTTCCCAATGGAAGTCTCCCCGTTTCAGCACATGAATGACCCCATCCATCTAAGCCACAAGCACGGTACAAGGTGGGGTGGGACCTAGCGCAAAGGTACTTACTTTTATTTAGTGTATATACACATACGCACGCGCACGTGTGCACACACACATACCATGACACACACACACACACCATGACAAGTTAAGAACACATACACATAGAAATACACACACACACACACACAGATGCATACTAGCTGGACCAACAAAGTCCTTTTTTAAAAATTTTTTGTGTGTGCATGTGTGTGCACACATGTGCATATGCCCAGGAGAAACGTGTCAGATCCCCAGGAGCTGGAGTTACAGGGTTTAAGAGCCACCTGACATGCCTAAAGAACCAAACAGAAGAACAGCAGGCATGCTTCACAGCTGACAGTCTCACCAGCAGCAGGCATGCTTCACAGCTGACAGTCTCACCAGCAGCAGGCATGCTTCACAGCTGACAGTCTCACCAGCCCCAAAAAAGCCTTTTCTAGTTTCAAGACTTCAACTCTTCAAGACCCCTTCTTACCTACGGAAAACGATCTTGTTTTCAGAAATTGAGTTTTCTAAAAATACACAAAACCGACCACAAGAGACAAGGCAAATAAGCCCATACACGCCTGAAGGAAATTCAAAGCAGAGGACACCCCCCTAACGACCTCACTATCTGTCCTGCTAGAGAGAGGAAACAGGCTGTCAGTGTGTGAAGAAAGTCACTGGTTCAGCCCTGTCAGTGTGACTCATAATTAGGCATTGGCCTGCCTGACAGAAGGCTCCATCTCCAAGCATTTGGGTCAACATGAGGACAAGTTTGAAAAACATCTCATCCAGCCACACAGCTATTAAGTCAACTGGCAAAGCAAGAAAAGCCAATTTCCTAAAGCGAGGGAGACATGGACGCACACAACGAAAACAACTCTGGCACATCCAGGACCAGCAGTTTGACATCAGCGCTGTGTACTACACTCAGGTGTGACAGTGACAATCAGAAGTGCATTAGCACTGCCAAGTCAAACTGGTCAGGGATCAATACAAACACATAGACCCAGGATTGCAATGTCACCTAGCCAACAAGCTGGGAAGACAAGCTCCGGATCGGACCGGAAAGGACACACCCCACTTCTACTCTAGTATCACTGCCCTTAGGGATCAGAAGGACTCCACAGGATGCTTTCTGCCTCCCAGCAGGGGGCCTGTGTTGGTAGGACTCTCTGTCCCCGAGCTCCCTCCACCATCACCACCCCACTCCAGGCGGCTGCTTCCTATCAAACCCAGCAGCAACAGTGCAGCTCCAAGGAAGTTTGGCTTAAACAAACATAAGCAAAGAAGCAAAGGGTCTGGGAAGCCTCCCTTTCACCATTTATCGTGGATTCTACGACAAGGATTCCTCGGCTGCTGGCTGGCTGTGGGAACACCACAAGGCCGCTTGTTGGAACAGAACATCTATAAACATTCCACCAGTTACATCTGCAGAAGTCAACTTTCTCCGTGCAGTCTGTGTCTGGGGCCGGGGGGGGGGGGCCAGGGCTACAGAGGACAGTGCACCCGACACATGCCAAGTGCTACAGAGACCTTAAAAAAGAAGAGGTGGTTTCAATATGGTCAGAAGGGTAAGACATTGTCAAAAACTTCTGCATTGGAGAAACTGGAAGCTGACATTCAGGTCCTAGATTCATGTCCGAGTTTTATATCTAATGTCACCTGTTCAATTTAACTTTTCTGTGCATTGGTTCCCTAATAAGTATGTTGAATACCATAGCAGCAGTATGGACCAAACAAACGCACTACACTCAAGACAATACAGTAAGCATTCTATAAGGGTCAGCAATGCCACTGAGGTGTACTGCATCTCACAAGCTGAGTTACATCCGTGTCCTAGACAAAAGAAGAAGCAGAGAGCTCATATTCCACAGAAGACTAAGGCTCACTGCTTAGCTTATTTGTAGCCACAGTGAGCCACAAAGCCAAGAGTTCAGCCCAGGCAGATACCTGGAGCTACCTGGCCAACCAATCTAGGCCAATTAGTGAGCTACAGTTTCAGTGAAAGAACCTGTCTCAATCAATCGACCGATCAATCACCCAATCAATGAATAAAATGTAGAGCTACTGAAAAAAGCATCAACCTCTACCTCTATACATATACACACACATTCACATCATTCTCACTTTCTCCTTCTCTCTCTGGTGTGTGTGTGTGTGTGTGTGTGTGTGTGTGTGTGTGTGTGTGAGCGCGCATGCGTGTGCTTGAGGCACACACCCCCCTCATCAAGGAGGAAAGAAGGACTGTGGCAACCTATTACGGGGCATAAAAACCACCAAGTAAGTGCCGTTGAGGAACTTTGTAAATGACAAATGCTTATCTCTGCCTCTTTGTGCAACCCTAAGGAAAATGCGCACGCACACACGCACACAAAGTGGTTGCTAAAAAGGCTAAAAAGGCGTTATGCAAGTTTACCCACCCGAACAAGCTCTGTAACTTCTAGGTGGCCTCGTGCCACAACACAAACAAACTCTGAGACCATGAAGGGTAAAAGTAACTAAGTCTGTACGCAACAGAATGGAGGTAACGGAGAGACAAGAACGGCTGTGTGGTCTCCAAAGCGCTTGATTAGAACCCTCACACGAAAGCAGACACAGACCCAGGCCAAGGCCTCCTCACATACCTTCTTACAGCAAGGCAGAGCCGCCAAATGACACTGGCTCTAAAGCACAGAACCCTGTCATACAGAGTCCACCAAGAGTCCTTGCTTACCCAGCTGATGAACTTAAGATAGCAGCTAGAGAGCCCAGGACAGATTAGGTCAGGAATGGAGAACAGGAATGGGCTATCAAATTGGTCTGACCAAAGAATGTATATCAAGGTTGTAAGAACATCCATGCCAATACAGGACTAAGTTTCCTGTCAGGTTCTGTCCTAAGCCACCTTTGAAAACTCCCCTCGTCTGACAGCTCAGGGAAACTGGGCCACAGAGAGGCCAGGATCTTGCCCAAGCTCGCATAGCAAACATACTGAGTTGGGAGTCACCAGACAGTGGGGCTCTCAGGCCCACACTCCCAGGTGACTCACATTCCAGGCTGTGTTCTAGAGCAGACCCAGGACCACCCAATGCACGAAGAAAGCCGCTCAACCTTGGGGGTTCGCCAGCCCCACCCTTTGCCTATGTCCCACAGCCTACCAGGCGCTGGCACCCATCTTGAGGCCCCTGGTAGAGAAATGAGACCCAAGCCTCTTTCCCCTTCACCCTGCAGGGATCCCGTAGCATCCTGCTTTGATTTACGGCTTTTATGACGCAGATCACATGATTTTTAACAGACTGTTTGAAGCTTCTCCCAGGAAACCCAGATGATGGTTTTTAAACCCTTACTGGGAAGATCACCCAGTAACCCTGGAAACCACGGCTCTGACAGTGTGCATCATCGTAACTCAGAAAAAAACGCACTGAAGCCCACACAGGGATCTGAGCTGTTTCCTAGAAGAGACTTAGCAGCTGGAATCTTCCAACAGGAAGTCTTCCAATGGCTCCTTGCTTCCTAGAACAGGTCAACACTAGCCAAAAGCTGTTAGCATAAAGAACTACTCCTCTCCCCAAGTGACGAACACACAGGACAGAGCAAAGTTAAACCTTGCAATGAACGCGGCGAGATGATTATGAAACTCTGTTAAGTATTTGGGAGTGGTGGTTTTGTCCACATCTATAATCACCCATGAAAACAAGGTCATAACAGTTCACAACGATATTCTTGAGTTTTATCCTTGTGTGTGCCGCACCACCAGAGCCGCTCTCCCACACTGCCCAGTCCAGGAGTAAGATCAGCTATGCCCCACCCTGCAGCAACAAAATGGCGTAGCCCAGGAGACCAGGACCAGGGAGTCTGCACGGCCTTTGGTGGTAATGGGCTGTGTACACTGACACACAGCCCTGCTCCCTCAGGGTCAAGATGCAGACAGGACCCTCAGCAGCAGCATGAGCCTCAGGTGGCGCTGCAGGCTGCTCTTCACCGCGTGTCCAGCTCCTCCTCTCTTCAGAGCCCACACCCTGTTCTGCCTCTCATTCTCCCCCAGCTCTTGGCCACACACTTGTTCACCGCGGAGGCACCCACGGGCACACTGCCACATGGTGGCTGGCATGCCTTGGGGTGGGCCTAGCCTGTCTGCAGTTGTATGGCTCCTCTGTGATATTAACCCCCAGATTCACTCCTTTACATTTTTTCAACAAACGCTATCTATTTTTTAATGACTAAGTCCCGAGTGTCCACCTTGGTCTCATTAACTAGGTTGAGGATGTCCTGATCCTCCTGCCTCTTCCTTCTGAGTGTCTGGACTTCAGGCGTGAGCCACTGTGTCTGGTCTCTGTGGTACTGGAGACTGAACAGAGTGTTTCCTGTGTGCTAGGCCACATGCCCAGCCCAAAACACCGTGTCTTATGCTTAAAAACATACCACTTCCACTAACAAAACAGAGGGAAAGCCAATACAAAGACATTTGCGCAGATCTTGCGCACGATAGGTTATTTTTTGAACCACTCGATTACACAATGTGGGTCTGTCTAATCTCTCACGGGCATTACACACAAGCCCCACCTGCCTCCCTCCGAGCTGCTTTTGGAGCACTAGGCAGCTCCGCCCACCCAGTGACTCAAAGTAAAATATTAAGAGATATGAACAGCTGCACTTATCCACCACACCAAGAATAGCTTTCAGGAAACCAAGCTCCATTTGGAAAACTGCACTTAGCAGACCCGATCAGCTGCAGAGAACACTCTGGGAAAGTTCTCCTAATTAGTGAAGAAAATGCCTGCATACACTTTTTTCTTTTTTCTTTTTTTTTTTTTTTTCTTTTTTGGTTTTTTGGATTTGGTTTTTTCGAGACAGGGTTTCTCTGTGTAGCCCTGGCTGTCCTGGAACTCACTATGTAGACCAGGCAGGCCTCAAACTCAGAAATCTGCCTGCTTCTGCCTCCCAAGTGCACCTGCATACATTTTAAGATACTTATAGAATACACATTTTCTCCTAGAAGTCAACAAATTAAATAATGGTGTGACCATTTTTTATTATTATTTGTTTTTAATAATAAAAATATAATTATTTTTATTATTATTTATTTTTTATTATTATTTTATTAGATATATTCTTTATTTACATTTCAAACGTTGTCCCCTTTCCTGGTCCCCACCCCACCCCCAAAAGTCCCATAAGCTATCTTCTCTCCCCTGTTCCCCAATCAACCCTCCCCTGCTTCCCTGTCCTGGTATTCCTCTACACTGCGGCATCAAGCCTTTCCAGGACCAAGGGCCTCTCCTCCCTTTGGTGTCCAACAGGGCCATCCTCTGCTGCCTATGTGTCTGGAGCCATGTGTACTCTTTGGCTAATGGTTTTGTCCCTGGGAGCTCTGGGAGTACTGGGTGACTCATATTGTTGTTCCTCCTATGGCGCTGCAAAATCCTTCTGCTCCTTGGGTCCTTTTTCTCTAGCTCCTCCATCGGGGACCCTGTGCTCAGTTCAATGGCTGGCTGAGGGTGTCACCCTCTGTATTTCTCATACACTAGCAGAGGCTCCCAAGTGACAGCTATATCCGGATCTGGTCAGCAAGCTCTTGTGGGCATCCACAATAGTATCTGGGTTTAGTAACTGTATATGGCATGGATCCCTAGGTGGGGTAGTCTCTGAATGGTCTTTCCCTCAGAGTCTGCTCCACACCTTGTCTCTGTATCTCCTTCTGTGGGTATTTTGTTCCCCATTCTAAGAAGGACCAGAGTATCCATACTTTGTTCTTTCTTCTTCTTGAGCATCATTTGATATGTGAATTGTGTCTTGGGTATTCTAAGCTTCTGGGCTAATACCCACTTATCACTGAGTACATCTTCTGTTGAACATATTTACTGGCTCTTTAAGTTGTAACTGTTCATGCTCTTCTATGCCTATAATCCTTAGGTTTGGTCTTCTCATTGTATCCTGGATTTCCTGGATGTTTTGGGTTACAAGCTTTTTGCATTTTGCATTTTCTTTGACTGTTGAGTCAATGCTTTCCATGGTATCTTCAGCACCTGAGATTCTTTCTTCTATCTCTTGTATTCTGTTGTTGATGTTTGCATCTATGACTCCTGATTTCTTTCCAATGTTTTCTATCTCCAGAGTTGTCTCCCTTTGTGATTTCTTAGTTGTTTTTACTTCCATTTTTAGATCCTGGATGGTTTTGTTCAGTTTCTTCACTTGTTTGTTTGTGTTTTCCTGTAATTCTTTACAGGATTTTTGTGTTTCCTCTTTAAGGGCTTCTACCTGTTGACCCATGTTCTCCTGTATTTCTTTAAGTGATTTTTGTTTTTCCTCTTTATGCGCTTCTACCTGTTGACTCATGTTCTCCTGTACTTCTTTAAGGGAGTTATTTATATCCTTCTTGAAATCCCCTATCAGCATCATCAGATGTGATTTTAAATCCAGATCTTGCTTTTCTGGTATGTTGAGGTATCCAGGACTTGCTATGTGGAGAACTTGGTTCAGATGGTGCCATGTTGCCTTGATTTCTGTTGGTAATGTTCTTGCGTTTGTCTTTGCCATCTAGTTATCTCTGGTGTTAGCTGGTGTTGCTGTCTCTGACCGTGGCTTATCTGTCATGCAAGCCTCTGCATCTCTGCTCCTGGGAGACCCGTTCTCTCTGTGCACACAGGTCTGTAGGTACTCCTATGAGACCCACTCTCTTGTGGTTGTATTTGGGTAGGCAGCTCTGTGGCCCTGATCAACTCTGGGTGCAGGCAGAAATCAGAAGACTCCTGTCCCAGTCTGCTCCTCGGCTCTTGTGTCCCCAGAGTTTCCTCTGAGCAGCAGGGGTGGTCCTACCTGTGCTGCCTGACCTCTCTGCACTCCTGAGTGGTTAGCTACCTCCTCTTGGATATGGTGCACGGTGGCAGAAGGTGGTCCCAAGCCAGAGACTGAAACCTCTGAGGGCTTCTTCCAGGGGGTTCAGGGGTGGCTCTACCTGTGCAGGCCAGTCATGCCCCACTCCTGGGTGGTTAAGCTGCCTCCCTGTGCCACTTGGGTATGGCACGCTGGGTGGTGTGACCATTTATACCCCAGGAGTTCGAGCTAACATTGCTTTTAGTTTTCAGACTGACAAAGTACCAAAGCCTTGTCACTAGCTGGGAGGAGCATTCTGGGAGGAGAAACCCTCCACACATCTGCGCCCAGACAGGAAGTTCATAAGCCTGTCCCCACTCTCCCTTTCTGGCTGCTTTTCACACTCACCTGCCCTCCTTCGGCCCCGACTTCGGATCTACGTGGACGACTATGGGTTTAAACAATAGTAGTAATAGTCGAGCAGTGGTGGTAAAGTATTTTTAACCCCAGCACTTGGGAGGCAGAGGCAAGTGGATCTCTGTGAGTTTGAGGCCAGTCTGGTCTACAGAGCCAGTAGATTCTGCCAAGACGGCCCAGAGAAACCCTGTCTTGAAAAACAAGAAATTAGTAGAGGGCTGAGAAAAGGAGGGAGAGAAGAAGGAGGAAGAAGAAGAAGATAAAAAGGAAGAGAAACAAGAAAGAAGAGGAAAAGGAGGAAGACTGAAGAGGAGAAGGACGAAGAAGAGGGAAGAAGAAGAGAAGGAGAAGGGGAGGAGAGGGGAGGGGAGGGAAGGAAATGGAAGGGGAGGGGAGGGGAGAGAAAGGAAGGGGAGGGGAGGGAAGGAAATTCCCACGTTAAATTCCTAGCCCCTTCCTCCTTCACTGGCTATGGGAACACACTGAAGACGCAACAAACTGAGTTTTCATCTAGAATATCACCCAATTTTCATCTAGAATATCACCCAAAGGCCCTTGTGGTTACAAGAGGCCAGCCAGCTAGGCCATCAGGAAATGGTAACTCTTCAGTGAGGCCTATTGGAATGTTTAGGCCACGGGGTGTATGGTCTCCTTCTCTGCCGTCCCAGCCATGCAGAAACCAGTTACAGCAGCAGACAGCTAATGGAGACAATGAAGATTTACATCTGCAGAACAGAAAGGGCTGGGAAGAACCCTGTGCTGCCAACACTTGCCTTCAGATTTCTGTAGCTAAGACGGTGAGGCAGTGGAATTCTGTAGAAGAGTTCTATTGAGGGTACTTTGCTTTGACTGAGACAGGTCCTCCATGCCACAGCTCAGAGAGGTTTCGTAATTTGAGCAAAGTAGAACCCAGACCAAAATATAAACGACTGTGCCTATCTATCCACCTCACTTCTCATAAATTAAGCATACAATAAATAATGGTCTCACTGTTTAGGTAGACCATGTGACAGTTAAAAAGCAGGCACAGATGTAGAGAGTGCTATAGAGTCGCTGTGACCGGGGCTAAACTGCCTCCATTCTATGATAAACAAATACTATATATTAGCAACTTGAAAACTTGTAAGTAGGCTCAAAGCAACGGAGAGGTGTCCCCAGCGAACCCAGGCGACACGTGGCCTGAGACTGTGGCAGCAGGAATGCAGAGGGGCGGCTCGTGTGAACGCCCTGTTTCTATTACTAGAGAAGGAGAGTCTAAAGCTGGGTGTAAGGCTGTGCTTCCAGCCGTCAGCGGTGCTGAACAAGGGGAACACAGGAACCCCAGAGTTTGAAACCAACAACACAGCTGAGGAACTCAGCAAGATCCTGCTGCAAGTACACACCGACCACACATCAGGCGGAGGCTCAGGCCCTAGTTCACAATGCACAACATGTGGGTGACAGAAGTATTTCCCAGTACACATTTTAATTATTCATCACGCAAAAATGTGCTGTTTCCCTCCACAGTTGGACAAAGCCGGCGTCCCCCGAGGGGTTTCCCACATGCTCTTGGTTCCAGGCATGGGTCTATAAACCTACCAACAGAGGCAAACGCGTCCCTTCGCAGCTTTCTACAGTTTCTTAACTAAAATAGGGGGGATGGGAAGCATTTTAGCAAACAGAACCAAAAAGAAAGAAAAAAGAAGGGGAAAAAAAAAAGACCACAAACTGATGCCCAATTCCAAAATTAAAAGGTATTAAATATGTGTCTGGAGAGCTGGACTGAGTAAACCATCACTGTTGATGAGTCACAGGACTTTGTCTATCCCCAGGGGCATCACAATAAATATTACTCACCACTGTGGAAAGGACCTGTCAATCTACAGAAATTAAAGGGAAACCGTGGCAGCAGCTCCAACTTCACCGGGTGACGACGGTGTTAGCGAGCAAAGGAAACGGAATCCCTGATGCGCCCGTCATCTTTAAATGTATCATTAAAACCATGAACAGAAAAATAAAGTTTCAATTACGAACTATTTCCACTGTTCCTTTCTTTATCAAGAATATTCATTAAGTACTTCCCTAAAAATCAGAACTACATATGCTGAAAAGCTATCTCACCAGAGGAACAGATGGGGCATCCTTCAGGAGTCATGCCATTGTAGGAGTCGTAAGGACTTAACACTACAATTAGGTGCCCTGTAGGTGATTCTCTTAGGTAGTAGGTTGGTGGGCTTTCCATCTGTCTGTCTGTCTGTCTTTTTGTTAGTTTGTCTTGTCCAGCACCTATCCCTAACCTTCCACACCACCCGAAGCTGAGGACCCAACCAAGAACTTTTGCTCTCTACCACTGAGCTAAATCCCCAAACTTAACAATTTTCTTTGGTAAAATAAAAACCTTGGCTGATGAGATTGGAAGGCAAGGTGGGTACACAAGGCCTTCATCCTAAGAAAATGTAGCAAGTGAGGTTCATCGGATGCAGCTGTTAGGAAAATTGCTCCGGCAGAGCAGACATCTGCCCAGTACAGCATGGTGAATCACACTGGCACTGACAACAGTCTTTAGGATTTGGGGACAGTGGGCACATGGGTTTGATTCTGCCCAAATCAGCCTCGTTAGGAAAGCTTTGATCATGTAACAAAGCATGTTCAGTCGGCCATGTTCAGCTTCCTGATCCTATGGCGTGGATGGGACACAGAAGCAAAGACAGTAGGTAGGGAAGAGGAGGTGTTTACAGGAGAGCCCACCCCAGCACAGTGGTTTCTCAATGACCTTACTACCCCTTCAGAATATCCAGAGGCAGGACACACATCAGCAAAGCACAACAGTTTATTCAGTGTTTGGTGTATGACTGAAATCAATGAAATATCTAAAAGTCATTCTGAAACAGAGAGTTGTGCAGGCCTTTAGACTTACACCAGCTGTTTTAAGAAGTTAATATTCATGTACTCTACCACCATGTGAGCTTTTATCTCTGCACCGTTCCCACGGTGTGCAGCTACAACTGTCCAGTTTTCTATGTACACACAGAAATAATGAAATGCCCATGGCATGTTATTTACAACTGTTTACCTGGATCACACTCCTCAGTGTCAAAGGCAGGCTTGACAGCAGTCCCGTCACAGCAAGTGTGTGCAAGAGGGAAAAAGAACTAAAGACCTCTGACTGCAAAGAAGCCACAATGGCTGCGGGTGTCACCCCACCCTTGCAAAGGCGCACCCCCCCCCCAGTGACTAAAGCCCTCCTGCTAGGTTCCATCTCTGAGAGATCCCCTACCACAATGAGGACCAAGTGTCAAGCCCACTCTGGCTGCAGGAGGCTCTTATTCACCTGTCCTTTGCTTAAGGCCCATTTCCTTCATCGTTTCTTTTCTCCCCTCCTCCTCCTCCTCCTTCTCCTCCTCCTCCTCCTCCACCACCACACATTTTTTTCTCAAATGTACCTACTTCCTGGGGAAAAGATGCCAGCTGAACAAAACCCACAGACAAGTTGTCTTTTTTTTTAATCTATGTTCTCTCTCCATGAAGCTTCTGGGGCCACTTTGCTCTCTCAAGGCATCTTTGACAGAGACAGGGATGTGCAGGCAGAGCTCAGCCCTTCCATGACACTTTCCAAACCATAACACTAAGTTCAAAAGGGGACAAAGTATTTGTTTGTTTGTAACAAGTTGTATATTTTATACAACTCTGGCTGTCTTAGAATGCACTCTGTAAACCAAGCTGGTCTCCAACTTAGAGATAGGCTTGCTCTGCCTCATAAGCACTGGGACTGAAGGTGTGAGCCACCACATCCAGCTACACTAAGTCCTGCGACAGAAGGACTGTTTTTTCATGAGTGCGTTTGTTTTTAATGCATGTGTTTGGCTGGAGTGTGTGGATGAGCACTGTGTGTACCTGCTGTCTCTGGAGGCCAGGAGGAGGCAGAGGAAACCAGATCCCCTGGAATCAGCTAACAAGTGATTGTTGGCTGTCACATGGGTGCTGGGACCTAAACATGGGTCTTGTGCTGGAGCAGCCAGTACCCACAGATACAGACGGAACTTATACCAATATTCACCCATCTTTGTCTTTTGAAAAGTAAAAGAATGTTTTAAGGAGAGAAGCCTAGTTAAATAAATTTAGAAACAGGTAGATTTAAACAAAACTCTACAGATTTATCACTGAGCTTGTTTTAATATAATCATTACTTGGTATGTATCCAAGATGGCACAAACACACCATGAATTATACCTGACTCCAAATATTATTTTCATGCAACTTCCTCCTTTCAACAAACACCAGTCTTCCCCTTAAAAGATGGAGGTCTGCTACACTGCATGATCTAATAAATCTTACTTCAAAAGACTCAGTACAACACATCCATCACACTGCACTCTGTGATGTATGGTACATGACTGTGGTACACCGACATACACACACACACACACACACACACAAATCTCTGATTATAATTTGGAACACTTCATTTGGATTATGCAAATTTTGTTCAAAACACTTAAGTTCATGTTTAAAATGTGGCCTGCTCATTATGATGATTAATCTTCCATTATCAATTTGGCTGGACTCAGATCAGTTAGGAGACACAGCCTCTGGGCCAGACCGTGAGGGTATATTCAGAGAGGCCTACCTGAGGAGGGAAGATTCACCCTACAGGAGTGGTGCCACTACACGGGCTGGGAAACCAAAATGAAGAAAGCCGAGAAAGCCAGAGAACACCAGTACTGGACTCTCTGCTTCTTGACTGCAGAGTCAACTCCTGCCACAGGTATGCCTCCCCACTCTGATACACTGTCTCCCCTCAAACTGTGAGCTGAACCTCAGGTATGCCTCCCGACTCTGATACACTGTCTCCCCTCAAACTGTGAGCTGAACCACAGGTATGCCTCCCCACTCTGAAACTGTATCCTTTCAAAAGGTGAGCTGAACCACAGGCATGCCTTCCCACTCTCTGATACACTGTATCCCCTCAAACTGTGAGCTGAACCACAGGCATGCCTCCCAACTCTGATACACTGCATCCCCTCAAACTGTGAGCTGAACCACAGGCGTGCCTCCCCACTCTGATACACTGTCTCCCCTCAAACAGTGAGCTAAACCACAGACATGCCTCACAACTCTGATACACTGTATCCCCTCAAACTGTGAGCTGAACCTCAGGTATGCCTCCCGACTCTGATACACTGTATTCTCTCAAACTGTGAGCAGAAATAAGAAATAACCACTAAAGTTGCTTCTTACCTCTTACTGGGTATTTGGTCCTGACAACACTTTATGAGGATACAGCTGCAGGCCTGGCCCACTGCTGACTCCCCAAAAACATTACTTCTCTTCTCCCAGGAGGACTACCTCAACACCAAGTGTGGAACAGAGGACCACAGAAAGAATCCTGTATACTCCTGTGGTTTGGACTGATCGCTGCCCACCCACCCTGAAGGTTCCAGCAAAGACACACAGAAATGCAAATGCAAACACACCAAGAAATCACATGCAGAAAAGAGATCACTGTTAAAGGTGGAGATCCCTAGAGAAGAGCTTGTACCTTTCAACGGGCTTGTCTCAGAGATACAAGGACATTGACAGGGACTTAGAAAGCAGCTTGCCTCTGGCTAAGTGCTATCCCCAGCACCTCCTCCAGGTCCCAGTGGGAAGTGACTTCACAGGCAGCCTTCTGCCCCAGTGGTAAGTCTGCAGAAGCTTTGCAAGCCTGTGAAAGCCCACCAACTATGCACAGCGCATAGGTAGGGTTTTCCTATTGGGCTGGGGTGCCCTTCAATCAGGTTATGGAAAATCAGCCATGAAGGAGAAAAACCAGCTCCCCTCATCTAATTCCTAATGATTATCCGTACCTCGGACAATCAGATGAGCAGGTCAAGATCTCCTTTGTGTGTGTGTGGTTTTTTTGTTTGTTTGTTTGTTTTTAAGGTTTTGAGACAGGGTTTCTCTGTGTAGTCCCTGGCTGTCCTGGAACTCCATCTGTAGACCAACCAGGCTGGCCACCTGCCTCTGCCTCCTGAGGGCTAGGATCAAAGTCATCTGCCACCACCACCTAGCCTTACTTTTCTTTTACAAAACTACTTACACAAGAAATGGAACTTCAAGGAAAACATGGGAAAATAAATTCTTTAAAAGAACTATTACTGCGCACAGTGATATACTTACAACCCGAGCATGAGGGGATTATAATTCATTATAATGAATTCAAAGCTAACCTGAGGTTTCTGTAAGAGATTCAGTCTTAACAAACTGAGGGTTGGAGGTGCGATGTCATGAAGTGTCCCTTTTAAAGGTTTATATCAGCCGAGCAATGGCAGTCCACACCTTTAATCCCAGAACTAAGAGGGCAGAATCAAGCACATCTCTGAGTTCTAGGCCAGCCTGGTCTACAGAGTGAGTTACAAAACAGCCAAGGCTACACAGAGAAACCTAATCTCAAAAAAGAAAAAAAAGTCTATAAGGGAGCCCAGGGAGGGTGACAGGGAGAGCCTTATCTCTGGCCTCTCAGCTTCCTTTCCACCATGACAATAAAAACAGCACCCAGAGGCCTCATGCTCCTGCCTCCCTGACAGTCTGTCCAAGCAGCCATGGAGAGAACCCTCTAAAAAAGCAGCTCTTAACCCTTTGGAGATCAAAAAGCCCTTTCACAGGGGTCATCTAAGGCCATGAGAAAACATAACTATTTATATCACATAGCAAAATTACAATTACAAAGCAGGGGCAAAAATAACTACGTTTGCGGGTCACCACATGAGGAACTATATTAAAGAGTCACAGCATTAGGAAGGTTGAGAACTAATGCTCTACAATCACGGGGGAGGGAGGGAGACACACTACACACTGACACCTTCCTGGCTTTAAGCTGACTTCTCAGCAATTCAGAGGTAACTGCTGAGCAAAGCCAGTCTAAAAGATAGGACCACAGAACACAGCTCTATGGTAGTGTGTGCACTACCACTGAGCCCTCTCCCCAGCTCCAGATACCAGCTCAGAGCTGAACTCAACTCCTGACACGGCCAACTAAAAACTCTGGATGCTTTATTTAAGGACTTTGGATCTTTATTGACATCATGATGTGTGAAAATTCACAAGCTAAAGGAACTCAGCCTAAAAAATCTCCCTCAATAAACTGAGAAAAATCAAATGAGGCAGAAAATGTCTTGCAAGTACTCATACAACAATGCTCACTGTCACTACCAACTGGAAGGGGAGGTGGTGTGACTGAACCTCCCTGGAGACAGGTCAACTCCAGCTACCCAACAGAGCAGTCACTAGCAATCTGGGAAGTGCTGAGATGTGTTATTTTAAATGGAGATATAACATAAGCAAAGATACACATAGATTCCCATATCCTACCTAAAGGGAAGATACAAAGTGTCTAATAACTTTCATTCTGATTACATGCTTAAAAGGCAGCAGGTGGACATGCTAGATTAACCCCACTTCCTCTTAGTGATTACTAGAAACATTTTACTGATCCAGGTCCCGGTGTATTTTCATGGATGCAATGAGCTGCACTGATGCACACACTTGCCCTACTGCTTACCTTGCAGCCTCAGTTTCTCTCTGAATTAAATGAAATCAGCTGGGGCTGGAGAGATGGCTTAGCGGTTAAGAGCACCGACTGCTCTCCCAAAGGTCCTGAGTTCAAATCCCAGCAACCACATGGTGGCTCACAACCATCTGTAACAAGATCTGACACCCTCTTCTGGAGTGTCTGAAGACAACTAAAGTGTAGTTACATATAAATAAATAAATCTTTAAAAAAAAAATGAAATCAGCTCTTAAACTTTTAAAAGCAGCAGCAATGACGGCAGGGACACACATGTCAGGCAGGTCAAAGGACAAATCTGGGCGGGCTTTACATGGATTCAGATTCAGGTACCAGGCTGAAGCAGCAAGCACACTTCTGCACTGAGCCCTCTTCCCAGCTCCAGATACCAGCTCTTCCTGCAAATACCTTAGTACCCACCTACCACATGCTAAACACTATCTATCATCCATACCAATCTCTGCAAGGCTGCCATTCTTAAGAAAACACACAGTAACTGACAGGAAAATAACATAAGCTGATAAAAAGCCATCAGATTGTATGCTTTAAATGAATGGACTAAGAGATTTGTGATTTGCATCTCAAAAAGGTAGACCCAAAAATATTAGTCACAAGTCTTTAGACATATGTGTATCTGCACTCAAGTATTTATAGAACGATGGGAAAAGGGTTTAATAAAAACAGCATTTGCAGTCTGAAAGGCACATGCAGCTCCAGCACAACTGCTAGGCCTGTATCTGTCACATGCCCAGGCTCTCAACCCACCTGGCCCTGTTCTGAGCCCTGCTGAGGTGGCACATTCACACAAGTGTCCCCTATCACAGGCTTCCTAAACAGGAGCAGGCTCCTTGTCCAAGAAGCAGGAAACAGACAAGGTTAGTCAAAGACCAGCAAGAGCCAGCCTTGAACACCTGTTCCCAAGGGCAAACACTGTTATGTCGGTGGCCTAGTGTAACTCCTGAAGGACCATGACAGGAGACTGGGGATCTACACAGAAGACACAGCATGGGGTAGGACAAAGAAGCCAGGGGTGAAGACCATGAGTGCAGAGTTCTAGGAAGCAGAAGTTCTGCCTGGAGAGATGCTACGAATGCCACAGCAGCTGAAGAGAAACCCAGATGACCAGCAGAGGACATCAAACACTGGGAATACCAACTAGGCCAAAACTAGACACTGAGTTCCCACTGGCATTCACTCTTCAAGCTGAGAACATTAGACTATTAAACAAACCCGATGAAGCCACTCTACCATGCTAAGCTTCCCCTTTGGCAACATTCATTTCCCCAGACACTGCCCTCCCTCCTTCCCTTCCTCCCTCCTCCTCTCCGTCCAGGCTGCCCCCATGTAAGCAGGCTAGCTCACCTTCACAAGCACCTCTCCACATCAAAGGCAGTGGGGCCAAACGACTCTGGACTGAAGCCTTGGGAACTGGCTCAGGTAAACTTCCCTTGCCTCTAACACCTCAGCTATTCAGTTACAAGGACAGAAAGCTAACACCCAGACGGCCTTCTGCTGAAGAAGCAGCACTCAGTTTCATGGCCACTTTTGTTCTGCCTGAGTCTGCATCAGACTGGACTTTCTAGTTAGATAAATGTCTCTGTGTCCCTCCAATGCCCTAAAACCAGTACAGTGCATTGGCTCTAGTCAACAGTTCAGTGGCCTGCTGACTACCTGGTGGCTGGAGAGACACAGAGATGCTCCCCTCTACAATTATTTACTGAAAGATCCAGAAGCCACTACAATCTTTCTTGCTGCCCTAGAGCTGAACCACAAGTGACTATCTTCTCACAACCACTTATCATCAGTCGAAGACTCATGTAAAAGCTGTGGCCTACTAAACTTAAGCTTACTGGAAAGTCTTAATGCTTCTGATACTGACCAACCTTTCTTCTTCTTTTTCACCATTCCAAAAAATTGGGTGTGATGTGGAAACCATGTGCAAGCATGAGGCAAAAGGCAAGCAGTCTTAGAATCCTCAGCCTTGGCAGTCAGCCAGCAACAGGCTAATCCTGAAAACAAAAATGACCAAGTTGGTCAGGGTCTGTACACTGGCTCTCCTGCCACATGCAGCTCTCAGTGCTGAAGAACTGCTCCTTCAACAAGTGGGACAGCAACAGCGATGCTTTATCAATCAACCAAGCTGTCCTGGAGACCTGCTCTCAGTGCATGGCCAGCAACCACAGGTATCAAGCACTGGAGATGATCCACTGTCCACATGGAAGAGCCTCACCTAGGTAAGGACATGGGGAAGAGTCTATTAACAGCAACTTGGAAGAGAAAGCCAGTACAGTCAGCTTCTTCAACAGGAGTCAGACTGCTTCTGGGTAACATGGTATGAATGGTCTTGTCTTACTGCAGAGTCCCTTCCCACTTACAAGCAGGGAAGTGGAATGGAAAGACTTGCATTTTCTGGAAGAAATTAAATAGAACAAGAGGCCATAAACCAAGAACCTCTGACTGTGTATCGCAGAACCAGCTATGCCAGGCACAGTTTTAATAAAATAAACCTGGCAAGTAAACAATGTAACCACAAACTGGTTGCCATGAGAAAACAAAATGTCATTTCTGTTCTAAAAATAATGGGACTGTCTAATGTTACAGCTTTTGTTTTACCTAAATAACAAATTTACTTCTATTATTATCCTTGGAAATTTTTAAATTGTCTTTCTGAAACATTTGTGTTTCTCAAGAAACTCTGTTCTATTATAAATTTAACAAAAGCATATACAACCACATACTACCTTTCCCCACACAAAACAAAGACAATTTAACTATCTCTACCTGATGACAGAATTAAAAATACAGACACCCTTCAGCAAGTTAAGTGCAAGAAGCCATTAGAAACGGCAATAGAGGGCTTGGGGAAGACTCAGCGGTTAAGAGCACTGCCTGCTTGCTCTTCCAGAGGTCCTGAGTTCAATTCCCAGCAACCATAAGGTGGCTCACAACCATCTGTAATGAGATCTGATGCCCTCTTCTGGTGTGTCTGAAGACAGCTACAGTGTACTCATATAAATGAAATAAATTAATCTTTAAAAGAGAGAGAGGGAGCGAGGGAGGAAGGGAGAGAGAGAAAGGAAGGAAGGAAGAACGAAAGAACAAAAGAAAGAAGGGAAGGAAGGAAGGAAGGAAGGAAGGAAGGAAGGAAGGAAGGAAGGAAGGAAGGAAGGAAGAGCAGGCAATAGAAGCTGAGGCAAAGGAACCTGATGGGCAGAAGGGGAGCTCAGAGAGACATCTCATGCATCCCAACTGTGACCAACATCACCTAAGTATGTCTTCACTGTCCCAAAATTTATCAACTCAATGAAAGCCCAAAGCATTTCTGAAGGACTCCCACCCCTAGGGGGCTCCACCACCACCCCAGGCCTCCCTGGGCTTACTGTTCTGACTGATTTCAATGGTGCTTGCACCAGGAATTTGAGAAGAGATGGAGCAACACATAGGATACAAAGCTTCTTCTAAAAGTCACTTCAGGTAGGAGCCACATTACTCCATAGTCCATGATGGGCCTCCCCCTCACAGGGAGGGCAGCTAGCTCATGGAGCTATGCAATAGAGAAAAACAAAGAAAAGCCTCCTCCCAGCACCTGTGAACTGTCTAAACAGCCTTAAGGAGGATCGGAACCCTCATGCGCCCCTCCCCCAGCAACTGTTAATGACTTGTAGTAAATGCTGCCCTCTGAGAGGTGTCAAGGGCCCTGTCCCCAGCAACCCTCCTTAAGTATCTTATAAACCCTCAGGAAGGGCAGCCCCCTTTTTCCCTCCTCCCTTGAAGGGAAAGTTGGGGGCACAATCTTGTTCATCCGTCCTTCAAGTAACCACAGCTGCTGGCAGTTCTAGAAAGCAAGTTGGGTGTCACCACCAGTGTGCAGTGCTTCCCACAGCCTAGCCTAGGCAAGCCTCTACCAACTGAGCCACACTGAACAGACTGGGGGGAGGGGGAGCAAAACAAAACCTTCTTCTTTAGGAGAATACTAACACAGGCCTTACCCTGCCAGGGGTAAACCACCCAGGCAAAGCCAGTACTGTGCTGTCAGTGCCCCGGGTGACCCTACCTTACTGTGCTAAAGGCGGAATAGCAGCTCCTTCTTTAGTGATGGACTTAATGGGGTAGACAATAATTCAGATCATCTGAGGATGACTGTCTTCCCTGTGACTCTCAGCAACTGTCTTAGTCACCAGGAACAAGACAACACTGACAAGAGGAAGCATTTAACTGGAGGCTGGCTTATCATTCCACAGAGTCAGTCCATTGTCATCACAGAGAAAGCACAGCACACTGGCCAGCGTGGCCCTGGAGCAGAGAGCTTTACACTCTGATCTGCAGGCAGCAGAAAGAGACAGGGCTTGGCATGGGACTTTGAAATCTAAAGCCCACCCCCAGTGGCACAGTTCCTCCAACGAGACCATGCCCCCTAATCCTTCTAATCCTTTCAAACAGCTCTACCCTCTGGTGACAAGGAATTCAAATATATGAGCCCACTGGAGTCATTCTTATTCAAATTATCACAGAAGCTTAAAGGAAATTTCTGCTTGAAAACTTCTCTGATTCCCTAAAGTAATTACTACAGACTTTATAACCCATGGCTTTACACAAAATATCTCATCCCAGGTACTTAAGTCACTCATCAACAGAGATAAGATGTGCTCCCCTAGATACTGAGAGCTCTGACCAGGGTATGTCCTGCAGGAGCCTGTGCTCTGGAGGTCAGTGATGTTCCTCTTCAAACTCAACTTCACAAGTTCAAACTGGAATTGGTTTAAGAGTAATAACTATGGTCCCGGGTATAGTGTTACACATCTTTAATCCTAGCACACAGAAGGCAGAGACAGGAGAGAGGCAGAGACATGCGAATCTGTGAGTTTGGGGAAAACCTGGTTGTCTTAGTCAGGATTTCTATTTCTGCACAAACATCATGACCAAGAAGCAAGTTGGGGAGGAAAGGGTTTATTCAGCCTACACCTTGCGCACTGCTGTTGATCACTAAAGGAAGTCAGGACTGGAACTCAAGCAGGGCAGGACGCAGGAGGTGATGCTGAGGCCATGGAGGGATGTTTCTTACTGGCTTGCTTCCCTGGCTTGCTCAGCCTGCTCTCTTATAGAACCCAAGACTAACAGCCCAGGTATGGCACACCCACAAGAGGCCCTACCCAACTTGGTCACTAATTGAGAAAATGCCCCACAGTTGGATCTCATTGAGGCACTACCCCCAACTGAAACTCCTTTCTCTCTGATAACTCCAGCCTGTGTCAAGTTGACACACAAAACCAGCCAGTACTACAGCAAGTCTACATAGAGTTGTAGGGCCAGCCAGGTCTACACTGTAAGACCCTGTCTCAAGAACAACAACAATGAAAAGCCTTTAACATATAATTGTCATGAGAAATGCACAGTCCCTGAAACACAGTATGTGCTTGGAGATGCAGACAGATACCTATTGTCAACTAACAACTACGGCCCTCAGTACCACTAGTAACTGTGGGAATATACCACACACAATGTCTCACAACTGCTGCAATCCAAGACTACCAAATGAACTGAAACTTAGTATCTCTGAGCAGTAGTACCTACTCATTGTTGGCTAAAGTTAAAGATATGCATGCGTATCTTCATTTAAAGTGCTATTAAGACCCTGTGGTCTTAGTTCACACACAACATGTGTCCACCGAGCTGAGTATCAACAATTTCATTTATTTATTAACTGATTGAGAGACCGATCTGAAACAGCCCAGGCTGGTCTCAAATGTACTTCACCGACAAGGGTGAGCTTGAACTTGTGACGCCCCTCAGCCTCTGGAATGCTGAGATTACTGACGTGTCCCAGCCCATACTATTTTTATGAAGTGCTGTGGATTGTGAATGGATAAAAGTAATCTTCCAACTGAAGGTCTTCTTTAGCACCTATAGAACGTGTTATTCTAAGTTTTCTCACTCATATAAACCTGTAGAGTTTGTATTTATGAAACGTCAGCTACAAACTGGCAGAGTCAACCACTGCTCTTCATCGTTGTTGTCTCTCCTGTCCCTCACTATAGGCCACACACTCACTGATGCCTGCGCTGGCTCCTGCGGTGCCACCACCTCGCTATCCAATCTCCTCCACCTTCCATCCATGTCATACATTGAATTCAGATGTCCCCTCTTAAAATGACAACTAGTCTTAATGTTCTGAACTTAAATGTCAAAGCCACAAAAATTCTTTTACAAATTCACCTCTGTTTTCTGACACTTCTTTAAATACTTTTTTTGATTTACAACAGTCGAGATAAATCAGACCTGCCACTTGGGCAGACACTGCCAAAAAAACCACTCAATTGTGTTATAATAGCAAACAAAACCCTGTTGACTGAGGTTACAGGATATATCTGGTTTCTTCATGTGTGACTGTTCATTGACGGGCTAATTTACATAGCCACACAAGCCTTTGAGACTGCCCATTTTAAAGGAGCCCAGAGTTTACATAATAGCTAATTGGCTCTCTCCTTTCTCTACTTCCCAATCCTGTCTTCAGATACTATGCGGAACACTCAGCGCAACCTAAAGAAGGTAGTCTCATAATTTCAGGGGGAAATAAGGCTCCTCCACCTCACACTCCTACCACGACGTCTGTCACCACAGGCACAAAGCAGCAAGCCTAGTGACCATGGACTAAAACCATCAGCTAAAATAAACCTTTCCTCTTTTAAGAGCTGCCTTTGGGGATGGAGAGATGACTTAGCAGCTTGCTCAGTGGGTAGAGTGCTTGCTATGCAATCATGGGGCCCTGAGTTTGAATCTCACGGTACGCTTGTAAAAAGCCAGGTGTGGTCCCGGGCCTGTACTCCCAGGACTACAGGGAGGAGAGACACAAAGATTATTAGGGCTGGCTGGCTGTCAGCCTCGCTCAAGGTTCAATGAGAGACCCTGCTTAAGAGGGTAGGACCAAGAGTGATATCAGGATAGCTGATGGCCTCCTCACCAAGGACCCTGCTCCCCACATGCTCACTCACCTGTGTTCACAAAATTCCCCATCTTGCTAAGGAAATGTTACCTGGATGGCCTTGGCTGTTCTTCCTTTGCCTCCGTGACTTTCTCCAAATTCATCTGTTCATTCATTTATTCGCCCATTCGTTCATTCATGCCTTTCCATTTACTCTTTTCCTTCATTTCTCTAATTGTGACCCCTTTCTCACCCTTCTTCAACACTGTAGTTTAAATGCAAAATGTCCCCCCCACCCCCACCCCCGAGAATTATATCTTTGAATACTTGGTCCCAAACTACCGACAGCATTTGAGAAGGCCCTGGTACCTTTACAAAAGTCTTACTGAAGTAAGTCCCTGGGATGATCCCCGAAACCTTACAGTTCAGTTCTCTTCCTAGTCTCCTTCCTAAGTGTGGTGACTGAGCAACCAGCCGCCTGCTCCTACCACCTATGCTTGCCAGCCTGCTGCCACACCCCCCTCACCATGATGGCCTGGATACCTTGGAACCATGACCCAGAATAAAGCCCTTCTCCTGCCACATCTCTACAATCATTAGCTCTGTTCTCCCTTCCCAAAACATACAACCACAAAACAGGCCAACTGAGCCCACCCTAGACACAACACCAAAAGCTAAAACACATCCTTCTTGCCAAGCCTGTTCCTCTCCTTCACTCACCTCCCACAGAATAAACAGACCTCACCTCACTTCCACCCCACACCCAGTCAGCCCCATCTAAGCAGGGACTGTCCTCCCGCACTAGTCCTGGTCATGGCACCAATGCCCTGCTCCTGATCCGCCTCTTCCCTTAGGAGGAGCCGTGCTCATCAGTCCTCATGCCCTCAGACGCCCTGGCCTGTCTGCAGCCCAGGTGCTCCCAACCATGTAGGCTGGATACTGCTGCCTGTCAGCTACAGCCTTCTCTTGGAGAATTTCCCTTCCCCACTCAGCAGAAATCCCTAACCTTCCTTTGCTCTTACTAGTTATTAGAGGATGAACAGCCATTGTTCAAAATGCTTGGGACCAGAAGTGTTTCGGGATGCTGAGATCTGGGTCAGAACCCACCTGTCAACACCAAACTCATCAGTTCCTTATGAAACATATGCATGGGTGCAGAAGGCAGTTTGGCACAATAGTCTTAAGAATTTCTGTGCAAAAACAATATTTCATGGTATAGAATTTTCTATACGGCATCTTGGCAGCACTCAAAATATTCCAGGATCCAGACTCCGACTGGGAAGCTCAGTGCGGCCTTTTTTCATGCCCTGAAAGCAGTTAGTCCTGTTACCGATGGCAGAGCATTCTATACTGCGGCAGAAAGAAAACTGCCTTTTAATTAATTACATAACCATGGCTGGAACTCTATCTTGTGTGTACAGTCTTCTCTAGCAAGGAGGCTGCATCAGCAGGGGCCTCAGTGATGCCAGATGACACCTCTCCCCTACAGACACAAATATGTAACCAGTATATACAGGCTTTCAAGCTTTTTCTTACACTAGTTTTACTTTTTAGTACTTTTTTCTGAAAAAGAAAAAAAGAAAACCTAAAATGTTCCAAGGATTAATCACCCAGCTTAATCACCATCCATACATTACCAGAGAGGAAACAGGCAATGGCCTGAGGCCACACAGTAAGGAAAGCTGACTTCATCCCTGTGACTTGTGACTTAACTTCTCTGCCGCCTTTGACCTAAATTCTCAAAACACAGCAAACCCATCTGTCACATGACAAGTTACATTAATATGTCAAAGGCATCCGGTCCCCAGCATGCCTGGCATGGTTGGCTTGATCCTCGGTCTTTCAAGTTTTTTTTTTTTCTCTTTTGATAGAATGAGATTCTAAATGGCTGCTAGATCGGCTATGAGCAGTGACCATATAATCTTGTAAAGGGAAACCAGAAGGCCCCAGAGCTATACCATGGGTTCAGTATGTGACCTTTACCTATGAAGAGGGCATGTGGATTTCAACACATTATTTCAGATGTGTTTTCCTATTTAATCAACAAGAAGCCTGAATTCAGCTCTGAACTTTAAAATATTGTTAGCTCGAAAGAAAAAAAACAAACCCATATGAATCACAAGACTGTCTACATGTATTGATAAGGCAATTTAGGCAACCAAATAGGACAACCAAAGGAATTTAGGACAGAGATTTTTATTGTTGAAATGAATTTTCACTATGTAGCTCTGGCTGTCTAGAACTCACTGTGTAGACCAGGCTGGTCTCTTAATTGAAGTGAGCTCCCTGCCTCTGACACCCAAGTGCTGGGAATAAAGGCGTGCACCACCTCCCTTGGCAAGCTAGAGTTCCTTTAGTAATGACTATAAGCAGTTCTCTGAGGGTTTTTGTTTTTTTTTTTTTAAATATTTGATGTGAAAACTAAACATGACCACCTGCAGGTTCAGATGCCCCATCTGTAGCCAAGACAGTTCAGAGGCTAAGGCAGGGAGAGCAAACTGAACCCAAGACTTGAAGCCAATGTGGGCTGAGACAGTGAGACTATCTCCTTAAGATATATATAATAATCATAACAATATAACACTGAGAGGAGGGGGAGGGTGGGGCAAGGCAGGTAGACTGCCTAAGAGTTTAAGGCCAACCTGGTCTACACATTGAGTTCCAAGCCAGCCAAGGATACACAGAGTAAGACTGTCTTACACACACACACACACACACACACACACACACACAGGTAATCAACCAGTGAGAGCTTTGATTCATAAAGAAAGCTTAGGTGCTGAGGCTTAAGTTAACTTGGCCAACACCATCCAGCTATGTGATGATGCCAACTGTACAGTCAGAGGAAAAAAGAACTCAATTGTCTACAACCATTACACATCCTGCATGCAGAGCCAAAGTGACAAGGCTCCGGCTAATCAAGTTCCTCCAGCCACATACCTCCTCACTACTACTTGCTCCAAGACAGCATTGCTTCAGCACCCAAGGGCTGAGGTGCCTGTGGGCGAGCAAATCAATGAGTGTGGAGAAGTCACACTCAGAGACGAGATATTACATGGCGCAGGATTAACATCTTCCTGAGGAAACACAGAGAAGAAAATCTAGTTGGACCAGGGAGACCAACTTAGCTGGGTCAGAGGTGGTTCATATGGGTGTGACTCCTGCCTCAGAAGGTAAGCATCGGAAGGAAGAAGAAAGGAGGAAGAAGTAGAGAAGGAGGAAGAGGAGGAAGAAGAGAAGGAGGAAAAAGAAAACAGGGAATAAAAGGAGAAGATTGGAGATAAAGACAGAAGAAAGGAGGGAAAGGAGTTTTGAATGGAGATGTATGCCTTACAATTAAACCAAAATAAATTCTGGATACTTAAAACTGTCAGTTTTAGTTATAATAATGGTCACAATTCAAATTTTAAATCATGGTCACTGTCCAGAACTAATCAGGACACTGTACAGATTATCAATGGCACAGTTTCAGATAATGAGGATCTCCCACTGACGCATTCCCTACAGAAGACCGCAGTCACACACTAAGGCCTTACTCCCAGGTGGTTTGTCGCTGCTATGGGCTGGGGTGGGGAATCGACAAAGCAGGGTTGCATCCCAATTCCGCCAAACTGTCATCTGGACATGCAATTAGCCCTCTCTAAACTGTTTGCTAATCAATAAATCGGTAACAAAACACATGGAATAATTCTCAATACATAATATGAGTTTAGCACCATGTAAGGCAGACAGTAAGTATTTAACACAAGTCCGCTATTATGATACACATTTTAAATAAGAAATGTTAAATTTTTTAGTTTTGTTTTTTTTTTTTTAATATGGATGAGTATTTTGTCTTCATATATGCCTGGTGTGTACTCAGGTCAGAAGAGGGTATTGGATCCCTTGGAAGAGGAGTCTCAGATGGTTATGAGCTACCACGTAGGTGCTGGGAATCAAACCTGTATCCTCTGCAAAAGTAACATGTACTCTTAAAACACTGATCCACCTCAGGCCCAAGGAATAATTTTTAAGTGTGCATTTAAATAAACCTTGTCTCTAAGGTTTCAGTTTTAAAGGAATCTAGTAAGACATTCAAGACACTTCTACTCAGAAAAATCTGGGAAGTTCGACACTCCTCCCCAAAACTGAAAATAAAGCCAACTTTGCATGTTTCCTTTAAAAAAAAAAAAAGATTTTTAGAAAACCAAAGGCAAAGTTAGAAAACACTGAAATCCAGGAGACAAAATCTTCACGTTTAAATGTCTAACAAGCAACTTCAGACATGACAAAAGACACTGTTAGCTTAAGTGTGGTCAGATGTAAAGTTTACGTATCTATACAATACCACATCTGATCACCACTTATTCAGGCCTAGATTTACAGTAACCTAACACAGCCCACCCGGTACAGGACAGGACTGCCCAACAGCTCTAGGACACCCCTCTCCCAGAGCTCCCCTGCTCTCTCCTCTCACTGAGTACAGCCATTAAGGAGCTGTGCGTCCCAGCATGAGAGACAGCGGTTTAACATCCCGGAGTGCATCCCAGTCACGTTAAGTGTCTAAAAGTTCTGGTCCCTGGTGTCACCCTTTCAACCTTGAGCCACTGACGCCATCCCTGTCTGGTGCTTGCACCCAGCTGTACATGGTCCACTGCAGTTCTTTGTGACGTTGTGGAAGTTCACATCACTGGGAGTCAGATCTACCCACAGCTACCGGTGCACTTTATTTTATTTATTTACTGTATTTATTTTACTTTTATTTCTAAAACTTTCCAGCATCGTCAGAATGTGACTCTTTCCAGAGTCTGGCAATTCATGTCCTTGCTCTGTATGATGACAATTTGGAGAAATGCATTGTTTAGAAGTATTGAGTACCAAAAGGTTAGAGGACTGCTCTATAGGCCACAACAGCCTCCTTATCCCAAGAAAAAGTCCTCATAGGTAACATAATTCTTACCTTTGAGCTTAATCTAAATGCTTTGCCTATGTCAAGTCACTCCAAGTAGAAACCTAAAGGAGCATCTTTAAACTGTGAGCAGACGGCTATGTCAGGTGGATGGACAGACAGGCTACACTGTTCACTCTTACATTCTTTCATCCACGTGCCACACTTTTTTGTTTTGAGACAGGGTCTCATACCCTGACTGGCCTGGAACTCTCTGAAGACCAAGGGGGCTTAAAACTCAAGAGTCACCTACTCCCGCCTCCTGAGGGTCTGGGTTAAAAGCACTACACCGCCATACCTGGTTAGTCAGCTGCTTTCGAAAGAAATCACAGAAACATCAGGCACCCCCTCTCCGCCATAATCGTCTTCCAGAAGCCTGAAGAACGAAGTTAGAAAGGCTGTACAGAGCCAGCTGTGCTGCAGCGCAGCTGTGGGAACCCCAGCAGTTACTACACAGAGAAAAGGGTCCCGAGTGAGAGGCCAGCAGGCTACGTCTCTTGAGTGTGTCACAAACGGAGGTAAACTCACTAACAGCAGCTCACTGAACAGTGAACACTCGAGTGAGTGACGCCTTGCCGCTGTTGGATCTAATTCAGAACCAAGGACCACCAGCGGTGAGCAAGGCGTTCCACCAGTCTGCCCTCTTTCAGCTCAGACCTGACCTAATTATTTTCCCAGCCACCCTACATTCCTACAATGGACCAGGCTGCTAGAATAAACTCCATCGGCTTATTCTTGGGGAGACCTCGACTGCAGGGGGTTGGGGTGGGGGTCCATGGTGAATTTTTAGGACAAAAAAACAGGCATTTTTTTTTCCATTCAGGAAAAAGTTAAACTTGCAATTTTATGAGTTTTTCAAATATTTTATTTTCTACGCTGCTCTCATTCCCACTTAGGAGCTTCGTCAGCACAAATCTAAAACACCACTTCCAACAAAACGGATCAAGAGAGAACCAACCCAAACCGTCTTAATGGGACTTAACAAATATCCAGATGTGGCCTCTGGCCTCAAACAGTTCATGGCTCACACAGCAGCATAGATGTGATCAGGTCATTATACTCACACTGGTTCCATTCGCACGAAGCGGCGCCAGAACCACAACCCAAGGTAGAGATCTTTTTTGTGATCGCCTTGGCAAAAGGCGTCCTTTCCCCCAAAGTCTCCAGCAGGTCAGCTTCCTACTGGTTGGTGTCGCTGAAATTGGAATCTTCGTTCTTTTTGTTTCTGTCAGATTGGCCCAAAACCTGCTATGGAGCAGAGAACGGCCAAGAACTTCTGAGTCACCTACTATACCCTTTGCGCGCTGGATCGAAGCCTATGTCACCATGCCTGGTCCACGAGCACTCTACTGACAAAGCTGCTTCCCCGGCCCTTGGGGTTCTCAAACGTAAAACAATTTCCAGACCCAGAAACTACATGTAGCTACACAGGGCTCGAGCTTAAGAGACTTGTGCTTCCTAGTTTGTTCGGTTTCCAACAACCCCGCCCCGCCCCTCCTGCCTGGGTCTTTCCAGCACAGCTAGGACTGAGTGAGAAGCGAGTTACAGCAACCAGAATCATCCCTAAGTGCCTGTCCCCAAGTCACCTGAACAAAGCCAGCAGAAGAGAAAAGTGTCTCCTGGACCAACTAGAGCATCTGCACCAGCGCTTCATGGGTGTCTCGGAACCTTCCACACCTGCCCTGAGCCACTGTGAGAAAGGGGGAAACTAGCACTCCAGCTGACGGAGACCTGAGAGTCTTCTCACTCTTCCAAATCTCAGTATAATGTATGAGGGCAACTGAAGAAAGTTCTCCAAAAGAGCACCTTTGAGCCGGTACACAGAAAGGAGGGGGCTTTTCGTGTCTGCCTAACTGAAACAAAGCACAGGCCACGAAATCCCAAAGGCCTGGATCCATCCAGACCTGGACCTGCCTCCGACAGAGAAGGACCCTTCAGTCTTTCCTCGTGGATGGCAGGAGCAGGCGGTTCTCACAAAAGCAGACAAGCTAAGTTTACTGCAGGGCACTTCCCATACCAAGGAGCCCGGGAGCACTGGCTAGGACTGCTGGCTGACACCGGTTCCCTACAGATTTCCAGGGTAAACACGCGGAATGTAACATTTACCAATATGAGAACTTTATGAATCACAGGCGCCCGATCCTTTTTCCCCTGGAAAGCTCACAGTCGTCAAACTGCTCTGAAGAGGACACTGGTTATTCTACAGAGAACGGAGGAACGACAAAAGCCAAGAACTAAAAAGCCATCTGAACAAAGAATCCATTGAAGTGACTGGATGATCTCCACTCTCCCACATAAGTCACTGACTCTCCTCTCCGGAGCCCCTCCCAACCCCACGGCCCATCCCCCACGCTATGTCCAATCCCACCCCACCGCCCATCCCCCACGCTCCGCCTCCATTCAACCCTCTCTCCCTGCTTACCTCGGGCTCCCATGAGACACCTCGGTGGCTTCTCCAAGGGCGAGCTCCCATTCCTCACCTTGATCTATCATCTGACACTGACCCCTTCCTGTCCAGCTACTCTCACAGGAAATCTCCCTTCCAGCCAGACTGGCCACCTCACTCTTGCCCAGCACTGCACGTGTTCCTGTCTCTTCTTAGCTGTTTCCAATCTGACAAGGTTCTCTTCCTTATTACAAGGCACCACTGAGTTCTGAAAGTCCCAGGGATCTCTCTGCTCTACCCTACCACAAACTTGTTCCTGAGAAGGTCGGGACACTTACTGTCACATCATCTTTTTACTCTCTTGGGTTTCCCTTCTTAGGTTTTATTATTTGTGTAGTATGTGTGTGGCCAGAGGTATCATATTCCCCTAGAGCTGGAGTCACAAATGATTGTGAGCCACCTAACACGGGTGCTGGGAATCCAACCCTGACCCTCTGGAAGAGCAGTGCTGACCCGGCTCGCTCTCCAGCCATCCACAGTTTAGTCTTTTTAAGATAGGGTCTCTCTTTGTAACCCAAACTGATTCCAAACCAGCAATCTTCCTGCACTGGCCTCCAGACTTTTAAGACTGCAGGAGTTTGCCGCCACAGCCCAGGCTTCACATATATTTCCTATCCTTTATTTTAAGAATCTGGCAGAGTAAAGACAGTTCAAAACTGTTGCTCAGATTAAGTGAACTAGATGCAGAAACCATCGGCAAAGACAGGAATTCTCTGTGGTGTCGACAGCATCAAACTGTTGGAACTACCTACTGCTGCCACAGAACTCACCAACAAGGCTTCAGGCCCTCCAGGCAGTCAGCTTCCTTACATATTTATGGAAGAATTAAAAAAAAGTTTCAAGACATTCGAATGACAAGTCAACGTGTTTTGCGGGCCAATGAAGAAGAGAAATCATTTAAATGCACAACTGAAAGAAAAGCCCAAAAGGCCTTATTCTGCAAACCAAATTATAAAACACCAAGAAATAGAGGCAATCTGGCAGTCTTGACCACCTTGATAACTGTTCTTTTGCAGACCTTTCCCCTAACATAACATCCTTTCTAGACTCAAGAATCCAAAGTTCTGGAAAGACAACTGGTTAAGTGACCTCATCGGCAGGTTTCCAAACTCAGAGGCAACTTGACCAGGGCTGCCAAGAAGGGCCACAGGGGAAGAGGGCAAGAACTGCATGACCTGTCCAACCAAGCTAGACCCACGTTTAAGCTCAGCTTTTCAATCTCTCCTAAGAACTAGGAGACAACTTTAATGGGCCAGATGGGAAAAGGCCAGGGTCTTTCCAACTTGCCAAAAGGGCGCACTAAACCTTTTACTCTTGAGGGAAAAAATGTAAAGTTAAGGATAAGGATAGAAAAGATAGCAATGTCTAGCTGCTCCCTTAAATGAGATCCTCCATTTTGTGTCCCGTCTTTAACCATAAGCACAAGGATTAAGGCACAAATCACAAATTCCAGAAGGTCTGCCTTCTGAGGAAGAAAGAGAACACCCTCCCTGCCCCCACCCCATACATATGCACACACACACACACACACCATACATATACACACACACACCACACACACATACACACACACACACCACACACACATACACACACACACACCACACACATACATACACACACACCACACACACACACACACACACACTGCCTCAGGAACATGAGGCATGCTTCCTGCCTGCCAGTGGAGCAGCTAACATGCAGACACAGAAATAGCTTCCTACCCATGGCCAAACTGACTGCCATCTGCCCCTCTCATCTCCCTAGCTTCAAAGGAAGCTACCAGCCAACAAACCAGACTGGAGGTGCCTGACACCTGAACCCCAGAACCCACATAAACACAGAAAGGGAGGTCCCGCTCCGGAGCTGTCCTCTGACCTCCCACGCGTGCAGTGGCTCAAGAGCACGCACATGTATCTTTTTAAAGAGAAAGTACACGTATGTCATCATCTACTGAGGCTTAACACTGGCCACGGAATCCTACACATCCACCTCACAGTCCGTGGATGTCTGCACATCTCCCTGTGTCTAGGATCATTCCTCCACATTTACAGACCCTCCTTCTGTTTCCCACCTAGAACAGAAAAAACTCAAAGCCAAAGGCATGCACAGCCACCAAGCAAATAACCCACTCATCAAAGAGCAATCCCCAGTCCCACACCGAAGAGGTCACGGAGCCAAAGGGACCTTGGAGATGGTCCAAAGAAGTTCAGTGACTTGCTTCCCAAATTACAGGGATGGCTCCACTACATTCTTCCCATTAAAACATATTTCAGCTCATTCATTAAGTGAATATTAACTGGGCCAGACACTCGACTGGGTGGATGGGAAGGCACGCTCAGTACATTTTACTCTTCCTGGATGCAAAACAGTAGGGTGAGAATGCACAGGGGGTGTTTTTCCAGATGTGCTATCTGCAAACAAATGGAATAAACCCCCAGGGATGGCGATTATTGAGCCAGAGAAGCTAACCAACACCAACCCAAGAGGCTGGGAGAGCACCTATGCTGGGCAGCTTGGCTCCTGCACTGTGCGGTCTTTTAAGGAGGGAGAGGGGTGATCACAATAACTCAGAAGGAATTCAGGGTTCCTGGGTGGCATGGACGCCAGCACCTGGCCCTGAAGAACGCCCATTTATAGAACATTACAACCGTTTCTGTACAAATCTCATCCAGCCTCTACTCCTCTCTGTTGTCTTCAGAGGTGGCTTGAGGGTTTGTCTGCCTGCTTGCTTATTTGTTTGCTTGCTTGGGACAGATGGGACCGAGGTAGCCGGCAGCAAGTTCAAATAGTAGAATTTCCTACTCACAGGCACCGCTTGTGGGCCAAAACCAGGGGCAGTCTACCCACTGATCCTTTCAATTCCCAATCTTTGAACCCGCCTCAGCACAAGACAGAGGAATGTGCAGAAGGCAGCACAACCCCAGGTAGACTTTCTGGTTTAGCTCACGAGGGACGTAGGTCAGGGTCATCGCGCAAGGCAGAAAGAGGTGCAACTTAAGGGAGTTTTGACGATCTCAACTACAGGCAGAGAATCTCATGGCATTTCCAAAATGTTCTTGGAAACGTTACAAGACAAAACTGTCGAACTGATTGATGTCTCTGTTTTGCGGGAGACTGGGTACAGCGTTAGGGCGCAGTAAAACCTGACTCCGGAGCCGAGCCTCCATTCGCTCCGGCCGGCGCCAAGGCGTGCTCGGCTGGGCCAGGCGGGAGCCCCGGGGCAGCTCCCACGCACAGCTCCTCGCTCTCGCGCCACCGAGGGCCAGGGCCGGGGAAAGGAACGCGCCCGAACCGCCAGGAAGAGGAATGTCCTGGAGCTTATCCCCTAAGGAATCGCCTATTCCTCCAGCTCCGTCTTAGGGGGCAGAGCCATCCCACTCGGCCGGGTAAGACGCTCCTCCCGCCTTCATCGCAGCCCGAACGCGAACAGGACCCCGCTTACTTTTGGTAGCAGCGATGAGGTTCTTGCCGTCTTTGATGAGCTCTTTGATGAACTTGTTGGTCCTCTCGAGCTCCGCTTCGTGCGCGCGGATCCTCTCCCGGAACCACGGGCTGTCGAGGTAGCAGTCGCTAAACTCCAGGGGCTGCAGCCCCATGACTGCGGCGGTGCGCGCGGGCACAGGCCGAGCTGGGTTCCCGGGCGGCAGCCAGGTGCGGGGCGAGGAGGTGGCGGCGGCGACGGCGGCGAGCGGCGAGCGCAGCACGGTCAAATCCCGTGGAGCGCAGCGACCTAGGCAAGTACGCGGCGCGGATCCCCAATCCCGGCAGCCCCCGGCAGCAGCAGAGGCCGCCGCCCGGCCCCGCCCCACCTCGAGCGCACCCGCCCCGCCCCGCCCCGCCCCCGCTCGCACGCCCCTGCTCTCCCGCCCGGGCGCCTTCGGCTCTCCTCCTCCCTGCCCTTCCCCGGACGCCTCTTCCTTCTCTTCCCCACGCGCAGTCGCCCCTCCTCTTCCTTCCGAGGCAGCCGCCGTAGAGAAGGCAGTCTGTGCCCTCCACCCCCGGGCGCCTGCGCCTCCCCGATCTCGGCTCACACGGTCCAGGTGACTCAGGCAGATCCCTGAAGTGGATGCCGGACCGAACGGGAAGGAGGCTTTGTAATAGCAGGCCTCGGTCCCCGAGGTCAGACAACTTTAGTCGGGGGCGGGCGGAAATGATTGACTCATTTATCTGTGTACCCAAGGAAGGGCGCCTCGCTGTGCAAGGGCTTGCACTCCGGGCGCTCTCTCTCCTACTCCACTCTGACGCCCTTGCGGGAGTGTTTGACGTCCCCAACTCAGCGTGGACTCTGCAGAATCTAAAACATTCTTTCTGTACATGCTAAATGGCTTAGGACAAGGGAGCGTGTGGCTAAACTGCGTTGACCCTATTTCTGTTATGTGCTACAGATTAAATTTACACGGGTAGGAGAAGCGATCTTCTAAAAATAGCCCGTCAAAAGTAAATGCCAGACTTTTTGTGGTTTTTCACCACGGGAGGCTGCGTGGACAAGTGTGAATTCGTGTCAGTGCGCCCACAAAGCTCCTTATCTATTCCATGAGTTCTAAAGAATTCAATAACTCCCCCAAATGTATACAGCAAATCTTACACGGCGGACACTATCAACTAACAATTTTTAAGCAATTAACATGTGCCAGGTGCACACTTGGCATACATTTTCACAAACTCACAGCACATGTTTACATGTAAAGGTTTAATGATGGTAATAGTACCAGGAAACTTCAAAGTGATTCTTTAAAACGTTCAGACTGAGTGCAGTAATTAAGAGTTTGGCCCATGAGCTGTAGGAATTCTTAACCCTCTGGAAGCAGCTAAATATGCCTACTCTATAAACTCTCTAAAAAAAAACAAAACAAAACAAAACAGCACCATCTGAGTGCCTCAGATACGGCTCACTTTAATATCCATCCTCTGGGTTCAAAGTGCTTTTACTAATAACTTCTAGGCAGTCGAAAGGTTCATTTCCTACTAAAATCAGCAAGGGAGTCTACCAAGGAAAGAAAGAGGCAAAGAGGGAAAAAAACTGAATTAGGGCCCTGCAAAAGAGCCAAACATACTCCAAGCTCTGCAGGGAGGAAAAAAAAAAAAAAAAAAAAAAAAACCCTAAACCCAGGCAGGCATATTGTCTGAGGCTGCAATAATCCCAGATCCCATAAGCTGAGACAAGAGGATTGAGAGTTTAAGGCCAACCTGGACTACCTGGTACAAGGTGGAGCAGGTCTATAGCAAGATCCTGTCTCACAAAGTACACAGGGGAGGGGGTGGGGGCTGTATTGGCTTTAATAAGAATAATTCCCACATGGCATTAGCCTCCTCCATTTGAATGCTAGGTCCCTAGTTTGGAACAGTTTGGGGGAAGGATTAGGAGGCGTGGCCTTACTGGAAAAGAGTTGTCTGGAGGTGGGTTTTCAGGTTTCAAAGCCCAAGCTAGTCCCAATCTTTCTTTCTCTAACTCATTCTTCTGATTAAGATGTAAGATCTCATCTACTGCCCTAGCACCATGCCTGACTGCTGCCTGTCTGTCTGCTGCCTGCCTATCTGCCTGCCTGCCTGTCTGCCTGCCTATCTGCCTGCCTGCCTGTCTGCCTGCCTATCTGCCTGCCTGCCTGTCTGCCTGCCTGCCTGCCTGCCTGCCTGCTGCCTGCTGCCTGCTGCCTGCTGCCTGCTGCCTGCTGCCTGCTGCCTGCCTGCCTGCTGCCTATCTGCCTGCCTGCCTATCTGCCTGCTGCCTGCCTAATCTGCCTGCCTGCCTGCTGCCTGCCTGCCTGCCTGCCTGCTGCCTGCCTGCCTGCCTGCTGCCTGCCTGCCTGCTGCCTGTCTGCCTGCTGCCTGTCTGCCTGCTGTCTGCCTGCCTGCCTGCTGCCTGTCTGCCTGCTGTCTGCCTGCCTGCCTGCCTGCTGCCTGTCTGCCTGTCTGCCTGCCTGCTACCATGCTAAATGCTATGATGGACATGGACTAACCTTCTGAAACTAAACAAGCCCCCAAGTAAATGTTCTTTTATAAATCGCCGTGGCCAGTGTGTCACAGCAATAGGACTGTAACTGAGTCGACCAGCTAGATTACTCAATGAATATAATCTGTCTCCTGGCCCACACACATAGTAGAAAGAGACACCACTCCCAAAAGTTGTGCTCTGACCTTCATCCACACCTGTGCTTATATGCTCTCTCTCTCTCTCTCTCTCTCTCTCTCTCTCTCTCACACACACACACACACACACTAATTTTTTAAAAGCAACTGAGCATACCCTCCAAAAGAAAGGCTGCAGATAGCCAGGCGGTGGTGGCGCACACCTTTAATCTCAACACTTGGGAGGCAGAGGCAGGTGGATTTCTGAGTTCGAGGCCAGCCTGGTCTACAGAGTGAATGCCAGGGCTACACAGAGAAACCCTGTATTGAAAAAACAAAAAAACAAACAAACAAAGGCTGCAGAGGCATCCTATGAGAGTTCAACACAGGATGGATACAGGATGAGCACTTCAGAAAGAAGGTAGGTAGGGAATGAAAACAGACAGCCCAGAAGGGAGTCAGCCCAAATAGCCACCAGTTGTTGAAAGAGGAAGCACCTTGCGTATATCTATACAATGCAAAACTAATCCACAATGAAAAAAAAAAAAAAGAATCAGGGCAGCACATGCTACAGAACAATGAAGAGCAGACTTACGATGCCAAGAGAACAGTCACGAAGGCCACCAGTAGTCATCCACACATAACCAGGTCAGGAAAACCCTCTGAGACAGGACGTGCATTGGTGGCTGTGGAGAATGGCAGACAGGGCCCAGGTGGGAAGAACCCCCTAGGCCTCGCTTGGCCTTGCAGGTGTGCTGCCCCACCCTGGGGCAGGCCTTTGAGCATGGCAGTGGTGCGGTGGACTGGTTTGAGATTTCTCTCTAGCAGCTTGGAGACTGACAGTCGATAGCAGAGTTATCAGGGAAGAAGTGGCATGGCTTAACTCCCCAAGGTGACACTGGGAACAGAGTTGTGTCTCATAGGAAGTTCCTGGGACTTCAGCATCACGTGGGAGTGGCGCTGGAAATGAGGGAAGTGTCAAAAGAAACCAGTGTGCCGGTCAGAGTGGTGGTACCTGGGACGGATGGGGCCAGTTTCAGAATTGACTTGTGAATCAGCAGTGACACCACCTACCGCGGTTGTCGGGCTTCACTCAGTGCCTGTTTACTTACAGACTCTCAATTACAACCTGCTCCGAGTTTCAGCCTGGAGAAATAGGTTAACGGGGAGGAAGCCCTAACCCTGTGGGGGTTCCAGTACAGACACTGTTCCCCAGTTGAGCCACAGAACTGTCACTGTAAAGCTGAATGCAAGTTCTGTGACTGCACGCATGCTGTGTTTCAGGCTGCGAGTCTGTGCTAGGCTCAGATAAACTGACAGAAAACCCAAATGACTTTCTCTTTAAGACATTCATGAAGGGTCCTCCATCCTTCCCTCTCAAGTCCAGAAGACAACTTTTTTTTAAAATTTATTTATTTATTTTATGTGAGTACACTGTGGCTATCTTCAGATACACCAGAAAGGGCATCAGATCTTATTACAGATGGTTGTGAGCCACCATGTGGTTGCTAGGAATTGAATTCAGTACCTCTGCAAGAGCAATTAGTGCTCTTAACCACTGAGCCATCTCTCCAGCCCAGAAGACAAAAGTTTTAACAATACCATAATGCCTTGGGAAGTGCTATTGCACACTTATGTAACCTTACAATATAGCTCAGCTCCCAAAGAACATTCTGGGGAGAAAACGGAGAACAGACCAAAGGATCTCAGCCTTTCTATACATATCATTTAAAAGAAGTTGTTTGTTTGTTTTTTCTTGGCCTGGAGAAATGGCTCAGTGCTTAAGAACACTGGCTGGTCTTCAGGGGTCCTGAGTCCAATTCCCAGCAAACCACGTGGTGGCTCACAAGCATCTATAATGTGACCTGATGCCCCCATGGGCATGCAACTGTACATGCAGGTAAAGCACTCATATACATTAAATAAATAAATCTTTTAAAAAAAAGGTTTTTCTTTTCAATTCTTTGGCCAGAACTTAGTCATATAGACACATCTTTTGCTGCAATGGAAAATGTAATATTTTATAAGTTAAGAGGCCCCCAGAAAGAAAAGGGACAGCAAATAGTCTCTAACACAGAGTGACAATTTTATGAATGTTGTACTTAAGTTACAGCTATGCCAAAAATAAGTGATGGACTGGGCTGAAGGTGTGCTCGCTGGGACTCGCTCGGACTCCCTGAGGCTGTGCCTCACAGAACAAACTGGCAATAGTAATGAAGACAATACAAGAGGATTCACAGCAAATTAGGGGGGCACGTGAGAGAAACAAACGTCTCGGACTGAGCACTGTTGTTGGTCGAGCCCCCCCTCCTTCAGCTCTCTCATCAGCCTCGACCAGCAGCACTGACTTCAGCTTCTCGAAAGCTTCCTTCAGGAAACCAAAATGCCTTCGATGTTTCCAGACACCCAAGAGCCATACCCTTCCTAAGCCAGAGGGATGATTCCACTACGACTCATTCAGTTTCTAATCAAACCAGTTTAGAGGAACTGCATTCCCTGACACAGTCCAGGCTGGCCAGTCTCTCAGTTACTATGGAAAAGAGGCAGGTAACGCCAAGCAGCCCAGATCACTCAATGGCCATTGTGTAAACAAAGGACAGGTTAACCTACCAACAGGTCGAGCAGACACACGATGGATCGGTGGATCATTAACAATATTCAGTAAAACGTACAACGTTGATGCTCGCGAAAGGAAAGAAGTGCTCTGACACAGAGCCGCATGCCTAGAAATCACTAAGGCGGCAGCACGTCCTTCTGCAATCTTATCACCATAAGGAAGATCATGCTGATAGAGCTTCAAAGAGCCCCTCATCCCTGTCTTTTCCTTACACATAACTACTGTTAACAATCCATAATGAGCCCTTGCTTAAAAGACAAGTTAACCGCCCGAATAACTGACCACATACGTTTGGTATACTCATTACATCTGCATTTCCTCCCAGGATTTTTATTAGTTTGTGGTCTGAGCTTGAGAAAGACGGTGTGCTGAGAGCACTATGCCCGATCGGTGCCATTTCAAGTCACTCCCAAATCCCTGCACCCTCCAGGATTGCAGTGGACACACCAAGTGACTAGACACGTGTGGTGCTGCTGCTCTTGCTTCCGGAAGTTACTGTGAGCCCCCCTCAAACTTGACAGATTGTGTGTGAGTTCTCAATGAAAACAATGAGCCCAACCAGCATGGCTCCCTCCTTCAATAACCTCCAGCACACAGAATGAGCTAGCCAAGGGCGTCAAGTCCAAATGCTAAGTGAGAGTCTGAGCAGTGGTGGGACACTGGACACGGTGCTGCCAAGGGGACCTTGGACGAGGCTGAGATGTCAGTGTGTTTGTGTGTGTGTTTGTGTGTGTGTGTGTGTAAGAGAGAGACAGACAGACCTGAAGGATTAGGGTTACTAGTCAGAAATGCAGATGTCATATGGAGAGGAAATCAGCTTTGGAAAGGTCAGGGTGGCTGGAGCACTGTGGCTGAGGTGGGGGTCACGAGGGAGTGGCACATCCCGTGGGCTTTACACCAAGCTTGTAGCTCTCCATGAGGATGCCGAGCCTGGGCCTCAGGCATCCATATTATTTCTAGCAAGAGGTTGCTTTTTCCTGAGCTCCCAGACATTGAAGCTTAAAGGAGCAAACCAAGGACAAAGAATAGGTCAGCCATTCTAACACCGCGAAGTCCCCGGCCTGGAAGTACGGCCTGGATACTTGAGCCAGAAGGAACAAGCTAGTGTGTGGGCAAGCAGCACACAGTGGCTTGCTGTACCAGCCTGGCAGCCTGGGCAGCCTGGCTACACGGTGACCACTCGTAATGAAGCAAAGGGAGGAGTGGGGAAATGAGCGCTGTGAGGGGGGCCGGGCCTTCTCACCCCACCCCATTACATTCATATCCTCTGAAGAACTCTGGTACTCTGACCTATTCAAATCTGGAGACACAAGAACGTGGCTGAGGGAGCTGTAGGTCACGGCACTGCTTGTCCTTCCCCAGGTGGAGTCCCTGTCATTACTACAGTCATTGCTCCTCCACCCACTCGGAGCTTTTAGAAAGACTGGGCAGGTAGGAGAGGGCACTCGCTAGACAAGTCATAAAAATGTCTGTCTAAATAAATCAACAGGCATTCCTGAATGCCCACAGACACCACCCCTCCTCCCCCAGGCAAATGCTGCCCTCTTTCCTGGCACATGTGGAAGAACTAGCCTAAGAAGTGACCTTGGCATTTGTTTTGCCCAGATATTAACAATATGTATATGTAACAGTATGTACACTATATAACCAAGGTTGTATGCATATGTGTGACAGAAAGGAAAAAGAAGATATGTGCCAAGAATGCTTTCCCAGCCCCCAAAGTGCCCCTGGCATGACCTAGAGAGGTTTCCACAGTATGACCTACAACTGGACAAATATTCAGCTCGTGGAAAATCAACCTACAGCAATCAAAGGCTCATTCGGAGAGTCTATTGGGACTTCAGTAAAATGGAAAGCGAAAAGCTATGAGTATGCGCATTCTTACCCTTCAGACAAGCAGAGAATCATTAACTTCCGATCTGCAATCTGTCTAGAGAACTGTTGTTAGTGTGTATACTTAAGGGGAGGCATAAAGGGGCGAAGAAGAGGAAGAGGAAGTGGAAACGCCAGGAGGAAAACGGGAGGAAGTGAGGGCGGCCACTTATCACTTGGGAAGTACTAAGCCAACACGCAGGGCCAGCACTCTCGAGGCTCTTAAGCCTGATTCCCATAACTTGCCATTCTCTGCTCTGAGGGGGCAGATTCCAGCATCTGCTGTACACCCCACTTCTTTCCTGCTTCCCAACAGCAGCCTCATTTCCACCCTGGGGATCTGTTGCCTCGGAAAGCAAGCCGGAGCAGCATCAGTCAAATTCCTGTGCCTGCCTCCAGCTAGAGGATCTAAGAGCTCTCTGGAGACTCTTGCTCTAAGTCTTCCCCTGGGTCCTGCCACAGCCAAGGTCCAGGCATGTGACTTAACCTCGGCAAACCAGCCCTGCCTGCCCAAGACTTTGACTTCTGGACCTAATAAAACCCTAACAGAGGTGGAGGTCATGTGCTCCAGCTACGTGTGCTGACCTAGACCTGCCTCTTTCCCAAGCTACCCGCCTTCTTGCTAGCAGGCTCTGTTCTGCGGCACCTCACAGACTGAATAAAACGGCTTTCTGCTTTAGTGGCCAGAATTTAGGTTTTCTTTTCTTGCAACCAATGTATATTAGTAGATATTCGGTACCTTCAGGGAAAACTTAAAATATTTGCAATTGGTTATTGTGCTATACATAAAATAAAGCAACAGTCTACCAATATCGTGGAGAGAGAACCTAGTAGCCCAGAGGGTAAACTAAAGAAGCCGGGATCCAGCTCTCCCTCCCTGAGGTTACTTCACTCTAAGTACTCTTGGCTCCTCCTTTACGTGGAGTTGGCCTGCTTTATACCTGGTATTCTTTATCATTCTTCCCATGGAGTTTTCGTTTTTTAAATGAAATGTTGCCATAACGGTCACAGTGAAAAGATTTGGGGGCTGGAGAGATGGCTCAGCATCTAACAGTCCTAGATGCTCAGACCTGGAGCGCGGTTTGAGTCTCCACACAGTGGTTCACAAGCATCTGGAACTCCAGCCCTACTAGTCCAGCTCCCTCTTCTGGACTCCAAGGGTATTGCATACATGTGTTGTGTAAGGGACGTGTAGGTGAGTACCCACCCATACATATAAACACAGATAAAATGAGAACAAGCTTGGGCGAGTTTGCTGGACCCCGGTGTGATTTCCAGCTTGCCCATGTAGTATGACCACATGTACGGAGTTCTTTAGCACAGATGACTGAGAACGTAACCAAGAATGACTCCACTTGCCCACCCTCCTGAGAACCAAGGAGAACACCATATACTTCCAAGAACAGCACAAAGGTCACACGTACGTAGTGTTATATCCGACAGTCCCAGCGCCCCAGGGGTGGAGGTAGGATCGGGATTTCAAAGCCAACCTTGGCTCTATAGCAAGCTTGAGCTACAGGAAACCTGGTCTCAAAAATTCCAAAACAGCTGGAGAGATGGCTCAGTGGTTAAGAGCCATGGCTGCTCGCACAAAGGACCTCAGTTAATACTCAGCTCCAACATCAGAGGCTTCAGTGTCCTCTAAGTACAGCTCCAGTGGTTCCAGAGACTTCTGGAGACTTCTGGAGTCTGCTGGCACACACACACACACACACAGACACAACACAAACATAAATAAAAACAAATGTTTCAAAGCATTCTAAAACAAAGCACACCATGGCTATGAAAAAGAGAAGAGCCCGAAGAGTGGAAGACAATGGGGACCTTGGAGAACTGGAAGAAAAACGGAATCTCTTTCTTTGTTTTGTGGACATAGAGTTCCTGATTGAGACAGTGGGAAGTTCTAGAACTGGAGATGGTGGTGGCTGCCCAACAGGAAGATTCTATTCACTGTCTCCAAGAGTCCTGTACTGGAATGTATTTAAACTGACAAATGGTGTGTTCCATCTACTTTAGCACATTTTTTAAAAGCTTCTGATGAAATATAGCAGCAGTCAGAGTTGGAGAAAAGAGTCATATGTTGTGAAAACATACTGGAAATACTTGGGTGATATTTACATGAAGACTTGCAACATTGCATTCTCTGGCTCATTCCTCTTCTGAGAAATTTTCTAATTGAAAAAAAAAATCAGTGTATCCTGGCAATGATGGCACACACCTTTAATCCCAACACTCAGGATACAGACCCCGGGGGAGTTTTGTGATTTTTTTGAGGCCAGCCTGGTCTACAGAGTGAGTCCTAGGACAGCCAGGGCCACACAGAGAAACCCTGTCTCAAAAAACAGAAACAAACAAAAAGTTGTGAAAATGATCATAATTCCAGTGAGCCTTCGACCATTGGCAGCCACTCTTAGCTTTAGAGCCGTTACTCAGCTGGGCAATGGTGGCGCACGCCTGTAATCCCAGCACTCTGGGAGGCAGAGGCAGGCGGATTTCTGAGTTCGAGGCCAGCCTGGTCTACAGAGTAAGCTCCAGGACAGCCAAGGCTATACAGAGAAACCCTGTCTTGAAAAAAAAAATCCAAAAAAAAAAAAAAAAAAAGCCGTTACTCTGGAGCAGATGCCAGCCTGCAGCTTGGCATCACCATGCCCCAGCCTCAGGGCGATGAGGTTCAGGGGTGTCTTGCCCTACCTGGATCTCACTATGATTTTTAAAAGCCAAAGCTTTAAAGATTGATCTTGACCACAGTGGACTGGTCAAGTAATTTAGTGTAGAGTCATGTAACTGACTACTAGGGAGGTATTTAAAATTGCAGTGTAGGAAAATATTTAATGATATGGAAGTGTTCCTGTAATGCTAGTGAAAAGCAGGAGCTCACCTAGAGTTGACTGAGTGCCGACTTCTTAAGTGTTGACTTTATTAAGTTTTTTATAACTTATATTTATGTAAGATTACTTTGACAGAAGTAATTCTTTTTTTTTTTTTTTTTTTTTTTTTTTTTTGTGGTTTTTCGAAACAGGATTTCTCTGTGTAGCCTTGGCTGTCCTAGAGCTCACTTTGTAGACCAGGCTGGCCTCGAACTCAGAAATCTGCCTGCCTCTGCCTCCCAAGTGCTGGGATTAAAGGCGTGCGCCACCACCGCCCAGCCGACAGAAGTAATTCTTGATAAATTTAGACAGACATTTAGCCCATAAAATGTTTCCTGAGATTATCGATGTTATTACAAGACTGCAACCCAAGTTGCCACTTGTCTGGGTCCAGAGCCAAACTCAAAATGGCAGAGTTGTTCTGTGTCCTTATTTTTGTTTTTAGCACAGACCGTCTGTTTCTTACATTTCTTGGATTTAAGCCTCCTCCTGACCATCCCTCCGACCCACCTCCACTTGTAGGAGGTTATTGAGAGAAGAAGCTAAGAGGAGCCAGGCATGGGCGGCAGAGGCAGGACAGCCTGGTCTACATAGAGATCCTGTCCCCCTAAAAAGTGTTCCCCTAGTTATCGCTCTGGCGTGGCTTCCGGTTTTGCTTGTTTGTTTTGTTAGCACTATAGCACCTTTCCCCACATCTTCTCGATCTTTTTCATGCTGTGACCTTGACCAGTTAGTGGTGGCACACGCCTTTACTCTCGGCACTCAGGAGGCAGAGCCAGGTGATTTCTGTGAATTCTAGGCCAGCCTGGTCTACAAAGCTAATTCTAGAATACCCAGGGCTACACAGAAGAACACTGTCTCAGAACAAACAAACAAAAATGCCCTTAGCAGCATACCTTCTGATGACTATTGGTTTTTTCGTTTTGTTTGTTTGCTTGTTTTGTTGTTTTGTTTTTCGATTTCCATGTTTGTAAACTCATTCTGGATTCTCTTTCCTGGTGTTCTCATCTGAGGACCATCCTGCCCTCCGGTCCTTAGGTAGCACATACAGCTGTGGTCGGCTCCTGGGGTGCAGTAGAAAAATACTTCTGTAGTCATTGCAGTTTATGTAGATGCCTGTCTGTTTTTCCTTCCCTAATGGGGTTATTTGAGAAGCCATGACCAACCTAAGCTACCCTAACCCCCGTTTTCCTGGAAGACTCTGGAAGGAGGGCTGTTGGTAGGCATGATGTTATTTCCAGACCCTTGCTTGCAAACTTGATCTGCCTGGAAAGGCATTTTGGAAATTCTTCCTTCCTACCTCCCCTTTCATGTCATCTTTTCCCCAAAGTAGAGGGGAAAGTGGAAACCTACTCATCGGCACCTTTCCTGTGTTTGTTTGTTTGTTTGTTTGTTTGTTTTTAAAGGTCCATATGTTGTGGATGGCCTGGTGCTGTTCTTGTGAACCAATCCCCTAATAAATAAAGGAAGCCAATCACTGGGTGAATAGGCAGGACTCCTGGGTTGGACAGAAGGAAAGAGGAATCAGGAGAGAGTGAGTCCTCTTTGGAACCTTGGAACCGGGACAGCAGAGGGTTAAGATGTAGCTGCTAGAGTTTCCTAGTATCCTTGTGAATCTGCCACTGGAGAGATTAGATTTTAATAAGGCTTACAAGATTAGGTTTTAGTTGTTGTGCCCAGAGATTGAGTTATCATTGTTTCTGAATTTTCTAAGTTTGTGTTGCATCAAAAGCATGGGTTTGCCTGCTGTGTACCACAAAGGCCATGAGGGCTTTGAAGCTTGGGGCTGGAGTGGTAGCCACTCATCAGTGGGAACCTAGCAAGTTGGGTGGAGAGATTGTGGAGTTCTGAGTCAGAGTCTCCACGAGATAAAGACAGTTCAGCCATTGGCCACCTGTGCATGGCCGGCCAGGCCACTGGGACAGAGGCACAAGCGCGGGAATGAGCCGGTTTGACTTTTTTAATATTTCCTCCAACACCCATGCTACCAGAGGGAAATAATTTTCTATGATAGTACAGTACAGTACTTTCTCTCCTTCCCTGCGCTATGCACATGTCTGTTGAAGGGTGATACACAGCCCTGTAAACTACCCCACTGAGTTCTACAGATATTATAGAATGAGAGTGGTAACAATCTCCTTTTAAAAAATATTGTTTACATGTCATATATTGTCTATACGCGCACACAAGCATGCGCTGTGGCACACTCGTGGAGGTTAATTCTTTAGTCGAAGCGTATCAGTCACTAGAATCAAGCAGGTTATCAAGCAGGCTTGCACACCCTGCTGGCCCATGGTGCCTGTGGTTGAGGGAATCCCACAGGAAAGCAAGAAACAACGTCTTAAGGAACTAAAGGGCCTGAGGTGCACCTCAGCGCCAGCGTGCTTGCTTAGCATGTGTGAAGTGTGGGGTTGAGTACAGAGCTGCCCTGAGGAGGAGGAGGAGGAGGAGGAGGAGGAGGAGGAGGAGGAGAAGGAGGAGATGTACAACTAGAAATAATCTCCCCTGTTCTTTTATTCTAAACATAAACATTTTTCAATCTCCCTAATATTTTTTCCTAGCATATGTTTTTTATTAGATATTTGCTTTCTTTACATTTCAAATGGTTCCCTTTCCTCAATACCCCTCTGAAACCCCTATCCCATCCCCCTCCCTCTGCTTACCAACCCTCCCCCCACCCCTGCCACTTTCCTGACCTGGCATTCCCCTACACTGGGGCATCAAACCTTCACAGGACCAAGGGCCTCTCCTCTCATTGACATCTGCAAAGGCCATGCTCTGCTACATATGTAGCTGGAGCCATGGGTCCCTCCATGTGTACTCTTTGGTTGGTGATTTAGTCCCTGGGAGCTCTGGGGGTACTGGTTGGTACGTATTGTTGTTCCTCCTGCAGGGCTGCAAACCCCTTCAGCACCTTGGGTCCTTTCTCTAGCTCCTCCATTGGGGACCCTATGCTCAGTCCATTGGTTGGCTGTGAGCCATGGGTATTTTGATCCCCCTTCTAAGAAGGACCAAGTATCCACACTTTGGTCTTCCTTCTTCTTGAGCTTCATGTGGTCTGTGAATTGTATCTTGGGTATCCCGATCAGTGGACCACTTGGGTACCACTTATCAGTGAGTGCATACCATGTGTGTTCTTTTGTGATTGGGTTACCTCACTCGGGATAATATTTTCTAGTTCCATCCATTTGCCTAAGAATTTCATGAACTCATTGTTTTTAATAGCTGAGTAGTATTCCATTGTATAAATGTACCACATTTTCTGTATCCATTCCTCTGTTGAGGGACATCTGGATTCTTCCCAGCTTCTAGCTATTATAAATAAGGCTGCTATGAACATAGTGGAGCATGTGTCTTTATTACATGTTGGAGAATCTTCTGGGTATATGCCCAGGAGTGTTATAGCTGGGTCCTCAGGTCTAAGTTTCTGAGGAACTGCCAAACTGATTTCCAGAGTGGTTTTAAAAAAGATGCACCTTTGAAACTCTTAGATGTTTGTTTATTTGGTTTGGGTTTTTGTTGTTGTTGTTGTTTTGAGACTGAGTTTCTCTGTGTAGCTCTATTCTGAAAACACCATGTGAGAAAATATTTTTTGCATAGGTTTTATCAGTTTTAAAAAAAAGTTAGCAGGACAGTTGTGGCAGACACATTTAATCTCAGCAATCAGGGGGCAGAGGCAGGTGCATTTCTGGGCTGGAGGTCAGCCTAGTCTATAGAGAGAGCTCCAGAACAGCCAGGGCTACACAGAGAAACCCTGTCTCAAAAATAAAATAAAATATTAGAAATTCTGAGGAATTTCCCAGTTATATTTTTAAGGATCATCAAAAAGGCCAGAGAAGTGTTACAAGGGTTGAGAGCACTTTCTGAGTGCTTCTATAGGGAACCTGAGTTCAGGTCCTATCAAGTAGTCACAGCTCACAGCAATCTGTAACTCCAGCTTCAGGGGTTGACACTCTTGGCCTCCATATGCACGTATGTGGCATACACTCTTGCATACACACACTCATTCACACAATTTAAGTTGAAAGAATAAATAAATAGAAATCCCAGGTCTTTTTTTTGTTGTTGTTGTTGTTGTTGTTGATTTGGTTTTTTCGAGACAGGGTTTCTCTGTGTAGCCCTGGCTGTCCTGGAACTCACTCTGTAGAGCAGGCTGGCCTCGAACTCAGAAATCTGCCTGCCTCTGCCTCCCAGAGTGCTGGGATTACAGGCGTGCGCCACCACCGCCTGGCTGAAATCCCAGCTCTTAAGAAGCAGAGGTAGGTGCATCTCATGAATTCAAGGTCAGCCTAGTCTATGTAAAGCATCTCAAGTAGGCAGGAAGGTGCAGGCCTTTAGTTCCAGCACTGAGGGGGCAGAGGCAGCCGGGTCTACAGAGCTCCAGGGCAGACAAGGCTACACAGAGGAACCCTGTCTCAGGAAAAAATAAAACATTTGCACTTCCTCACGAGATGGTTTGAAGGTTAAATGGGTGAATCTGTAAGCAACAGGAGAAAGCACACAGAACATGACTGCACAGTCTCTGCCATCATTTAGAATGTCCCCAGTTTTCAGTCCTTATTTGCTCTACTGTGTCTCTTTGGAATGTAATTCAGTCTCCTGGATTTAGAGAGGAGTTATATACGAATGTCCTCAAATACATATCTGCAACACTTCAGCCTCCTAGACTCACATTCACTGGATATCTCTGTCAGTATTCTTAACAGTCTTTACCCTCGACAAACATAATCTCTACTCGGTGCTTCTACGCCTGTCCCATGTCCAGTATTTCTCCTGTTACTTGATATCAACATCATCCATCCAACTGCTAAAGTTTCAAAAACATTGGAATTAATCTGCTGTCATCTGTTTCTCTCAGTTTTTGATATAGCTATTTCAAGCCAGTCATGGCTACAGAGTGAGTCCCTGCCTCGATGGTGATGACGATTATGATGATGGTGATGGTGATGATGATGATGATGATGATGGTGATGGTGATGATGGTGATGGTGGTGATGATGGTGATGGTGATTCATTTAAAAATCAAAACAAACAAAAATTAGAAAAGGTTTAAGTGCGTAACAATAGGAAACTAAGAAATTATGTTATAGCTAGACTGAATATAATTTTACAAAGTTAAATATGGTTTTTTAGGAATTAATCACACTGTTAATGAAAAATTATAAAATAGCAAGAACACTGTTGAGATAGATTTTGAAAATTTAAAATAGACATGTGAACAGAGGAAACTGTTGAGAATACTAGTAGTAGTTGTCACATAGGAATCACACACAAGCAACATAATTACAGGCTGAACAGTCATAGAAGAGGCAGGCTCCCCACTAACTAATGGAGCTGTCATATGCTGAAAAAGGTCTTACTGGATTCATTGTTAATGAAAATCATCTTCACACAACACACTTAGCAAATAGAAAAAAAAAAATCTCCTGATGCTTTTAGGAGTTTAGGCTCCCTCGTCTGCCAGATTAGGAGGCTGAACTAACTGACCTATTTTTTTTTTTTTTTTGGAGTGAATGATAATATGTTTCCCAGGAGCTTCTAATCAGTTCTAACTTGCTTGTAAGAGGATTTACAAGAGCAAGATATAACTGGCTTCTCATACTGGGTGGAGGTATCTTACACCTTTAATCCCAGAACTTGGGGGGCAGAGGCAGGTGCATCTCTGAGTTCAGCCTGATCAACAGCAAGTTCCAGGACAACCAGGGCTACCCTGTCTCAATGAATGAATGAATGGATGGATGGATGAATGAATGAATGACTAACTCATTAGGTTTAGTGTTACATCAGTTTTTAATCTCACATTTTTATTAGACTTTCAGTGTTGAGTTTAAAAGTTAGTTCTTGGGATTTTATAATTTATGTATCTCTTGTTAGTTACAAAGTAAGACAATAATCAAATGATGAAAATAAATTTTGCCGGGTGGTGGTGGCGCATGCCTGTAATCCCAGAACTCTGGGAGGCAGAGGCAGGCAGATTTCTGAGTTCGAGGCCAGCCTGGTCTACAGAGTGAGTTCCAGGACAGCCAGGGCTATACAGAGAAACCCTGTCTCGAAAGAAAAAAGAAAAAAAAATCCGAAAATAAATTTTAAGTTCACAGCTTTTTTATCTTTCCTATTTGAGTCTTACACAAAGAACACACGAGTATGCTTAAGAAGTCTGAGAAGGAGCCAGAATGGGGGCACATGGCTATAGTCCTACCTACTGTAGAGGCGGAGACAAGAGGATTGAGCCTGAGAAAACACTGGGAGACCCGACCCCAACCCCAAAATCTCAAAGGCAAACAAGTCTTTGTTTTTTGTTTTTAATCTATTTTTTGTTTGTTTGTTTGTTTTTAGAGTCAGGGTTTTGAGGTTTGCAACAGGGTTTCTCTGTATAGCCCTGGCTGTCCTGGAACTCTCTCTGTATACCAGGCTGGCCTCGAACTCACATATCCACCTGCCTCTGCTTCCTAAATGCTGGGTGTGCCACCACCTCTGGCTGACTGTTTTGTTCTTGAAAGCACAAACATTTTCTGAGCTTATATTCTCTGAAAGATTAAATAAGCAGCAGAACCCAAAGTCCCCGAAAGTGGCATAAACCGCCCAGCTGCTCGGACTCACGTGGGAAACCGCTTGTGGGTCTCGTTTTGGGGATGTGGTTTTGTTTTCATGAATCGGGTGACAAATGTGAACCACCGAAGGAGCCGGACCAGACAGATCTTTGGGAAGTCTTTGTTTCCGCCATTTAGTTTTGGCACAGGTGAGGATGTTAAGTGACCACACACCTGATAATGGGAGCCTGACATTTGGGGACTTTGGCTGCCAAACTCGAAGTGTGTTAGAATACAACCGTGTCGCCTGTTTGTAACATTAAACAGAATTACTGAAAAGGCTTTGGAACAGACGGGACGACCTGCAGGCGTGTTTGCTGCAGGCATGCTTACTGCGGCGTGCCCATGACAACTCCAGGTTCTTCGTGTTCCCCATGCTCTCGTTTTGTCGCTTACAGAAACCACCGTTGCTTTGGTGTTGAGGACAAAATGGGACAAGGGCAACAGCTTTATTTCTTTCTGAGAACAGAAGAGGAAAGTAAAAATTACCAACCTTAAAAACAAATATCTAAGATCTAGGAGGGTTAGGCCATCTGGACTACATAGCCATACCTCACCATCCCTACATAACCATTCTCACCAGAATTAAAGTAGGTCATCTCCAAAGAGATGCATATGCTTATCACATTGAACCCTGACTACCAATGACAACAAGTTAAAACAAACAAAACTCTGTATATTAAGAATATGGATTCAAGAAAACTATTTGTCTCTGTCTCTCACACTCAAGCACAAGTAAACATGTGTGCACACTTACAAGCGTGCTTGGATCTTAAAGTGCCTTGATTATTTATTTCTAAGGGGAATCAGCCTTCAGTTTCCATCTTATTAGGGGCTACTTCAGAGTATTTCCAATTGTACAATATTAAAATGGAACGGACACTTGAAACTGGGCGTAGTGGTGCACATCTTGATTCCATCACACAGGCAGAGCGTTCAAAGCCATCCTGGTCTACATAAGGAGTTCAGGATAGCCAGGGTTATAGAGACCCTTTTTCAAAACAAAGTAAAAAAAAAAACAAACCAAAACAGTGGACACTTGTTTGTCAACACATGCACATTCAAACTACACACATAATTAACTCTATACCTGCTGAACAGTCTGCAGACAGCAGCTGGGCACCTCCTGAAAATGTAATGGACTCAACTAACGAGAGGCTGCTCTGCTAGCTATCGTCACTACAGGAGATGGACTAGAGAGCCAGTGGGGTCCCTTTTGTCTTTGGGCCCCTTTCCTTGCTCCCCAAGGTCTGCATCTAGTCTGCTGGTCCCTTCCTGGCTGGAGGCCACTCCCATCTGCTGCCTGTCTCTCCATTACTTTGTGCCAGACAAAGGCCACCTGGGAAAGGAAAGTCCTGCAGGGCGGACCTTGTCCCAGGCACTTGCCTCTTTGTTGGGTAGGCAGCACTCTGTCCCCAGAGTAGCTGACTGCCCTCTGCTGACTCAGGAGCCTAGGCAGGGGCTCTACCCTTTGTGAGCCCCTAAGTTATAGTCACGTGACCTTGGATTCTCTCTCTCTCTCTCTCTCTCTCTCTCTCTCTCTCTCTCTCTCTCTCATTGCAGCCCATTGCACCTTTATCTCTTTTTATTGACAACCGCAAGGCCTCTAACTGCAAGCCTTAGGTTTGTGTTGTAACTGTTCTGGAAAAACAAAATAAGAACCTCTCCATTATCTCTCTCAACACAAAAACAATTGTGGTCCTAATCATAAAAAGCCTTCAGCTGCACCTCTGAGCTTAACATCTTTTTACAATGTCTTGGTCTACTCACTTATCTCTTTGTGGGGTGGATTGGTGCTGCTGCATGCATGTGGAGGCCAGAGAACACACACATGCAGAAGTCAGAGACAAAGTACCTAAGTTAACGCTCTCAACCATAGGTCCCAAGTATTGAAATCAGGTCCTCAGGGCTGGCAGCAAAGGTCCTTTGTCCACTGAGCCATTTTACCAGGAGAAATAGAATTGCTCTCTGCTTATCACCCTCTATCCAGAATCAGTGAATGCTATTGATCCTGTCTATGATAAGGGAGCTTAACCATAAATTCTAAAATTCTGATCTCCAAAGTGAATCCTATGGCTTGTCAGAAGGTGTGAGACACGGTAACGCAGGCCCTCTGCTGGGCACTGAGAAATGTGCAAAGCATTTTCAGTTGTCACAAGGGCAGGATTTGGCATTGGACAGGTAGGGTAGATCAATACCCTACCTTCCAGAACACATGATGCCAAAGGCTTGGGCTGGAGCCGGACAGGAGTGCCGGAAGCAGTCTTCTCTGCTGGGCCATTCCTAGTCTCCTGTCTCAGCCTTGTTATTATACAGTGCTGCCCCAGGCCTCTTTCACTTCTAAAAGCAGAGGACCACAATTCCATGGGCTTAGACTGAGTCCCGGTGTATCCTTGAATCTGCTCAGCAGAGCCTGTCTGTGAGAAAAGCAACAGTAGTGTTGGGACAAAGCAAGTCAGCAGTTCTCAAAATGTGGTCCTTGGATCTCTGAAAGTCCCTAGAAAGTATCTCAGAGACTGATAGGTTAACACCATGTTAACTACAAGCCTGGGCATTACTTGACATTTTCATTGATTCCCATCCGCACGGGTGGACAGAGTGGTGAGGGATTAAACCAGCGCATTAGCGAATCCTGACAGCTGTGCTTGAGGAGACGCCACTAATGCCGCGCTCAAGTTGCTAACTCCGTATTGTTCACCCCGAGGGCTCCTTGTTTTAATATTCTATGTGATAAAAAAACAACTACTTCTACTATATGCAGAATCTGAGGATGACCCTGAGCAAAGGTTCCCAAATTCGTTACTTCTCACACTTGATCATATTTACTACTTTTAGAGAAATGGAGATGATACATCGTTAGAACTGGGACTGGGAAATGGGGGGAAAGTGGAGACGGAGCCCAGAGATTTCAGAACCCAGAAACCGCAGCAGGCTGCAGATCTAACTTTATTGTTCAATACAAAAACTTATATATATAACCTTTCAGCCAATAAGAGTGCAGCTATGTAATCAAGGCCCAAACAGGGAGTGGGGGTAGGGTAGGAATGGGGTTGATTGCCCGAGGGGAATGTCTGTGAAGACAGCAGAAGTCGCCTTTGCACTGGGCTCAGGGCCATTGTTTTGTCTCACCAGGTTGCCAGGAGCCACTTTAGACCTCTGGCTGTGTGCAGCTGGATCAGGACTCCCTGTGTAGGAGCAGGCCTGGCCTTGGCATTCCGCGCTCCAGTCCACTTTTTCCTCTGTAGGTTCACTACCAAATCCCTCACAATGTGTTATCAAAGCATCGCTGCTCCCATTTACATTTTAGATAATACAGGTCTACTTGTATGTTTATACCACTTTAATATTTTACTCAATTAGTAGCCAAATACCCATGCATTCACGTGAAGATAATTTGACTATATGTCTGGATACACCATACAAATTTCAGATATTATCTATGATTACTACATACCACAAAGAAAGGCAAAGCTTTACTATCAAGTGACATTTCGTATTACATTTCATTAGTTACAAAGAGTCATCCGGAAATTCTTTTAATTATTTTTTGACGATTTCATAATGCAGAGTATTTAATCATACTCCCCCCTCCCCACCCCCTACCCCTCTCCTATTTCCACTGAACTTTGTCTCCCAACTACTTCTACTCCGATGCCTTTCCTTTTTTTAATGATACACTGAGTTTGATTAGGCGTGCTTTCTGTAAGCGTGGCTGGGGTCATTAATTAGGACCTGAGCAACTTAAAAGTGGCCACTCTAACGAAAAATAATGTCTTCCCTTCTCCCATCGGGGTTTTCTATCTCTTCCCAACGTCCTCAAACACATTACTTGATTTTGAATGTCTTAGGGCCAAGGAAGAGAGTTCTGAAATAACAATTAAACATAACAAATTTTCCTATTTCCTTTAGCCGAGTAGCAGAGATTCCAAAGCTGTGTCAAAGTTGAAAGGATAGAAAATAATACAGCCTAACTCTAATGTCCCCAAGAAATCAGGAGTTTAAAATGCTATCTCGCTTTGTTAGAAACTAGGTAAAAGGTAACATTCCAGAGCCCGCCCTTTGTTTAGACCTAGCAGAAAGGCCTTGGATAGGTGATCCTGGCCCCATAGGGTAACTGGAAATGGGCTAAGCTTATGTTGCTTCGGTAAACTTATGCCATTACCCCTAAGCAGGAGTTCACGCAGCTGTAGACATTATAGGAAACTAATTGGTCCACTGAGCGTGGGCTCCGATAATTTAAACTGATTGGCCTAAAAACTGGGGGGGCTAGAAAAGGGGAAATCATTTGAAATGTAAATAAATTATATCGAATAAAAAAAAATTAAAAAAATAAATAAATAAATAACAGAATATACTCCCCACGGCTTCAGAGGCTATGAAGTCCATGATCACTATAGCAGCAGGTTCAAAATCTAGTAAGGGGCTGCTTTCAAATTCGTTAATCTTCATCTTCTCATTGTCTTCATACATAGAAAGAAGAAGGGCTTGTAGCTGTGAATTAATGAAACCACTTAGGGTGCTTGTGGGTGGCTCCCTTTGCCACCTGCCAGAGCCCTCTGGATTCATGAATGAAAGACACTCCTATGCCAGCTTAATTTTGATATGCTTTGATTAGTACAATGTCTGGGCACTTCTAAAACTCACTGCAGCCTACAAACACTCCCCTCTGGTATTCCTGAGTTTTATAATATTTACTGGATTGTTTTAATTGCTTTGAATTGTTTCAATTATCAAAATGTGTATGGTTATGAGTTTGGTGGTTATATTAAAATTCCTCTGGGAGAGGGGACAAGCTATTAAATTAATTTCATCTACACCTTTAAAAAAAAAACAAAAAACTATGGAGTGGTACAAATCAATTGGCTCGCATTTCGCGGGCTCTCCATGCTAAGAAATGATTGGTTTGTAATTCGAGGGCTCTTCATAAACTTATAAAAGCTGTCTCAATTCGGCACTCGGGGTCCATAGTCCTCTAACCCTGCGTGGTGCATGGCTATGGAACCCAGAATTCTGGAAATAAAGAAATCCTCATGCTATTGCATCGACACCATTTCTCGCGAGTGATTTGGGTGTCGCCTTCAGGGATGTGGGGTGCTGGGGTTTTTGGGGTCTTACAAAAATCACTATATCTTAGCCCTTGTCTTAGCCGGTGTGTTCTAGCACTATGAAAAAACACCTTAACCAAGGCAACTCTTATGAAAGAAAGCATTGATTGCGTCTTCTTACCGTTTGAGAGGGTCAGTCCATTATGCTCATGGTAGGGCTCACATCAAGCATGCAGGCAGACACATGCTGAGGAAGGAGCTGAGAGATCTCTGTCTGGATCTGCAGGCAGCAGAGAGAGGGAGCCTGGGCCTGGCGTGGGCTTTGGAGGTTTCGAAGCTTATCCCCAGAGACATACTTCCTGCAACAAGGCCACATTCCTGTTACTGTCAAATAATGCCATCTCCGTTGACATATGTATGAGTCTATGGGGGCCGTTCTCATTCAACCACCACGGCTCTGTTGCTGGAGACTGAATGTCTACAGACTGTCTACACGTTATTTATTGAGATGAAACCAGTTTCAAATAATCTTTTCTAAATGATGGAAGTATGCCGTGTCCTTGACCCTTCAAACCTGTGAGCTAAATAAACCTCTTTTTAACCAGTTAGCTCCCTCCAGTATTCTGTCATAGTCCAAAGGACTTACTAGTGAACACTTTTATAAGTTACCAATAAAAGACAACCAATGAAAAATAGACAAAGATAGCCAGGCAGTGGTGGTACAAGCCTTTAATCCCAGCACTTGAGAGAAAGAGGCAGGCAGATTTCTGAGTTCAAGGCCAGCCTGGTCTACAGAGTGAGTTCCAGGACAGCCAGGGCTACACAGAGAAACCCTGTCTCAAAAAAACAAACAAACAAACAAACAAAAAGGCAAAGGGCTTGGGATGCAGAGAATCTGTTTAGTATACTGGTGTGTCTGAAGACAGCGACAGTGCCCCTACATACATGAAATAAATCTTTAAAAAAAATCTGTTTAGTATATTATTATATATTGAGATTGGGACTTTTGTGCCCAGTTCCTCAGTAACAAAAAGCCATGAAAACTGGTGCAGCCTACAGTCCCTGTGTTCAGCTCCCTGAGGCAGGGGAATCACAAGTTTAAGGTCAACCTGACCATCATAATAATTCATTCTCTCTCTCTCTTTCATTCTCTCTCTCTCTCTCTTTCATTCTCTCTCTCTCTCTCTCTCTCTCTCTCTCAAACTCGCTAAATGTCTAAACAAACCTTTGTCCAATGGAGAAGGTAGTCAAGTAACCAGTAAGCCCAGCAGTGAGTCTAAGTACCATTGATCATTAGAGAATTACAAATTAAAAGCACGAGGTGGGGGGGGAGGAGTGATGACTCAGCAGATAAAAAGGACATTACTTGAAACCATGTATGAGTACTTCAAAACTTTAAATACAGAATTAACCATGTGACCTAGCACTCAGTCCCTAGGATGGCATCTAAGAGAGTTGAAAACACGTGCTCACACAAAACCTCACATGTGAAAATCCACAACAGCGTTATGCACTGTGGTGGCTTGGATGAGTCTGTCCCATAGGCTCAGATGTTTGAATGCTTGGTGCCTTACCTGATGAACATATGGCTAGGATTACAAGATGTGACCTTCCTGGAGGAGGTTTCGGAGTAGGCTTTGGGATTTCAAAGCACTCCAGCCAAGTTTTGTCTCTCTGTCTCTCTCTCCTTGCTGTCTGTTCATCAGGATGCAAAGCTTTCTGCTACTGCTTTATCACCACGTCTGCCTGCTTCTTACCTTGGTTATGGACTCACTGTCTGACAGGGTAAGCAAGCCACCAATTAAATGCTTTCTCTTATAAGTTGCCCTGGTCATGGTATCTCTTCACAGTAATAGAAGAGTTACTAAGACATTCATCAGTGCTCCAAATTAGAGTAAGCCCTACTATGTACCTATGTACAGGGATGACTTTGTGATGAACCATGAAAATAGACTCTGTGTTAAAAAGAAAGTTTTGTTGTTTTTGTTTTGTTTTGTTTTTTGGCAAGTTGTTGATGGTGGTGCACACCTTTAATCACAACACTCAACTCAGGAGGCAGTAGCAGGTGAGCCTTGTCTACAAAACTAGATCCAAGACAGCTGGGACTACACAGAGAACAGCTCCCCCCCCCCCCCAAAAAAAAGGAAGGAAGGAAGAAAGGAAAGAAAGAAAGAAAGAAAGAAAGAAAGAAAGAAAGAAAGAAAGAAAGAAAGAAAGAAAGAAAGAAAGAAAGAAAACAGATTTTCAAAGACAGCTAATACACAAGAAGTTTTCTTTGTGGACAATGAAATGTTCTGGAATTAAACAATAGCAATGGTTATACAATATAGAGAATGTCCTTAAAAGAATTATTGGGGCTGGAGAGATGGCTCAGTAGATAAGAGAACTGACTGCTCTTCCAGAGGACATGAGTTCAATTCCCAGCAACCACATGGTGGCTCACAACCATCTGTAATGGAATCTGATGCCCTCTTCTGGTGTGTCTGAAGACAGCACTAATATACATAAAATAAATAAATCTTTAAAAAAATTTTTGAGGCCAGCAAAATGACTTGGTGACAACTTGAGTTCAATCCGTGGGACCTATATGGTAAAAGGACAGAAATGACTCAGAAGTTGTTCTCTGACGTCCACATGTGCAATGAGGTGTATATGTGCTCCACAAAATAAATGGTTAAAAGTAATAATAAAAATGCTTTAAAACCATTGAAATGTATGCTTTAAAACTATGGGTTACCAAGCATGATGGAACACACCTTTAATCCCAGCACTTGGGAAGCAGAGGCGGGTACATCTCTTGAGTTTGATGCTAGCCTGGTTTACAAAGGAAGTTCCAGGACAAAGAAATCCTGCCTTGAAAGACCAAAACACAACAACAAAACACAAACAAACGAATAAAACCTATAGGTTTATGTTGTATGAAGTATATATCAATACTGAATTTTAAATATTATGGTTTTTATTAGTCTCAGAGTTTTAAGTTTTATAAAGACAGAAAATGAGGGCATAGATAGGGATTACAATTTCTAGAGAAGAAGTTAACATGAAAACCTATAGAAAATACAAACGTATTAATTGGCTTTTTTAAAAATCAAGAGTGTAAATTGTTAGATTAAGTGGTATGACATGTAGACTGACATAGCCTAGAATCACCTGGAGGAAGGGCTTCTGGCATGCCTATTGGGGTGATCTTGATTTTCTTGAGATGAGAAGCTCTCCCTCAATGAATGGCTCCATTGCCTGGCTATGATTTTGGATTTTATGAAAGGAGAAAACTGAACAAAAGCCTGCTATCTTAGTTAGGATTACTATTGCTATGATTAAAACACCATGACCAAAAGCAAGATGGGGAGGGAAGGGTTTATCTGGCTTACAGGTCACCCACAGTCTATCCCTGAAGCAAACAGGACAGGAACTGTGCAGCCACCTGGCGCAGGAGCTGAGGCAGAGACCATGGCCTGCTGCTTACTGGCTTGCTCCCTCTGGCTCAGGCAGCCCGCTTCCTTACAGGACCCAGGACCACCAGCCAAGGGATGGCACCACCCACAGTGGGCTGGGCGCTCCCACATCAATCATTAATTAAGAAAAAGCTGTACAGTCTTACAGTCGGGTCTTGGGAAGGCATATTCTCAATTGAGACTTCCTCCTTGCCATAACATTAGCCAGCATGCACGCATGCATGCATGCACGCATGCACGCATGCACTGCATTGCTCTTCTCTCAGCCCACATGCATGCACTGTTCTCTTTTTTCTCTCTTTGAGACAGAGTTTCTCTCTGTAGACCAGGCTGGACTGGAACCCAGAGATCCTCCTGCCTCTGTCTCCTGAGTGCTGGGTTTAAAGATATCCACCACTACCACTTAGCACTCTTAGAAATGACCAGGCTGTTATGGTGCAAGCCTTTGATCTGAGCATTTAGGAGGCAGAGGCAGGCAGATCTCTGTCAGTTAGAAGCCAGCCTGGTCTACAGAGTGAGTTCCAGGACAGCCAGGGCTACACAGAGAAACCCTGTCTTGAAAAACAAACAAGACAGGAATGGATGCTGGAGTGTATGCTGGGGTAGGTGGGTAAGGCTATTTTTACAGAAAACTGTTTGATTGGCAGGACAGTGGCCCCCATCAAGGAAACTGGAGAACAACTGAAGAAGAAGCTTTGACTAGAGGTCAATGATAGGAGATACTATGTAATCTTCTACTTCTGCTTCTCCTCCTGCTCTCTCTTCTTTAGAAAAAGGACGATTTACATATATGGAAACCTGGAAGGTTAGTTTAATATCAGTTGCAAGACAAATGGTAACATTCAAGTGTATAACTGAAATTATACACTGAGATAATAAATTTAGGAGGTGCAGCCATGCTGAAAGACTTGGGTCATGGAGCAATCTTTCAAAGGTTATGTCTACTCTGCAATCCTGTTCTCTTTTGTTCAGCTTTCCATCCTCCATGGGGTAAACAACCTCCTCCTCCTACACTCCTGCCACCGTGATGTTCTTTTTTTGTTTTCGTTTTCTCTCTCTCTTTTTTTTTTAGCATTTTTTAGAAGATTTTATTTATTTATTTATTTATTTATTTATTTATTTATATGACTATACCGTTGCTCTCTTCAGTCACACCAGAAGAAGGCATCAGATCCCATTACAGATGGTTGTGAGCCACCATGTGGTTGCTTGGAATTGAACTCAGGACCTTTGGAAGGCTAACCAGTGCTCTTAACCGCTGAGCCATCACTCCAGCCCCACCGTGATGTTCTTATTCCACAAAAGAAGCTCAGAAACAGGAGCCAAGGGACCGTGCGCTCAACCTTATGCAAATGTGAGCCAAAATAAACCATCCTTCTTTCATCTTGTTTTTGTCTAGTGACAGCAATGTGGAAAATAATAAAGAAAGTCAGTACCAGATGAATGGGGTATCTAAATCTGACCACAGAGGAGAAGCTCAGAAAATTCCAGAGAAACAGGATAAAAAATAATAATAAATAAAGCCAAGCAAACAAACCCAGAGTACACCAGTAACCCGGAAGACCAGAGTGCCAATAGGAAGGCAGACAGAGAAGGCCAGCAGACGTTTCAAATGGGAATGAGAACAACTTCCTGAAAAAGAGTTTGTCTACTTTTTGTTTCCTGAGGTGTAGTTTGACTAAGATGTCCCCCATAACCTTGGGCATTTAAATGCTTGATCCCCAGTTGGTGGTGCTGTTTAGGGAGGTTTAGGAAGTACGGGTCTGGAGGAGGGCTCTGAGAGCTTAAAACGGAAGTTAACTCAAGCTTGATCTCTGTCTCCTGCTTACAGTTCAAGCCATGAGCACCGACTTCCTGTAGAGACATCAGACAGCTGCAGCTGCTTCACCTCACCACCATGGACTCTACCCTAGGAAGCCGTAAGCCCAAATAAACTGTGTCTTCCAATTCCCTTGATCATGGTACTTTATAAAAGCAAGTTTAACAAGAAACTAATATACAGGTATGGGCTGAATTTAAAATAATGGATTAATTAGAGGAAAATATTAGCTATATGTTAATACTATTGTCAACTTGACCTAGAATTATCTATAAGAAAAGCTCCCAGGCACACAAGGAAGGATTATTTATATGAGGTTCACCTCTGGGCAAGCCTATGACAGATTATCTAGATTAAGGTAATAGAGACGTGAAGGCCAACCCTAGAGAATGGCAGTATCATTTCCTGGGAAATGTTGGAGTTACAGAAACCTACCACCGCATCTGCCTGTTTATGTGACTCTAAGGATCAAACTTGGGTTGTTGGACTTGAGTGGCAAGTGCTTCTACACACCAAGTAACTCCCCAGATCTTTACCAGTTCTCTTTACAATACTGTTTGCATGAAATATATTTTCTAGTGCTGACCATGATGGTGCACGCCTTTAGTTTTAACACTCAGGAGGCAATAGCAGGCAGAACTCTGAGTTCAAATCCAGCCTAATCTATATGGTGAATTCCAGGACAGCCAGGGCTATGTGGAGAGATACTGTCTCAGGTATACAAATCAATATTTTTATGCTTTTACTTTAATCCCACCTGGTTGGATCTAAAATGAGTCATTTATAGATAATATGTAGTTGGATGATTTTTTTTAAAAGATTTTATTTATTTTATATATATGACACTGTAGCTGTCTTGAGATACAAGAGTAGAGGTCATCCAATCCCATTACAGATGGTTGTGAGCCACCATGTGGTTGCTGGGATTTGAACTCAGGGCCTCTGGAAGAGCAGTCAGTGCTCTTAACCGCTGAGCCATCTCTCCAGCCCCTAGTTGGATGATTTTTAAAAAGTCATTTATGCCTATTTATTTTGTGACAGGGTCTCATGTATCCCAGGCTGACTTAAAATTTACTGTGATCTTGAGTTTCCAACTCTTCTGCAGTTACATCCTGAATGCTGTGAGTGTAGACCTTGTACCACCGATACACAGTTTTTTAGGTGCTGGGCAAAGTGTATTGTGTATACTAGGCAAACTCTCTACCAACTGAGCCATATTTATCATTGCTTTTTGTTGTGGTGGTTTGGTTAGTTTTGTTTTGTTTTGTTTGACACAGGGTTTCTTGCCGGGCAGTGGTGGCGCACGCCTTTAATCCCAGCACTTGGGAAGCAGAGGCAGGAGGATATCTGTGCAGTCTGAGGCCAGCCTGGTTTATGGAAGTTCTAGGACAGGGACAAAACAAAACAAAACAAAACAAAACAAAACAAAACTGCAGAGCATGTTAATAAGGAATTAGAACAAGACTGAGTTGAATGTTACAGCGAGGAGCAGCTAGCTCATGTCAACTGTCTGCCATAGATGGATAAGAGTTGGAGGAGCAGCCAGCTCACGCCAGCTCACAGGTCAGCTGTGTGTAGCAGATAATCCAGTGATGTAATGCTGGATAGTGACCACCTCTTGCATCTAATACAAGCAGAGGCTCACAGTAGGCAGGCAGGCAGGCAGGCAGAAACCCTGGTGCAGGGACAGTGAGGACTGTGGCGCTGTCTGGCTCTCCGCCCTGGTTGCATTGAGATAAGAGGATCCAGAGGAAGTTGCTGAGCCAGCAACCTACAGATGGCAGGCTTTGTGAGAGCCTCTCTGCCACTCGCTTCTGAGTTAAGCACTCCATGTATGTGTTGTGAACAGATGCTTGTCATTATAATGAATAAACATGGAAATCAAACTGTATCTGGATTCTGTCTCTCCTTCCCGGCTTTAAGCAGAACATGATTCGAGGCAAAAACAAAACAAAAGAGAGGGCTGGAGAGATGGCTCAGCCGTTAAGAGCATTGACTCTTCTTCCTGAGGTATTGAGTTCAATTCCCAGCACCCACATGGTGGCTTATAACCATCTGCAAGGAGATTTGATGCCCTCTTCTGGTGTGTCTGAAGACAGCAACAGTGTGCTCATATATATAAAATAAATCTTTAAAAACAAACAAACAAAAAACAAAACAGAGTTGAATAACGGCACAAAAGAGTAGTGAAATGTATTATTTTCTATTTTGCTTTCTTTTCTTTTTCTGTTTCTTTATTTTTTAAGATTTATTTATTTATTTATTTATTTACTTATTTTATTTTTTGTCACCCTGGCTGTCCTGGAACTCACTCTGTAGACCAGGCTAGCCTCAAACTCAGAAATCCGCCTGCCTCTGCCTCCCAAGTGCTGGGATTAAAGGCGTGCACCACCAACGCCTGGCTAAAGATGTATTTATTTACTATATGTAAGTACACTGTAGCCGTCTTCAGACACTCCAGAAGAGGGCATCAGATCCCATTACAGATGGTTGTGAGCCACCATGTGGTTGCTGGGATTTGAACTCAGGACCTTTGGAAGAACAGTCAGTGCTCTTAACCACTGAGCCATCTCTCCAGCTCTCTTTTTCTTTTTCTTTTCCTTTCTCTTCTTTTTCTTTTCCTTTCTCTTCTCTTCTCTTCTCCTTTCTTTCTTTCTTTCTTTCTTTCTTTTTTTCCTTAAACTGGATTTTTAAAAATTGAATATATTCTTCATTTACATTTCAAATGTTATTCCCCCTTCCTGGTTTCCCCCCTCCCCCAAAACACCCAACCCATCCTCCTGCCTCCAAGAATATGCTCCTCCACCCAACCCACTCCCACGACCCTCACTTGATTTCCTCACACTGGGACCTCTACTGAGCCTTCCCAGGACCAAGGACCTCTCCTCCCACTGATGCCCGACAAGGCATTCCTCTGCCACACTATTGGCTGGAACCATGTGCACCCCTTGGTTGATGGCTTAGTCCCTGGGAGCTCTGGGGCATCTGATTGGCCAACATTGTCGTTCTTTCCAAGGGGCTGTATACCCGCCCTCTTACTTTCTTTGTTTCTTTCTTTGTTTCTTCCCTCTTTCTTTTTTTTCTTTTTTGAGGTAGGATTTTTCTGTGTAGCCCTGGCTGTCTTGGAACTTTCTCTGCAGACCAGGCTGGCCTTGAGATCAAAGATCCACCTGCTTCTGCCTCCTGCATGCACCCCATGCTCAGCTCTACTGTGTTTCTTACGATGACCAGGAATTTGCAAAATTCTATTTTTGCAAAAGACCTCATATAGTATCTACAAACTATATTACATAAAGAAGCACAAGTGATCTGTAGCAGATCTATTTTTCCTACCTCTTATCTCAGTGAGATCTGGTAGTCCGTGGATATTAAGAGAATGTTAAGAGCTACAGGAATGTTACAGACCGTGGGTCTGCTGTGGGATAACCAGGGTCCTCTGGTCCAGGAAGGCACAGGTCCGGCTGAGATGTCAGACAGAACAAACCACACTCACACAGAGGCGGTTTGAATCTGAATGTATTTTGGAGATCTAAGGCAAGGATTTTTATACACAAAGAGTTGGTATTACCATTTCAAAAGATGTAGCCAGTGGGGCAGACACAATTATCATAGCCATTTGGTACAAGGAAATGCAAAATCAATCAGGTACAAAGTTTCTCAAGTAACAGATACAGAAGATCAATTTACAGATGCCATCAAACTTCCTGATTAGAATACAGAGTCACTCATAGTTTACAGTAAACCTTCAAAGAGTTTGAAGTTTCTTATACCACCTGGGTCTTTAACAAGTTCTTGTGAGAAATCCTTATCTAACATTTAGCCTTCTACCTTGTAAAACAAAACTTCCTGACTTAATCAATGATTTCAGTACCAGAGTTCCAGAACCATCCTCATACACATACGCACAGCCATAAAAACCTGCATGTGGTTGGAAGGTTGTAATTATGTAAACAACTATGAGGCAAAGCATTGCAATTCTTAAAAGAGAGTTTGGTGGTCAGTGAATCGATTTCAAAGACCAGATTATCAGCCAGGCCATAGGAATCCCCGTGAAGAGAGAAAAGGAGGAAGTCAGGGCAAACTGCTACTTGAGAACTACAGGCCCATCTTAAATAGCTAGGAAGTAAGAGAATATAGCAAATTGCCAGGGGAGATTTCTACTTCTAAATTTACAGAGAGCTCCGTTATTCCCAGGAGACATTTCTTTTTTCCGCCTCTGTCTGTAAAATATCAACTTTACAGACTTCACTGGGCCACCACGGCACAGGAAGGGAGGCCATCATTCACCTTTTTACAGTAGTCACGATCCATAGGTTGATCTAAGAGGTAATAAGAAGATAATCAGACCTGGCTTCTTTAATTTTTTTTCTGTCCTTTCTATACTTCCTGCCTTGTCTCTTCTCCAGCTCTCTCTTTTAAAAGATTTATTTTTTATTATTTTTAATTATGAATATGACTGTTCATGATGTTAGATCCCCCAAGTCCCCTGTCTTAGGGTCTTATTGCTATGAAGACACACCATGACTCTTGAAGTGGAAACTATTTAACTGGGGCTGCATTACAGTTCCAGAGGTTTGTTCATCATCATTGCAGGAAGCATGGCACACTGCAGGCAGACGTGGTGCTAGAGAGAGAGCTGAGAATTCTGTGTACCACATGGGAGACTGCAGGAGGAATTAAACATTCTTCCTAGCATGTTTAAAAGACACGCAACCCATGTATTTTATTTACAAGCCATAAGCCTAGATGGGGCAGGTTTGGAGCTATTCTAACTTATTTCCCAGCCGTATGTCCCCTGTTACTTGCTCTCTTCCTGGCCACGTGCTTGTGGTCTGTTTCCTCTCCTGGTGGCTTTCTCCTCCCTATGTCTCCTTTCTTCTTTCTCCTCTTCCCTCTCTTTTTCCCTGCAATCCCCAGCCACGTAACCGAAAACCTGCCTTCTAAATTTACAGAGAGCTCCGTTATTCCCAGGAGACACCTCTATCTACTGCTCAACCACAGACTTTAGCCTTGTATTGTCCGATTAACGTGGGGAGAAAAGTTACATTTGATTGACACGGAGGATCTCCTCATCCCTGAGGCTCTCCTCGTGGGGGGTGGGCAAGCAGGTATTGGGGACTAGTATTTGAATACATGGTAGTGCCAGACCAACCCACTACAGGAGACCTCAAAGTCTGTCCCTACAGTGACACACTTCCTCCAACAAGGCCACACCTAGACCAACAGGGTCACAACTTCTAGTAGTGCCACTCTGTATGGGCCAAGCTTTCAAACACATGAGTCCACGACAGGGGGACACACCTATTCAAACCACCACATCCCCAGAGCCAGAGGCACAGGAGTTTGTAAACCGTCTGATGTGGATCCTGGAGACTGAGCTTGTCCCCTGGAAGGGCAGTACATTCTCTAAACCACGGAGCCATTTCTCCAGCTCTTGCCGACTTGATAAAAGTGTAACTGGTGCACTCTGTGGGATGTAAAGAGTAAATTCTTCAGCAGAGAAGAACTGGCACTGGAATGCTGCCCACAAACATTTTAAGTCTCTATGGTTTATTCTTTTCTGTTTCTGTCATGGAAACCTGTCCCCTCTGAGAGCCATCATGTACTCTAGCTGCTTTAGGTTCCTGGGTCATGTCAAGGAGCAGAACAGATTAAAAAAAATCATAAGAACCCTTGCCCTCTGGGAGAGGAAAGCATGCCCATAGGACGAGGTAGTTTGCAAAGTGAAGTAATTCAGCTGAAGTAGAAATTCCCGTGGTGACAGAATGACTGGCCTTCCTCGTATTAAGTACTTTTTCAGTTGCTGTGGACAACAGGCACCTTATGGGAAGAGGGGTTGTCTCAGTGAGGGTTTCACTGCTGTGAGCCGATGCCATGACCAAGGCAACGCTTATAAGGACAACATTTCATTGGGGCTGGCTCACAGGTTCAGAGGTTCAGTCCATTATTACCAAGGCTGGAGCATGGCAATGTTCAGGCAGGCATGGTATACGAAGAGCTAGCGATCTACATCTTGTTCCAAAGGCAAACAGGTGTAGACTGACTTCCAGGGAGCTAGGATGAGGGTCGTAAAGCCCACACCCACAATGACACTCTTCAACAAGGCCACACCCACTCCAACGGAGCCACACCTCCTAATAGTGACATCCCTGGGCTAAGCATATTATTTCTGTGTACAGTTTTAGGGAACACAATCCTTGATAGTAAGGAAAGAACGGTGGCAAAGAACCAGAGCTAGCTGATCTCATGGAATTGCTAAGCAGAAGAGAGTGAGGCAAGCCTACTGGCGCCCAAGGCTGGACTCTAGTGACCCAGTTCCTCTCCTGAAACTCTACCGTCTTCCCAACTAGGACCACCAGCTTAGGACCGAGTGTTCAAACAAACACCACTCTCTGTCTTAGTTTCTTTTCCTGTTGCTGTGATTAAAGACTCCAACAAAAGCAATTTAAGGGAGAAAGAGATTGAAGGGAAGCCAGGGCAGCAGCAGCATGCAGTGGCTGGTCAAATCCTTGTTACAATCAGGAAGCAGAGAGTGGTGAGTATACGCTGTTGTTCAGTTCCTTTCTTCACTAACACAGTCCACCAGGATGGCAGCCAGGGAAAGGCAGACGCACAATGGGTAAGTCTTTCTACCCCAATTAAATCAGTCAAGATAATCACCCACAGCTACGACCAAAGCTTGGTTTCCCGTGATTCTAGATTCTGTAACATTGCAAACAGAAGTCTCTGCCAAGGACTGGGCTGTGTCTCTCTACCCAGCCGCAGTCTATCACCTCTAACTTAGACACATCATACAAATTAACATTATACATCTTTGATTAAATGTTTATAGGTGTAATAACATTTTTAAGGTTTAGATAATTTCTAAATGTTTCTAGACGATAGCGAATTAATGTATATATAAGTAAAATGCTTTTCTAGATTGTTACATTGTATACGTAGAGCATCCTTATGACTTAAGCCAGGAAGAGAGTTTTATTTGGTCTGTCTGAATGTCTCAAGAGAGGGTTGCTAGACTGGAACAAAGAAACCCTTCCCTTAAGTCTCTTGGTCTTTAAGTTCTACTCAGCTCCATTAGGTATAGAGGCCTGCCTCTGTATTTCCATCTTACTAGAGAAATACATTGCTTAGTACACAAAGCATCAAACAAGGAGGGTAGGAATAGCTAGGAAAATATGTAAGCAAAATCAAAGAGCGGGAGACACTTTCCATCAAGTGCAAGATATATTAAAATTCTTGTTCTGTACATATTAAAATAATTGCAATTAGTTCCTGTCTTCGAAGACCTTTCTTAGGTAATAGGTACATGCTTTCCCACTGTTCAATCTTGAAGCAGTTCTCAGAGACAGCTTTTTCCTTTTTTATAGAGTGTGATTCCTAAGTTCTGCCTCACTGGGATTTGTGAGAATTAATAGTAAGAAAGGGCACAGCGATCAATGTAAGGAGGGTTTTTGTTTTTGTGTGTTTTTTTTTTTTTTTTTGGCTTCCGAGTCAGGCTTTCTCCGTATAGCTCTGGCTGTCCTAAAACTCACTCTATAGACTAGGCTGGCCTCGAACTCAGAAATCCGACTGCCTCTGCCTCCCAAGTGCTGGGGTTAAAGGCGTGTGTCACCCGTGCTCGGTTTAAGGAGCTTTTATTTCGTTTTGCAGTAGTGAGTCTGGTGCGCTGAGATCCAGAAGGCCCGGAGCAGCGCACACGCCGGGCCAGAGCAGGCTCTGGAACTCGCAGCCGCACACTCCAGGAGGAGGGAGAGAAGACACAAACCTTTGGCTGCATCCTGGGAAAATACACAATCCCAGAAAATGATCTCACAGCCTAGTACTCCAAGTCGTCGGGGGGCCATGGAGCGCTCCCCGGCGTGACGTCATCACAGCGCGTCGCCGCGAGATGCGTGCGCAGCTCCGCCCGCCGCTGGGAAGGCGGGGCTTCCCGCTGTGTGCGCGGAGCCACTCCGCGCGTCCAGTGGCTGCGACGGGTCCAGGGAAGCGCGCCGTGGAGACTCTCTTTTTCCTTCCTCAGCTTCCGAGCGGAGACTTAGCCATGCCGAACTCGAGGTCCAGGCCTCGCCGAGGCGCCGGGGGTGGCGCAGGTGCAGCCGGCCGGGCCCAGCTGGTGGCACGGTCCTTGCAGAGTGCTGAGCACTGTCTAGGAGACCAGGACTTCGGCACCGCCTATGCCCATTACCTTCTGGTGCTCAGCCTGGCGCCAGAGCTCAAAGACGACGTGAAGGTGAGGCCTTACTTCTCTCAGTGGCTGGCAAATCCTGTGATCTGAGCAGCAACAGCAGGGTGTAGTGTGCGCGTGTGTGTGCGAGTGTGTGTGTGTGTGTGTGTGTGTGTGTGTGTGTGTGAGTGTGAGAGAGAGAGACAGAGACGACACAGAGACAGAGAGACAGAGACAGACGAGAGACAGGGAGACACACACACACACACACACTCTTCAATCATCTAATTACTATGGGAATCGATTCCGTACCGGGCTCCCCTCCAACCTACAGCTAGGTTTTAGTAACAAAAGTCAAAAATTGTCACACATCTGTTTCAAAATTTCTGCCTCACTTAAGATTCCAAAGGCCCTTAAAATGGGATGAGACTGAGTAGTTCTTTTTCTCCTCCAGTATCTAATTTAAATTCGCCCTGCCCTGTAAGCTTTGCACTATCCTGTGTAGAAGGAATGCTGTGTGTCCTGAGGTTGGATGAAGTGTGCAATTATAAGGGACTCTTAATATTTGTTAATCTATCTTATTTGCAACAGTTAAGCTGTTGAACTACTGTATTTTGTATATTAAAATCTTAACTTCAAAAAGTAATGTAATTGCATATACAGTTTTAAGCTGTAAGTGGTCTTGCTTTGTTTAGTCCAGAATCTCTAAACCTGACACTGTTGACATTTTGCACCAGTCCTGGGTCTTCCTTCCTGTCTTGCAGTATTGTCTGTCCTTTGCCCACTAGATGGCAGTAGCATTAGTTTTTGTAATTCATGGACATTTCAGGACCTGTTGGCTTACTTTGGAATATGATAGTATGCTGGATAGTTTGTTCCTCTGCGTAGACCACAGTAGAATAGTGAATCTGGTTTCTGACAAGGGACTGAGGTGCATATTTTATGTATCAAAGCAGACCCGGCCTCCAGGTTCTCCCAGCATCCCTCAGTTTCTACCTGGCATATCCTGCCCTCCACCCTGAACTTTCCAGCCCAGAGGCTGGGCTGCCCCTCCTCCGGAGGCTCTTCTTTATATAATCCGGAAATTTTTGTCCCCTCCCGCTTATCCCCCTCTACTCCTGCACCCTTTCTTTCATTCCCCTTCCCACCATCTCCATGGCAACTCCCCTGGCCTCTGTCCTTGGGGCCAGTGAACTCGCCCACCTGAGAGCAGCTTCCCAATAAACCTGCATTTGATTAATCTAATCTGGTTGGCACACTTCACCGGGAGAGAAATAACTTATCATACTGGACCAACACAATTCTTTGCACAGTTCTAGCTGCTGCTTCTGAGGACAGACAAGACAAGCAGTGCTTGTTGAAAGTACATATAAAATTTGGCTGTGAATGTAACTCATCAGTAGAGTGCATGTGTTGGTAAAATTCTTATTCTGGGGAATATATAAGCTGTGCTTGCCCTTCCTCCTAAAATCCCAATAACAGGTCTCTGGAGGAAGTAATGGACTCATGGGGCTTACTTACAGAGGATAGAGGAGGGGTTTTTTACTGGAGTGTGCATACTCCTGCTTCAAAAGGCTGAACTGGAAAGCCTTTACTGAGCAGGGATAACTTTATAGTCAAGAATAGAAGGGGTTACTGGGATAATTGATGCTGGTTACCTGGAGCGAAGAAATTAGTGGTAATTAAGAAGAGACTAGTAAAGTGGAAATTCATGGTTTCTTTGGGCACTCAGTTATGTCATGTGATGTTTTGCTGAAGCAGAAACAGGAGAAAGGATATTTTGCTGAAGCAGGCACATGAGAGGTGCATGATGATTAGAAAGAATATAAATATGACCACACAGATAGTGTGACGGAAGCTCTTGGATCGCCTTGCTCTGCGTTGCTTGTTGTGACTTCATAAAGAATATCCCTCCAAAGACTTTATGATATTTTGGCTGCTTCCTGTTTGCTTCTGTGGACTCTTGCTGATTGGCAGAGCCTCGTGGTTTCTCCAGAATTGAACTACTACTGCTGATTCGTGTTTTGTCACGCGGACTGCTGGCAACAAAGATTGCTATAGCCCCAACAAACTATTTGTAAACAGGTCCATGCCCTCCATTTTCTATTAACCTTTCTTTTCCCTTACCTCTACTGGGTGGTGGGCTAGAAGGGAGGTTGAAGTGTTAAAGAACCCTTATTAAAGTAGATTTTGAAAAATCTAAGCCTACAGACCAGCATCACTGAGGTGAAGTCTTTTGGGTGCTGTTTTCTGAGATCACAAAGATCTGTGTTCCAGAGATAGCTAAAGTTGTACCTTGTGCTGCAGCTGGACTTGGTAATGTATAAGAATCACCTAGGTCGTACTGGTTTTGAAGATGTGAAGGCATCAGGGAGAACAGCTGAGGCTTGAAACTGTGAGAAGCTAGAGAAGGCCATTGGTGAAGGTGCAGCCTCAGTTGCAGTCGATGACCCAGGACTAAAGGGGTTATGCAAAGAATCTGAAGCTTGGCACCATGAAGAGAGCCTATGAGAGGCTATTAGTGAAGCCCAGTTGCAGCAGAAGATAGCAGTATATTGGAGATGTCAGTACCATGGATGACCACCAAGAACATCAGCAGCAGTGGAGAAGAGTCAACCAGAGCCTACAGTGCTACAGAGGGCAGAGCTTGAGACGTGACCCAAGCCCGTTGGAGGCCTAGAATATCACGTTTGGATCCCAGACATTGGAACAAGAAGCTGTAAAGTTGACGTTGCCTTGGAGACTGTGGGCCTGTGTACCTGGGGAGGAGGCCTTTGCAGTGTTAGGTGGCTGTGGGTGGTATGGGGGCGTGATAAGTTGCTTCCAGTCACTGCAGCTGGTTCCACCTCAGTCTCCACCTTGCTATTGTCTTGGTTCCCTGAGTTGCCCTGTGCTGAGTCAGGTCTGGTGGGCAGACGAAAGGCCACCTAGCCAGGGAGGAGCGCAGTGGAGTTGCTGGGGGTATTTTGGGAGAACATATCTCTTCCCAAGCGTTACAGCTCTTATGACAGAAGCTCTTGGGCAACAGAGCAATTCTCGCACACCTTTAATAATCATCTATAGGATTCAGGATAGGATTTATATGCAGTTTTGGTGTGATTCAGGGCTTGACAGCACGTATTTCTCATTGGCTTGGACTGAGAGCTTGGGGAAAACTATTTACGTGTGGGAAGGCTTGCTGCTGCTCCTGTGTGACTGATAGCCATGCACCTCTCCTGTGGGGGGCTGTGGGGGCTGAAACTGCTACAGGAACCAGTGGCCCAGGGGGTGTGACCAAACTCCTCTCATTCCATGTAGGTGGAAGCCACCAACCAGGTTGCCAGCGTTCAAAGTCGGTGCTCCACCTGGGACCAGGCTACATGTGCACAGCTCATTTCCAGACAGGAGACCCCAGATGTTAGAGATGCCAGAGCAATGGGCTATCCTCTGAGGAAATCTTCTAACAGGGAGTGGAACCATCCAAAGGGAAAGAATTGTGTTGTAGTCAACAAAGCAGAAAGGAGTTGGAGACTCCTTTGACTTCAGACATGGATGTGCAGGTTGGCAGTTTGCCCAGCTGGTTTTCTGTCTTGTTTTGGTCCAGTATTTCTTTGGTATGACATTTTGGAATGGTAATGTATATCCTGTGACATTGGAAGTATGTGATGTGCCTTTTGATGTTATAGGGGATTACAGTTAAGAGACTATGTGAATCTCAGAAGGCACTTTGAACTTTGGCATTTTAAACATTGTTGACAGTGATAGACTATGAGGACCTTTTTGAAGTTGTTCTAAATGTATTTTGCATTATGCTATGACTAGACTCATATTTGAACAAGCCTATGCAGGTCAGGGAGTGGTATGTGGTGCTTTGAATATGCTTGGCCCACCAAAGTGGCACTATTAGGAAGTATGGCCTTGTTGGAATAGGTTTGGCTTTGTTGGAGGAAGTGAGTCACAGTGGGAGTGGGCTATGAGGTCCTGTGCTGAAGCTCTGACCAGTGTGGAAGAGGCCCTCTTCCTGTTTACCTGTGGAAGAGAGTCCCCTTCTGACTCTTCAGATCAAGATAGAACTCTTGGCTCTTCTGGTACCATGTCTGCCTGGATGCTGCCCTGCTTTACTCTGTGATGATAATGGACTGAAACTCTGAACCTGTAAGCCAGTCCCGATTAAATGTTTGCCTTTATAAGAGAACCTTGGTCATGGTGTCTGTTCACAGCGGTGGAAACCTAACTAAGATAAACTGTATTAAAGGGTCTCAGCATTAGGAAGGTCGAGAACCACTGCTCTAGACTGTCTGTGAGGCCATGCAATTAGGACAGTGTTGCATAGAGCAGGTGGTGGGAGGGTCTCATGACCTACCCTGCCTTTCTGAAAGGGATTTAAACAGTTAGCAAGTCCATCAGGTGTGACCTTTTGTAGGTGGCCTAGCTAAACTCCCCTCTAAGATGTCAGTGGTTTGGCTTGGAGAAGAGGCCAGTACAACAGCTTGCCATAGAATGGCCCTGAGTGTGAGGCTCTGGCTTCCACTCAAAGTACAATAGATAGATGGATGGATGGATGGATGGATGGATGGATGGATGGATGGATAGATAGATAGATGTGTAAAAATAGAGCATATGTCTGGAGAAGTAGCTCAGTTGGTAGGATTGTGCCTATCATGTAGGAGGTCTAAACGTAGAGTGGCAGTACACACTCGCAATCCCAGCACGTGTAAGATAGAAGCAACAGGATCAGAAGTTCTAGGTTATCCTCAGCTACATACAGAGTTTGAGGTTAGCTTGGATTGCATAAGACCCTATCCTAATTATTTATTAAAAACAAACTGATAATGACCAGCATTCAGTAGGACTTAGAAACTAGCTTGGTTTTATATGAAACAAAGGTTTTATATACATACATATATCATATATATATATTTAGGAAAAGCCTCATTTGCAGAAATTTACTTTCCTGATATTCTCTTTGCTACCTGTATCCACACTTCAGTCACATTAAACTACTTAAACTTTTGCTTTAAAACCATTTTTTTTTCACTTTATATCCTGATCACTGCCCCCATCCCTCCCTCACACAGTCCTTTCCTCCCCCCCCCCCCAACCGTCCTCCTCTTCTTCTCTAAGACAATGGAGGCTCCTCCTGGATATCTCTACACCCTGACATACCAAGTTTCAGCAGAGCTAGGTGCTTCTTCCACTGAGCCCAGGCAAGACAGTCGAGGTAGGGGAATGGATTCTACAGGCAGGCAGTGGCTTTAGGGCTAGCTCCTTCCTCAGGTGTTCAGGACCCACATGAAGACCAAACTTCACATCTGCTACATATGTTTGGGGGATCTAGGTCCCATATATGCTCTTTGGTTGATGGTTCAGTCTCTGAGAGTCCCAAGGGACCAGGTTAGTTGATTCTGTTGGTCTTCCTGTGAAGTGCCCTCCTCACCCACCCTGGTCAGGGCCCTCAATCCTTCCTCCAGCTCTTCCCTAAGAGTTTCTGAGCTCCATCCAGTGTTTTGCTGTGAATCTCTGTGTCTGCTGGGTGGAGCCTCTAAGAGGACAGCCATGCTAGGCTGCTGTCTGCAAGCATAACAGAGTATCGTTAGTAGTGTCAGGGATTGGTGCTTGTCCACGGGATGGGTGTCTGGTTGGGCTGGTTATTGCTTGGCCATTCCATAGTATGTATAAGTGTTGCCTAAATCTATGTATGTATGCATGCATACATGCATCTGTCTGTCTGTCTATCTATGTGTATATACATAAAATGTCTGATGTGTTTAAGGAGATCAGAAGAGGGTATGAGGGTATTGGATTCCTTAGAACTAGAATTATAGCCATTTGGAGCTGTTTATGTGGGTGCTAGGAACTAAACACCAAGAGCAGCAGCACTCTTAACTGCCGAACCATCTTTGTAGCCCTGTAGTTTTATTTATTTGCTTATTTTTGTTGTTACCATGAGCCAGACCCAGAGCCTTAAACATCCTAGGAAAGTCTTCAACCACTGAGCAATATCCATAGCTCCCAATACAACTCTTGGATCATTCATATAATGTCTAGATATCTAGACAATTTATCATCTAATACTGGGATCTCCTTCATCGTCTTTGTCTTTTTTTTTTTTTTAAGATTTATTTATTTACTTATTATATGTAAGTACACTGTAGCTGTCTTGAGACACTCCAGGAGAGGGCATCAGCTCTCATTACAGATGGTTATAAGTCACCATGTGGTTGCTGGGATTTGAACTCAGGACCTCCAGAAGAGCAGTCAGTGCTCTTAACCACTGAGCCATCTCTCCAGCCCTGACCTTGTCTTTCTAGCAAACTGCCATAATTTAGTTTCAGGTATTAACTCTTACGCATAAAGTTTGTTGACTTGAAAACTGGAATGACTAAGCCTGCCTTCTTTCCATAGTGCAGTAGCATGGAAAACAGCCATAGGAAGATGAGCCTGGACTAGGTCGGCAGAGAAAAGGCAGTTACTGCACACCACCAAGTGGCTGTCAGGGTCACGTTGGGCTGTAACAGTGTGGATTGTCACACAGATTTAAAGATGGTGACAAAGCTTGGGGGGACGCCGCAGCACACAGCTACTCACTCCAGTTAGGGATCCCATGACAGTCTCAAATATGGATGCCACCGAAGGCTAGCTTGGTGAGCTAGTGGTGAGTTTTGTTGGGGTTACTTGCAGGAGCAGAAATGACTTTAATTAAAGACAGCTATGTGGTCAAAGCTCACTGTAGCCTGGATGGCAGTTCACAACAGCTGAGCATTTGGAGCACAGTGTACAGCCTGCAGGCAGCTCAATGGGCTGGAGTGTGCTTTCCCAGTGACTCAGCTGGTCTAGACCTCTTCAGGCAGCTTGATTGGTTTCTGCTTCTTCCAGGCAGCTGGTCTGATCCTGTGTCTTCATTGCTGGTTTGCTTGTCTAAGTGACTTCTGTAGCCTTTATTGTTTATTCTTGGGAGAGCCAGGCCTAGTGAATGTTCCGGTTTCAGGGTTTTCTGAAGCTATCTTAATATGCTTACCTTCTGTTTTAAGGAGCATCCCTCCTGGATGAAGTGTTTCATTCTGAGAAGAAACTGTTACATAATAGAGTAGCTATAAATAGTGACTTTGTGGTTTGAGATCAAACAATACCTTTACATCGCCTCAGGGAATGTTGTAGGGCATTTGAAAACATTTTGCACTCTTAAAAATTGTTAAATTCTGCCTACAAGTTCCATGAGGATAGGAGCAAAATGCTGTTCATCATTGAGTTTTAGTCCTGGTTTTACGCATATAGATTGATGAGATGACTGGACATCCAGTGCCTGACAGTGGAGATAGCCAGAGTGTGAGGACTGGAAAACAAGGTCTTAATTAGACATGTACCCGTTGCATCATTAACACATGGGTGATGTGCATTAGAAGTGAATAAGGGGTCCAAGGACACACTCCTGACACGGATGCTGCAAGCAAAGGCAGGAGAGAGGCAGCAAAGAATAGAATTACAAAAAGATCATGCTGCCAATTCTGTATATTATTACCTTTTAATATGGCTTATTGGGTGTCTTAGTCTGTTCTACCACTGTGAAGAACTACATGACCAAGGCAACTCTTACAGGAGGCAATCATTTAATTGAGGGCTTCCTTACAGTTTCAGAGGTTTAGTTCATTCTCAGGGTGGGAGCATGGCAGCATCCATAGCTCTAGAGCAGTAAGTTAGAGCCACGGGAATTGCGGGAAGGTAGGGGGGACAAAGGGGTGGTGTGAGGGAAAGGGACAGAGTCTGGACCTAGCATGGGCTGTTGAACCTTGAAGCCCACCCCAACTACATACTTCCTTCAAGGAGACCTCATGGCGTCCTTTTTAGATTATGCTACCCCCTGCTGACTGAGCAAGTACGTGAGCCTGTGGGGGCCATTCTTATTCAAGCCACGATTGGTGAACAGTACTTACCAGAGCTTATCAGTTGGAGGCCTCATTCATTTCAGGCTTGAAGATTCCACTTGTTGGAATCTTCAGCTAGAGTTGTGTATTCCTCATTCTTGTTTACTAATTTGTATTTTTCTCTTGTTTATAAAGGAAACTTTTCAGTATACACTTTTCAAGTGGGCTGAAGAACTTCACGCACTGAGTCGAATACAAGACTTACTTGGGTGCTACGAGCAGGCCTTGGAGCTCTTTCCTGATGATGAAGTGATTTGCAACAGTATGGGAGAGCATCTCTTCAGGTGTGTTGTGACTTCGCTATAGGGTTAGTCTTTATCAGGACAAAGCAAGGATAAATCATGCATTAACTTACTTTGTTTGGTTTTGAGATAGGCTTACCACCAGCTCAGTCCAGTCTGGAACTTGTGGGCTTATGTCATGTTTTAGTCACAGACTACATGTATACACCACTATGTTTGTAGATTCAGTAATTTGAATAGGGAATGTTGAATGTAAGTTATTACCAGGAATGAGTGAATAGCTAGTAATAAGGAGAGCTCAAAAAAAAAATAGGAATAGTAAATATGTAATAAATAGTGAAAAGAACCTTAAATAGTGAAAAGAATTTTAAAATTGGTTTATTCTGTGTGTGCACATGTGTATGGATACGTATGAACATCTGTACACGTGCGTGGGTACCTGGGCCATACTATGCATGTGGAGGTCAGAGGACCACTTTTGGGATTTGGTTCTCTTCCTCCCATCAAGTAGGTATTGAAGATTGAACTAAGGTTTTCAGGCTTAGCGGCAAAAATCTCTACCCGCTCGCTGCTTTATACTACATTTTATGAGTCAAACCCCTAGCACTGAGGAAGTATTCAAGGGAGCGTTTTCTCACTGGACTCAGACCCAGTCCTTGTTTGAAAAGGCACAGCTGTGGTTGACAGGATGCCTTGGCAGAAAACTGGTGAATCTGTTCTTTGGGCCATACTAGAACTTTTCCTTTTGGGGTTTCAGAGAGAGCCTAGTGGAGAGGTGTAGTATTTGGAGCACACCCTTAATGAACTTTCCACTAGGGCGGAGTTCTAAGAAAACTGCCCAGCACTGGCTGCTGCTGGCGTCTCCCTTGCACACTGGGGGTGTGCTACCGGATAAGCCCTGAGGGTACTGGAACTAGACAGCACAATTCTTCCCTCCTGCAGTGTCTCCTGCACCTTGTAGTGATTCAAGGGAAACTGTTGATGGACAGATAAGGTTTCACACAGCCTTCGAAATGAGTAAGTCTGGTAGTAAGTCAGTAACTGGTTGCCTCAGTTTGATTGAGAAGCAGAACTAGCAAAGGGGAAAGGGAACACTGGCCAAGTCACAAGGACCCCAAGAGCAGTCCTCTCAGGGCCTCTCCCTATCACAGTGGAGTTCCTGCCTCAGCAGGAGGCTTGCAGTCTGCAAAGGAATTTGTGTACTCAGGTACCTCTGTGTGGTGCATGCCCAAGTTCTAGATGCCCAGGATGGAAGCCATATCCAGCACAATCACAGTACTTGTATAAACACTGAGGCACGTTGAATTACTCATCAGTCGAAGCACTGAAAACCCTCATGAGCTATTACACCCACATGGCAGTCAGAGGTCAGCCTTGTACGATGGCTTCTCAAAGCACGCCAGTCCAACCTGCTATGGACACTCTTCATTTCCAAGCAATCTCAGGATCCACATTGAAATCTTAGCGTCGCTTTTGAATTAGAACGTTTTAACGTAATGGGGAAAGAGCCTGGTTCTAGCAAATTGGCAAGTTGCACTTTCACATGCGAGGGATTTAATATGTGTCATTTCATATGTCCCTCCTTGTGATTCTCTTCTGCCCTGTGTCTATAAAGTCTATTAGCTGTCAACAATCAACCTAGTAGTTTTGTCTCCTCCTCCCAAGGGCCCCTTACTTGACTTAGAGGACTGTGCAAGGCCAGTGCGTATATGCACTCTCTAGAGTTCTGACAAAGTAAATTAATTGAGCAGCAATCTTCATTGTTACATACTTGAGTTCATCATGGTGAGGCTTTTTACATCAATATCATGTATTTTCTGCTGCGAGTACATTATGCAGTTCCAGCATATAAACAAGATATCTATCTCTACCTTCAGGGTAGCAAAAATACCGTATACTGACCTGAAATGTTTTCATTTTAAACTACAGCAGGAATGCCTACCATTTAACGTAGTACTGCTCTTTTGTGAGTTGGTCCCGTTGTCTTACCCATGCCTAGAGTGCATAGTCTGATTAAGTTTCTTTAGAACGGGTGCTGACTAACAGTGCTCGTGGAGACTTGAGTGAGAAGAATCCTACTTGTTCCCCTGTGAGTGTGTGCTCCATAAGTTGCTGATTCTTGGCAGCTGTGCATAGCACTTGACAGAAGGAGAAATCCATGTCTCTGGTCAAGGGGCTCATTGGCCGAATAAATAGACTGCTTGGAGGCTGCTGCCATCTGATGGTTCGTGAGACACATCCTGGCATGAGCAGTGCAGTCTGCCTACAATTAACTGTTGTAAACTGAGGCAGGGAGTTCTTCATCACAGTTTGAGAAAGCACCGTTCAGATGACTTGGTAGTATTTCCCCTTTGTTTTTTACTTTTTATTTGCTCATATTTAGTTCAGTACAAGTTATGCCTTAGTGCCCACTCCCATCCCCTAGGACATCTGAGATGCTTAGGTAGAAATTCAGAAGTCAGGAGAGTGCCATCCTCACAGAAAATTAATTTTGCAGAGGAGGTAGACTGTTCTGGGATCTGGGACAGTGATAGAAGATTCTCAAGCTGGTTTAGTGCATGAACAGAAGCACTGTAGTTAACCACATAGAGCTGAATGCATTCTCTCTTGATTTCCACCTCTAGAATGGGCTTTCGAGATGAGGCAGCTGGGTATTTTCATAAAGCAGTGAAGTTAAACCCTGATTTTAACGATGCAAAGGAGAACTTTTATCGTGTAGCAAACTGGTTGGTGGAGCGCTGGCACTTCATCATGCTTAATGACACCAAGAGAAATAAGATTTATAACGCAGCAATCCAGAAGGCAGTGCGCTCGGGCTCCAAAACCGTTCTGGATATTGGCACAGGAACTGCAATACTGAGGTTTGTTGTAATTATTATTTTTGTTTTATTTACATTAGTATATGAAAATAGCAATTGTTTCTCATAGTATTTTTAGGGTTGATACAACTTTTAATATTTTACTTTTTACTACGATTTTACTTATCAAAAGTTCAAGTAAAGTATGAAATACTTGGGCTTACTGAAACTCTCCATAATGAATTGAAGAATATTTTTTATATTAACATTCTGGTGGAATCTAGAAAGCCTATTAAGCAACTCATTGCTAGCCATGTCTTAATTGTGTGTGTTCTGATCTGGGTATGGTGGCACATGCCTTGAATCCAAGCACTCAGAAAGCAGAGGCAGGGGGATCTCTGTGAGTCTGAGACCAGATGGTATACATAATGAGTTCCAGGACAGCCAGTAGAGAGACCCTGTCTCAGAAAACCAAAAGCAAAGCAAAACAAATGACTCTTCCTCCATTATCATCATCATTATTTTAAGATAGAGTTTCTCTGTGAAGCCCTGGAACTTGCTATATGAACCAGGCTATGCCACTAAGCTTGACCTTATTTTAATTTTAAACTAAATTATTATTACTGTGTGTGTGTGTGTGTGTGTGTGAGAGAGAGAGAGAGAGAGAGAGAGAGAGAGAGAGAGTGTTTGTATACCACAGTATGCATATGGAAGTCAGAAGCTAGCTTTCAGTCTTTTCGCCTTCTGCTGGGTTTCAGGTGTCAGACTAGCATGTACAAATTTTTACCTATTGAGCCATCTTGCTTGTCCTGCTTTTTTTAAAGGAAGAACAAATAATGGTTACATTAAAGAATGGGAGGAAGATCCATGTTTGAAGCATCATAATTTTGCGGATTTTTTTTCTTTTGTAGCATGTTTGCTAAAAACGCTGGTGCACACTCAGTCTATGCCTGTGAATTATCCAAGACCATGTATGAACTCGCCTGTGACGTAGTGGCTGCAAACAAAATGGAGTGTGGGATAAAGCTCCTGCACATGAAGTCCCAGGATATAGAGATTCCAAAGCACATCCCTGAAAGGTGTGTTTATAATTCATTAAAAACCTTATGACACATTTCCAGCTCCTTATCTTAACAAAAGTCCTTGTTTTCTGAAGATATGGTTATCACCTAGTTTAATAATATGTTTTAAAAAGTACTTCAGAACTCAAGAAAAGTTGATAGTGAGAAATGCTTCTTGAGCATGTCACTTTATTGTGTCTTTTTGTGTGTTTTTTTTAAAGTTTTTTTAATTGAATATCAGTCTTAATTTACATTGCCAATGGTAAACCCTTTCCCAATATCTCCCCTCCCCTAAGACCCCCAACCACTCCCTTTCCTCCTTCCTCCTGGCTCCATGTATATGCCCCTCCACCCAACACACTTCCTCCGCCCCCGCTCGGTTTCCCTTTGTTGGGGCCTTTACCTGACCAAGGACCATTCCTCCCACTGATGCCCAACAAGGCCTTCTTCTGCCACATTTTTGGCTGGAACCATGTGTACCCCTTGGTTGATGGTTCAGTCCCTGGGAGTCTTGGGGCGTCTGGGTGGCCGAAATCATTGTTCTTTCTATGGGGCTGTAAACCCCTTCAGCTCCTCTGGACCACCCTCCAGCTCCTCCATTGGGGACCCCATGCCCAGTCCAATGGTTGGTTGCTAGTTTCTGCCTCTGTATTTGTAAGGCTCTGGCAGGGCCCCTCCAGAGACAGCCATGGCATGCTCCTTTTGATATACACTTCTTGTCGTCCATAGTAGTGTCAGGGTTTGTTGACTGTTTATAGGTGTTTTGTTTTTTTGAGACAGGGTTTCTCCGTGTAGCCCTGGCTGTCCTGGAGCTCACTTTGTAGACCAGGCTGGCCTCCAACTCAGACATCTGCCTGCCTCTGCCTCCTGAGTGCTGGGACTAAATCATGTGCTTTTTCTCATTAAAGTAGACAGACTTCCTGTGGGTGAGCAGTGCTAAATAGCCGTTTCCACTGTGAGCAGTTCACCCTTGCAGACATCGTGCTGTCATTACTGGCCTGCACCAGAGTGAAAGCTTGCAAGTGCAGTGGGCGAGCACTGTGGCTCGAGTGCACAGTCTGAGAAGCCCTGCGTTTGTGTCTGCATCTCACTGTGGTAGGATCTGTGTGAGATCAAGGGCAGCCTGGTCTACAGAATTACTTCTGTGACAGCCCAGGCCACACAGAGAAACCCTGTCTGGACAAAACAAAAGAAAATAAAAAATGAAGAAGAAAAAGGGAATTAACTTTGAGAAGGGTCACTGACAGAGTCTGTGGATGTGTTCCCTCCCTGGTTTGTTTTTGCTTTTTAATGCAGCGGTTTCATGTAGCCCAGGCTAGCTTTAAACCCACTGTGTAGTCAAAGATTACCTTTAACTTCTGTCTGATCATCTTGCCTCCATGTGTCATAACCACATATGACATAACACATATTTACAGACATAAACCACCATTCCAGGCCAGGAGAAAAACACTTACATTGTGTTAAGAGTTAGAAGCTAAATGTTTACTGTTCAGACAGACCAGAAAAGATGTGGGTACCAATTACTCTTAAGAACAGGCTGTGAACAAAGTCTAAGCACAGAACAACCCTTCTGTGCCTAGAGCAAGGGAAAGGAGCTAATGAAGAGGAGAGGAACCCAAGGGACATGTCAGGACTCAGGGGAAGATAATGAAATGAAATGTATTAAGAGAATTGTAAAGATTTTCTATAACGTATTTGCCCTTTTCTCTCAGCTTTGACAGCTTTATAGAAATAGCATATCAGTTTACTTACATTTATCTTTAAAACATCATTCTATAGAGTGTCCCTAGTTGTAACAGAAACTGTCGATGCAGGTGTATTTGGAGAAGGAATTGTGGAGAGTTTGATTCATGCGTGGGAGCATTTGCTTCTGCAGCCAAAGGTAAGCAGCACGGAACCACTGACATTTGATGACAAATTCATTGTTTCAGAGGCATATTGAGCCCCTAGAATGTGTGCAGGACATAAAACATATGTCAGAGTGCAACTAGATACACGGAAAGAAACACAAGAAAAAGCATTTGGCAACAATATACAATGTGCATTGTATGCACCAGTAAGGTTACAGATCAAAATTCTACAGAAGAAAGCCCTGTGAATGAGAGCTTATTTGTGGAGGGATTCACTGAAATGCTCGAGAAGAAGAGGGAAGAACTTTGAATTTCTCAGCTGTGTCACAGTGCCTGGGATTGTGGCAGATCTCCAGAAAGAAGGTAGTAATATTAGTTCAGTAATGTTTTAAGGTATTCAGTAAATTCAGGCTACTAAAGAGCACACTGAACTCTACTGTAGCCTACAAGCCATATGTATATTACAATTAATTTACTATATACATTGTATATATTAAGGAAAATCATCTTTATAGAAGATGATATGCATTTAATCTAGAAGAAGTTTATTTTTCAAGTAAATAATGATGACTTTGTTATTTTCTTCCTTCCTTCCTTGTTTTTTCTAGTGCTAGGAGTTGGACTTGGCACATGGCTAGTGCTCTGCTCCTGGGCTAGATTTCAAGCCTGATTTTATTCTTTCTGTTTAAAGATTTATTTATTTTTGTTTTATGTATTTGTTTTACCTGCATGCATGCATGCTTGTTTCATGTATGTGTATGCCTGTTGCTTGTGTGTCTTTCACATGTGTGTATATGCCTGTTGGATATGTATGTGCCTGTCAAATGTCTATATGCCTGTTGAATGTGTGGGCCTTTTGAATGTGTGTGTATAGCTATTAGATGTTTGTGTGTCTGTCACGTGTGTGTGTCCCTGTTACACGTGTGTGTGCCTGTTGGATATGTATGTGCCTGTCACATGTGTGCAGTGCTGGTGGAAGTCAGAAGAAGGCATGGTGTCCTGTGGGATCATGAGCTGCCTGGGGATGCTGGGAATTGAACTGAGTCCTCTGCTACAGTAACCAGTGCTTTTTTTTTTTTTTTTCTCATTTTAGTTTTTCAAGACATGGTTTCAGGCTGGTCTCAGAGATTCTTCTGCCTCTGCCTCTCAAGTGCTGGGAGTAAAGGCGTGCACTGCCACTTCTGGGGTCCACCCTTTTTTTTTTTAATTATTAAATGATATTCTACAGTGACATAGCTTTACACACCACTCTTCCTCTTTGTACTTGTATTCTAAACATTAAGTTACATATATTTGTATGTATTACACATGGACACATGAATGAAATTTTAAGGAAGTTTCTTAGACTGTATATATACATATACACTTATTTGAACATGTAATGCTGTAACTTTTGTTATATTTTCAGACCAAAGAAGAAAATGGAAATTGCGGCAAGTATGGGAAAGTGATACCAGCCAGTGCTGTTATATTTGGGATGGCAGTCGAGTGCGCAGAGATACGAAGGCATCACAGGTGAGTGGTTAGAAGAGCACTCTGGGGGGCGGTGTGGGGCAGGGCAGGCGGACATCTTTGTTTGATGCTTAGTTCTACTTAAGTAGAATTCCAGGATCAGAACCAGCTTTTTCTAAATGGAAAATGTTCATTCACTTTACTCTGTGAGAGGTTTATGCAGAAAAATATTTCAGTTCAGATTGATTTTAGTTGATGTGCAAGTAAGGATGTCCAATGTGAACATAAATTTTAGTATTGTTTTTCTTGGTAATTTCATCAATGTAATGATTGGGCAAAATGCAATTTTATATCTTTTAAAGATGTCTGTTTCCTGTGTAAAGTTAACATAAAAATAGGTTAGGAAGTACTGAGAAATAAAAGAAAGAAATAAAATCACCCTGAACGGACTCGCAGTAAATAGCTACTGCTTATGTTTGCTGTGAATTGTTTCTTAATCTTATTGTTTCATGTAACCGGGTGATAGTAAAAATGTTTGGTAAAATGTAGGCCCAGGACAGCATGCAGACACACGGGCCTCAGTTACCAAGTTGGATGAATGCGAATGTACTAGTTGCCTCTCAGTGTATCTTAACTCATTAAAGAATGCCAGTGAATACAGTCGTGTGGGCCGTACCCTCCTTAGGCCTGCTGCTGACTGCCTGTCTTGTGGAGCGTGTGGTGGGGTTCTCACCTCACTGCTTGACGCTCACTCAGATTCATATTTTACTTGGTTGTCTTATCCCCTTTGGTGAAGGACCTAAGTGCTTTGTCTGTTCTTGGTTGTCTCCTGTTAGCTTGCCGGAACTCAAAAGCACATTTTTTTGAATGGAATATGAGTCATTTGGTGAATATGTGTTCTGTAAATACTTTCCTTTTTAAAAGTTTTATAATTTATATTTCTGCATGTGTTTTTGTGTGTGTGCCGTGTGTGTGTGGAGTTTGCGGCAGCCATAGGAGGGTGTTGCTGAAGTTGTAGGTATTTGTGAGACATCTGATGTGTGTGCTGGAACCCAACTGAACTCAGGGACTCTGCAAGAACAACATGGGTGCTTACCTACAAACCATTGCTCCATCCCACAAAAATTTTTAATATGGAGTTATTCATCATTTTTTTTCCTTCATGTGATTTTATATATATAAGAAATCTGTGGCCTTGAGGTCTTATTTCACTCTTATGTTTATATTCTCTCAACTATTAGACAATGATATTTGATAACTTAAAAATCATGTTTACAACTTACCGTGTCTTTGAACTCTTCCTAGGGTTGGTGCTAAGGACATTGCTGGTATACATTTACCAGCAAATGTGAAATTTCAGAGCACAGCCTATTCTTCTGTAGACACCGAAGAAACAGTTGAACCATACACAACTGAAAAGATGAGTGGAATCCCTGGAGGATACCTGCCTCTGACAGAGTGCTTTCAGATTATGAAAGTTGATTTCAATAATCTTCAGGTAAAAAGAACATATTCAGTTCTTTGTTGTTGTTTTGTTTGTTTGTTTTTTTCAGTCATGGTTTCTCTGTGTAGCCCCAGCTGTTCTGGAACTCACTCTTCAGTCCAGACTGGCCTCCAACTCTGACATCCTCCTGCCTCTGTCTCCAGAGCGCTGTGGTCAGAGGTAGGCACCACCGCCACTGCTGCCTGGCTATGCCTTACTTTTTGAATGTACATGAGGTTTTACAGTCTTATGATGAAATGATCAGCAGCAGATTAAAATTCCCTCTTTTTCATTGTAATGGGAATGCTGCCAAGGGTTGTTAGGAGTGTGTGCTGTGCTTTGTAAGAGCATGCACTATGACAGTAGAAATAAGATAAGGTGTGAACTACTCAGAAATAAGATAAGGTGTGAGCTACTCAGGTGAAAGACTAGAAGAATTTTGCCACGTTCTTACATATTTAAACACAGGGATGAACACTCCAGCCTAGATCTTTATATTTATCTTTAATATCCTATCTTCTCAAGTTAATTGTTTCCTTGACATGAACAATAATCTAAACCTAATAATCTAAATTAAAAAAAAAGTTGTTAGGGCAGTGATTTTTCAGTCTGTGGGTCACGACCCCTTAGTTGTCAAATTACCCTTTCAGAGGTCATCTAAGATCATCAGAAAGCACAGATGATTGTATTATGATTCATAACAGTAGCAAAATTACAGTTATGAGATAGCAGTGAAGATGATTTTATGGTTGGAGGTCACCACGTATGAGAGGATCTCAGCATTGGGAAGGCTGAGAACCGCTGTGTTAGGGTAATAGCATCCCATTTCACCAAGGGCTGAAGGACTCCTGACACAGAGAACACTTAGTTCTTCTGTTTTGGGAATGCTAGGGATTGGACCCAGAACCTGGCACTTGCTAGTTAAGCCTCTGTACTGTGTGTGTGTGTGTATGCATATTTTTGTCATTCAGTTCTATCACTGGTGACTTGACTTTATCTACAGCATGTATATGTTTGCTACTTGGTTAGTAGACGCAATGCAATATTCTGCGATTGGTTCCCTGACTGCAGGGCAGGGCAGGGCAGGGCAGGGCTGTGCGCTGTGAAGTTGGGCTGAGTTGTGACATTGAGGGAAACGCAGTCAGTTTGTAAGGCCTCTCATTCTCTTATTATTCAAAAATTTTTGGTTCCTTTCTACTTTCCTGACTTCTGTTTTCTGATCCTTTTTACATTTTCAGGAATTAAAAAGTCTTGCAACTAAGAAGCCACACTCTATTAATGTCCCTGCTGTTAAAGAAGGCATGCTGGACGCTATTATGGTTTGGTTTGTTCTCCACCTTGATGATGAATACAGTTTGTCCACAAGTCCTAGTGAGGAAACCTGCTGGGAACAGGCTGTGTATCCAGTACAGGCCCTTGAAGGTAAGTATTCTCATAAAAAAAAAAAAAAAAATTAGTGGCTGGAGAGCTGTGGTTAAGACCACTGGATGCTATTCTAGAGGACTTGTGGTACCTATAGGGTAGCTCAGAACTCTTTGTACCCATGGTCACATGGGATCCAATGGCTTTTTCTAATATGCAGACAAAATATCCACTTACATTTCTAAAATGCATAAATAAATAACTCTTTTAAAAAATTCTTTCAAGGGGCTGGAGAGATGGCTCAGCGATTAAGAGCACTGACTGTTCTTCCAGAGGCCCTGAGTTCAAGTCCCAGCAACCACATGGTGACTCACCACCATCTGTAATGGGATCTGATGCCCTCTTCTGGTGTGTCTGAAGAGAGCAATGGTGTACTCATATACATAAAATAAATAAATCTTTTTAAAAAAAATTCTTTTAACGCAAACCTTTCCCCACCAAATCAATCAAACAGACAAAATTTGTTGCTTTAATCAAGTTACTGTTGGGCTGGAGAGATGGCTCAGTGGTTAAGAGCACTGACTGCTCTTCCAGAGGTCCTGAGTTCAATTCCCAGATAGATGGTGGCTCACAACCATCTGTAATAGCATCTGATGCCCTGTCTTGTGGTGTGTCTGAAGAGAGCAACAGTGCACTCACATACAGTCAATCAATCAATCAATTAAAAAAAAAAAGAAAAGAAAATCAAGTGACTGTCAGTGACCAAAAAGAAAAAATAATTATTTTAGATGAAGTTTTCAGCAAAAGAAGTGTTACTTAAATATTTAAGAATTATACATTTCTTTGTTCAAAAGTAAATTTGAATCACAAATGTTAGTTTAGAACAGAGATTAAAGCCAGCTGCACTATATTGTATGCTGTTAATCAGAGCATATCAGGATATCAGGAGACAGGCAAATCTCTGGGAGTTCAAGACCAGCCTGATATGACTATCATACGACCTTAACTCCCTGTGTTCAATCCCTAGAAACCAAGTAAAGTAGAAGGAAACAGCTGCCCAGCCTAGTTTCATTCTCTTATAGTAATTTAAATGTCTCAAAGACCATTTTAAATGCTTTAACCTAAAAATAACAACTTTGTTTTTTTTTCCCAATTAAAAATATTTGTGTGTGTCTGTTTTTATGTATGAGGTGTTTCTTGGGGACACATCCCATGGCATGCATGTGGTCACAGGACAGCTGTTTCCTTCTACTTTACTTGGTCTCTAGGGATTGAACATAGGGAGTTAAGGTTGTAAGTCAGATTTTATGAACTCAATCGATCTTTTTGTCTCAGCTTCCCTGTCTCACCATACCTAGGTATGGATTGTATTTTTCTCTGGAACTGATAGGAAGAATGATAGTCATACATGGGCAGTGGGGAAATGGACCCCGTGTGAAGAGTCACAGAGGAGCACAGAATACTCCTCACTGCGGGACTTAGTCTTCCTTAAACCGTGATGTTCTCAAACATGCAAATTTCCAGATGCATAAGGAGTATTGGATGCCATCGTGCTGTGCTTCCATTGTTTTGGAAATTACCTTTAGAGAAAAGAGTGTCTAGTTAAGCTAAAATGAGGCTTTATTAAATAATATTGATTCCATCTGTCTTTGCCTATAGACAAAGCCTCCTTTATCCCCAGGTCTTCCTCAGTTTGGCAGCCCTTCTACTGATTGTAGTAAAAACAGTATGAAGCTGGGCATTGTAATGCATGTCTGTAATCCCAACACTTAGGATGTAGAAGAAAGAGAACCAGGAGTTTCAGGGCAGCTCCAGCCCGATGGCAAGTTTGAGGTGCAGCCACTTGCAGCAAGGAAGGCCAGCATTTTGGAGATGGCAGTACCATGGCATAACTGCCTAGAACAGCAGCAGCCGTGCATTGTCCCAGTCTCAGCTTTAGTCAGTAAGGGGTCAGTTGTGCTGGGTAGTTTTATGTCAATGTGACATAAGCTAAAGTCATCTAAGAGGAGGAAACCTCAATTAAGAAAATGCCTTTATAAAATGGGACTGTAGGTAAGCCTGTAGAATATTTCTCATAGTTAGTAATTGATGGGGGAGGGGAGGGCCCAGCCCATTGTGGGTGGTGCCATCTCTTAGGGTGGTTGTGTTAGTTTCTATGTGAAAGTAGGGTGAGCTGGGTGGTGGTCGTGTATACCTTTAATGCCAGCACTCAGGAGTCAGAGGCAGGCATACCTATGTGAGTTTGAAACCAACTTGGTCTACAGAGTTAGCCAGGGCTACACAAAGAACCTGTCTCCAGAAAAAAAGGAAGGAAAGAAGGAAGGAAGGAGGAAAGGGAAGGGAAGGGAAAACTGAAAGGAAAGGAAAGGAAAGGAAAGGAAAGGAAAGGAAAGGAAAGGAAAGGAAAGGAAAGGAAAGAAAGGTTGAGGAAGCAGTAAGCAGCCCTCCTCCATGGCCTCTGCTTCATCTCCTGCTTCCAGGTTCCTGCCCTGACTTCCTTTAACGATGAGCCAAATAAACCCTTTCCTCCCCAGTGTGCTTTTCATCACAGTGTTTATTACAGTAATAGAAATCCCAATTAAGACAATCAGGATGTATGTATATGTATTTGTATATGTATATGCATATATTTTTTTCTCCTTTCCTTTCTTACAAATGAAGACTACTGCATTCAGCCTGGTGACCGAGTGACAATGGAGGCATCTTGTCACGATTGTTACCTAAGAATCCAGGGGATCAGTATCTTGCATTTGGAACATGAAATGGAAGTTATAAAAAGTTTTACCAAGAGTCAAGACTTGCTCTCTCTAGGAAATGAGGCTGAACTCTGTAGTGCTTTGGCTAACCTTCAGACCAGTAGACCAGACGCTCTGGAGCAGACCTGTGTGTTGGAGCCCACAGAGATTGCTCTGCTTAATAACATTCCGTATCATGAAGGCTTTAAGATGGCGATGAGGAAGGTCTTGTCTTCGCTGGCCCCAGAGCCTCGGTGTCAGCCCACAGACACTCACTGTCAATACATGGAGACGAACTCTGGAAGTGGACAGGGCGATGCTGCACCCAGTCCCTCTGACCCTTTCTATGTGCTGGATGTCTCTGAAGGCTTCTCTCTTTTGCCTGTACTTGCTGGAACACTTGGTCAGGTTAAGCCCTACAGTTCGGTGGAGAAAGACCAGCATTGTATTGCTTTGGACCTCATATCTGAAGCCAATCACTTCCCTAAGGAAACACTTGAGTTTTGGCTGCGACATAGGGAGGATGAAGCTGCTGTGTTGCAGAGGCCCAAATCGGACAAATTGTGGAGCATAATTATATTAGATGTCATCGAGCCATCTGGGCTTATCCAGCAGGAGCTAATGGAAAAGGCTGCAATATCCAGGTAAACAAAAACCCAAAGTGTGAGGCGGAGTTTGGGTTCAAGTTTCTCTTAGGTTTGTTGTTGGTTTTGTGTTTGTTTTTCTTTTTGTTTTCAAATTCTGTAGGCAAAAGGGGTAAAGCGAATGTTTTTCTGTCTAACCATACCTTGACGTCAGGGTTTGTTCTGCAAGGGAGGCCCTCTAGGCAGGTTTGGGGTAGAGGCTGGAGGTTGCCTGTGGTTGACAATTTCTGACCTTTCCTGAAACTGAGTTAATCACCAGTAAATAAATGAGTCTTCAGAAAAGCTCTGACTGGAAAGTTCACATGCTTTCCAGAGTGGGTGAACACATCAACCTAGGGAAGGGAGAGTAATGTGCCTCAAGACTGGGGTTCTGAGGGCCCCTTTCCATTAAAGAGCTGTTTCTTCCTCTAACCCACCTTTGGTACTGTATTCGGGTGATAGCTATACAGGGGTTTACAGCTGGTTAGTTCTCCAGACACCAGCTGCTGTTCTTTAATTCAAGTCAGTTCAGGTCCTGCTATCTGGAGGAGAGGTAGAACCTGTAGGGGAGCCACCAACTTCAAAACCCAGATGCATATATAGTTGTCATCTATACTTCTACCTGCCAGATAGAGATTGAAGGGTCCCTCAGTGGATAAAGCTCTCTTCACATTAGGGTGAACGTCTTATAGCAGCTCTCAAGACTTAGGAACATGTTTGTTATAGAGGATACAGATCAGGAGCCAGGAAAACTGCACAGGGCAAGGCCCATGGAAGGGTGCAGAGTGTCCATGGTCTTTCCCAACATACTGTCCAGGGCCCTGCACTCTCTGAGTGACAGAAGCTCTCAGCTCCATCCTTGGGGATTTCCATGGGCGCCGCTATGTGTGGCAGCACTGGGTATTCGTGATAACTCAGCCTGGCTTTGAGGCTAGGCAGGGGAATCAGACAGAAAGGCCATTATTCTTTCTGGAGGACAAACAGAGAGCCTAGGAGTCCTTAGATCCTGAGATGGCCTCGGTATACAGAAGGTACTCTTAACGTTCTTTTGACTATGAGAAGACTCCTGTGTTAAGGAGCTTTGTGCCAAAAACAACAGAACAACAGCAAACCAAGATCAAACATAGTGTTAGTATAAATCATTGCCCTAGACATGTTTTGTTTGGCCATTTCTTCATGAGTTTATCTTTAAATTCTTTTTTTAAAGATTTATTTATTTTAAGTATGCTTTAGATACTTCCTTCAAAGGGGGAGTTGTTTAAATGCCACATGTGTATTAGTGGTTGCAGTACACCAGACACTAGGGGGTTAGGATTGGCGTCTGAAGAGGGGCAGTCATATAGGACTGAGCCCTTTAACCGGTGTGATACAGGTAGACAGTGTTAGAATTGACTGGAGAGAAAGCACTTGTTTGGGTAAAAGGCAGACAGTTTATGGGGTGGGGATGTGGTTCAGTGGTGGCGAGCTTGCCCTGGTATCCCTAGTCCTACGAGGAGAAACCTAGCATGACGTCAGTGCCTGGTAAGTGACCCATTTAATAACGGTGAAATAACAAGTTAAGGTGCACTCTTACCATTCTTGGAACTTTTCTTGAGCTTCACATTTTGGAAAGTTAAGGTAAATTGGCAGAAAATTAACAAGTAAATAGGCTAATTTCATAATAGCTCACTAGGTAATAGTAATGGTTTTGCTGAAAGTTGTGCCAATCTATTAAGAGATAAGTAATTTCACTAATTGAGATTGGCTTCTGACTTTCCCTCGAACTCAAACAAATTGTTAGGACCAGCACAGGATGAGCAAGTCCCAGCCACCTCTTAGCTGTATGAGGATCAGCCTGGTGGGCGTACGTCATGGGTGTGAGTCAGGCTCGTTCCTCTTTACTCACTTGTAAGCACATGGCCGTGCAAGCCTAGAGTGAGTCCTATGGACCTGGACAGCCCAGAACTGGATGCCGCCCCGACTCAGTGCTTGCCTGCCATTCCTTGTTCTTGCTGTTCTGTTTCTATGAGTGGTGAGTGCCTTCCTTGTTTCCCCTCATTAAACACACAGCTTGCTGATTTGGGAGCCTAGGGTTTGGACTTCCCTTGAGAGGATGCCCTCGCCGGGCCCCCCCCCCCCGCCCCCCCCCGTAAGAATTCTGATTACAGGCAGGCTGCTATTTTACCTTGGTGATGTCGATCTAAGCTCTGGTCTTCCCATTTGGACTGCTAGTGCCTTATCCACTGAATTGTTTCCCCAGACTCTAAGACTTCATGACCTAGTTAGGGAAGCCATGTAGCAAAAATGTAAACATCTATGCATATTATTTTGAGATATGTACAAACTGATAGATGACTAGTCTGTGTAACTTGCATTTAAAGTTTAGTGTGAAAGATATTCAAGGTGACACAGTATTCAACTCTCTGTAGTCCCTGTTCTGGAAATTCAAGTAGGAGATACCCAAAATTCTCAGCACAAGTAAGACCTGCTGTCTGATAAGGGGTAGTTTCACTTGGCCTTACAGACCTAACTCTGTCTTCTGTTTCTGCTTCATTTTACGGCTCAGTATGAGAAACAGTATTCCATGGTAGTTTTAGTGCCGGTCCCTCATTTGGGAACCAATTCTGCCTTGGCATGGCCTCCAGTGTAGTCCTTGCTATAGCAGCACATGGTCCCCACATGCAGGGAGTGCCAGCTTCCCACCAGACACCTATCTTCTGCTCGTAATTCTCTGTCCAGGGACAGCTTATTTGAAGTGCTTTTTATAGCCATAGCTGTACTGTTAATATGTTCCTGTGGCACCAAAGAGGCCAACATCCTGGAAGTCCCTCCTACTTGCCCAATCTTGGCTCCTTTATTCCTTAGGGGATTGCTTCACAAGGCCCATCCACAACACCTTACATACACTCATAAAGCAGCCTCGCAGTATTTTTAGTGTACTTGTTTTTATGGAAACCTATTCATGAAGTCATATATAGAATATCCCACATACTTTATTGTATGAGTGTTCAAAAAGTGCTCAGTTTTGGAGCATTTTGATTTCCATGTAAGGATGGTTCACTATTAATGATTGTGGCCTGTTAATTAAGAATTTACCTTAGTCTGTCTCCTGAGTTAACCATCCAAATATGACTTCTTGGGCAATTATTTTTAGAGGTTTAAATTCTGAGCTACTAGTCAATAGTGACAAGGTCCACCAGACTACGTACCATCTATACTTCATTTCTTCATGATTCTTGCTTATATCTAAGGCTTTTACAAACATTTACCCCTTTTCAGATGTTTATTGCAGTCTGGAGGCAAGATTTTCCCCCAGTATGTGCTGATGTTTGGGATGCTTGTGGAGTGCCAGACGCTGGTGGAGGAGAATGCGGTTCAAGGAACAGAACACACTCTTGGGCTAAACATTGCACCTTTTATCAACCAGTTTCAGGTAAATGTCTAGAGACCTGTTCAGCCAGGATGTCAGCGGCTCCCGGCGTCTTTCTCTCCTTTTGAGTTTTTACCTGGTTAGCAGGTTTATTAGGATAAAAAGGCCTGTCAGTTTCCTGGGGTAACTGGACACGTCAGGGATGAAAATCAACCTGAGAGTTGGAATGACCAGGAACTTTTGTCATGAATACTGACTAAAGTCAGTAGAGTTTGCTCTGAATCATTGTTAGAGAATAAAAGAACAAGAGGTTTTAGGCATGCAATAAACAGTTGTGCTTTTGTAACAAAGAAGCATCCAGAAAACTGTATCTGAGGCTTAAATTTCTGTATTGAAACTTCAGATTGGCTACTGATTGGCATGGGCAGCTGGAGTCCAGGTCTGGGCCATCTGTCTGCATAGCAGGGGTAGTGGGGCTCAAGAAGGAAGTTTAGTGTCAGTTTAAGAAACAAGTAGTCATGGAGATTTAGAAAGAGACCGCACAGGTGCACAGGTGTGCACTTAAGATATGTCTAGATAGAGCGCTCAGGGAAGCCACATGGGGTTCAGGATGGGATGAAGTGGGATGTTGAGTACAGAGTCGGAAAATGATGTCGAAAGGCTCTAACTAGTAAGCTCTTGAGGGTTCTGGGAGTCTACCTTGACAGACTCTATTTAAGGAATAAATTAATTCACTACTTTTTTGAGCAGGGGCTGGGGTAGGGGATGTGGCTAATCAAGATTTTAGAGTTAGTTTAATATCTCTCTTGTGAAGATTTAATAAACAGGATACACTTAGCACAAGATAGAGATGTTTAAGCTGTTTCTGTGCATGCTCCCAAACTGCTACCATCTATCTTTCTATTGTTCTAAAAGAATTATTTACTTATTTTAGTGTGTGAGTGTTTGTTTGTATGCATGCATGTGTATATTGTGTGTTCATTGCTCATGTAGTCTAGAAGAGGAGATAAGATCTGGAACTAGAATTACAGGTGGTTGTGAGCCACCATGTGGGTGCTGGGTTGAACCTGAGCATCTGCCAGAGCAGTACACACTCTTAACTGTCGGAACGTCTCTCTAGTCCTTGTCTTTCTATTTTATTGCCACTTGATCCTGACTCCAGCAGCTCTTAATTGTGTCAGGGTCTACAAGATACTGGTCCTGTTGGCCTTTCACAGTATCTCCCACTCATGACCACTCTTCCATTTGTGGTCTGTATAGTTTTCATATAATGTAAGTATTGTGCTCCATCCCCCAATGTTCTTGAATGAGCAAGCCTTGGTTAAGTCCTACTCACTGTGTTTCTACAGAACATACACAACACCCTACAGTTTGCCAACATACCACGTTCACTTGACCCCTTAGCTAAAGACAATCCTTAACCTTCTGTAGCAGTTTTATATTTTATAGTCTGTTTACCCCATTGCCTTAGGTCTCCTCTCTTATGAGGATTGACCACTAGAAAACTGTGTCAATCAATGAAACAAAATCAGAGGTTGTTAAAAGAATATAATGCACTAACAACTAGTCCACAGATGTTCATTGAGCACCTACTGTATGCCCTGTTCATTTTATTTATTTATCTTTTATTTTTTTGAGATAGGATCTGATGTAGCCCAGAGGACCTCAGTGTGTAGCCAAGGATAACCTTGGGCTCCTGATCCTTTTGTTTCCATCTCCCAAGGGCTAGAGTTGTAGACATATGGCACCATTCCCAAATTGCATGTATGTATTAGTTACTAGCTGCTACAGCAAAACACCTGACAAGGGCACCTCAAAGTAAAGGTTCGTTTTGGCTTACAGTTTGAGGAACACGGTCCAGGATGGTAGAAATTTCCATCTCAACCTTCTATTAAAAATAGGCAGAAGGAAGGGCAATTGAAGAAGACACCCAGTATCTACCTCTAATCTCCACTTACACTTGTGTAACTTGTGTGTACCAGAGTGCAAGAGCATACGCATACAGAAGCTGTGGAGGCAAGCACAGGCAGGCAGACTCCAGTGCCTTTCCTAGTGCCGGCCAGGCTAGAAGGAAGCATGAACCCCCATGCAGTCCTTCCCTATGGTACACACCCTCCAGGGAGAACAGAGTCATGCTTCTATAAATGACCAGCCTGCCAGCTCTAATATGTCCAATATGGCACCTTAGATTGGGTCAGGAATGTTTTCCTCATAGGAGGCTTGAACTAGAAAAATCAAGAATTTGCTGTCACTGTGTACTTTGCTACCCACTCTGCAAACCAGGTATTCTGGTATAAATCAAAGGTGTGTGGTGGGAGCAGGGTGTCTGTATTGATGGGTTAAGAGTATGGCAGCATGATCGACCTTTAGGGCCCCATACATACCAAGTGAACCATGAACAAGAGCCCAGAGACATCAAATTAACTCTCGCTACTAACATAGACAGCCAGGCAGGGGGATCCTAAGAACAAATCCACATCCATTCAAAATACTAGTCTGCTATAGCCAATGAGAAGACTGTTTACAACTCTGTGAGCTTGACAGGAAAATTAATATCTCAACGGAGAAGGCAGTAGGTACACGGATTTGCCTCTTGAGCTCTGTTGCCTCTGACTATGAAGGAGGTCAGTAGATTGACTCAAGTCAACAAGAAAAAAAAAATGGTGGCAACTTAAAATGGGCACACGAGTCAGGGTTGTCAGCTCCTTGAAAAAGCAGGATGTCCATAGTCTCTGCCAAACAGATTTTGGCTTCACCAAACATTTTTGCAGCTTATGAGTCCATGAAGTCCCAGCCTAAAACCTATCCTTACTCTCCTTCAGGTTCAGGGCTTAGACAGGGACTCTAGACTCCTCAGTCAACCAGCTGTTCCTTGGCAGAAAGAGGCCAAGACCTCCAACTCCAGCACTAACACTATGTAGTCAGATACCCTCCTTGCCCTCAAGACCTAGGATGCCATTTCTGGTTCCAGAAACGGAATTAAATTACTGCAAACCCTAGATAGTTACCCAGTATGAAAATCTCTGACATGGTGTGGGTCCTGCCCCATGGGGTAAATCAGGATCCTTAGGCAGCATCACAGAGGGTTGGGCAGTGGGATGATGGAACAACCTACTTTGAAAAGGTCTCTTAGGTGACTGTCAGGAATAAAACACTCGTGAAGCCAGTTGGAGGCATAACCATAATAGTTAGTCAGCGAGAGCTGGTAGCTTAGACCGGAACTGGAGCCATGTATGCTTCTGCATGGATTTTAATGGTAGGAGTTTAATAGATTGGATGTAGAATATGAGAAAGGACCAGGAAGGATAGTTACCATTTATTAATGTGGGGAAACAGTGGAGTAATCAGCTGTATTGTGTATAAGAGCTGTCAGAGGAGGTCACTGAGCAGCTGGATAAGGATTCAAAGAAAACTAGGCTGAGCACCTAAAGTTGTCGGTCGGTATCAGATGTCATTAAAGCCACAGAGTGGATGGCACATTAGTGGTGTGCAGAGAACAGCCTGCAAGGTGCCGAGCTTTAGTGTGAAGGACAGGAGAGGCTTGGAGGCTAGGCTGAGAAAAGTGGGGACAGACAGGACAGTGCAGTAGAACCGTGAGCATTTCGGTCCCAGGCAGGGAGAAGTGGGAATGGTGTTCTCAGGGCCTGGCGTGAGCAGGAGTACACGGTATAAGGACGACTGGAGAGCCTAGGAGAGGTTGGTATGTCTGACAGAAAGGAAAGCGTCTTCTAAGTGGCACCATCTTCTTAGTTCATTCAAGGAAGAGGCTTCAGAGTCCTGGGCCTGACAACAAATTGACATGGTGTGCACCCTGAGCAGCTGGGCCTAACCCTAACCCCCAGTGTACTGGCTAGTTTTGTGTGTCAACTTGACATAGGCTGGAGTTAATCACAGAGAAAGGAGCTTCAGTTGGGGAAATGCTTCCATGAGATCCAGCTGTGGAGCATTTTCTCAATTAGTGATCAAGTGGGGAGGACCCCTTGTGGGTGGTACCACCTTTGGGCTGGTGCTCTTGGGTTCTATAAGAGAGCAGGCTGAGCAAGCCAGGGGAAGCAAGCCAGTAAGAAACATCCCTCCATGGCCTGTGCATCAGCTCCTGCTTCCTGACCTGCTTGAGTTCCAGTCCTGACTTCTTTAGTGATGAACTGCAATGTGGAAGTGTAAGCTCAATAAACCCTTTCCTCTCCAACTTGCTTCTTGGTCATGATGTTTGTGCAGGAATAGAAACTATGACTAAGACGCCCAGTGACTTGAAGTTGTAGCCAAGGTTTTGAGAACCACGGCTTTGTAGAAAAGAGGTCATTTTTCTGAGTGAATTTGTTCAGAAGAAATTCTTTGTTTGTTTGTTTGTTTGTTTGTTTGTTTGTTGAGACAAGATCTCACTGGGTAGACTTGGCTGTTCTGGAACTCACTATTAGGCCAAGCTGGCGTCTCATAAAGCTATCTTGGCCTCTGTCTCCGGGGTGCTGGGATTTAGAGCACGTGTCACCATGCCTGGCTGAATTTGGTGTCTCTGATCAAATACATCAAATACTAACTGTTAGATTGTTTGAATGTTAGTACACATGTTCTAGTTATAAATGTATTTGGAATTGTTTGGCCATTTGAAAGTGTAGTGTGTTTCCATCCAAGAAAAAGGCCTGTAGGTAACAAAGCGCAGCAAAGTGCTGAGCCTGCCTACAAACCTTAGCTTGTCCATTCCTCCTGGGTACTCGCCAAGAGGCTTCATGCCTTAGGACCGCTGCATAAAAGACCAAGGCCTAGAAAGCAGGGTGAGAAAACACAGAGGGAGCCCTGCCTGAAGGCGAGCAGAGAGAAAGTGGCCTCTCTTTTCAGGTGCCTATCCGGGTATGTCTGGATCTATCTTCTTTGCCATGTGTCCCGTTAAGCCAGCCAGTGGAACTGATGAGACTGGATCTGATGACTCCATATTTGAACACTTCCAATAGAGAAGTAAAGGTAAGAACAACTAACTATAAATGATCACTCTTGTCATTTCAAGACATTTACCCTAAACCCTAAATGGCTGTCATTTCCTTTGAAGAGTTAAATCTTATATTCTAAACAACATGCAAACATAGATTAGATAAATATTAGTATCTAACGTTAGTTATAATTAAATTAAAATGAGTGGTTAAATATATCTTTTGTTTTTGTATTCAAACTGATTAAGAAGAAAAAAAGACCTAACTTTACTTGATGGAATGTTCAAAATTTACTTTCTACAGGTCCGTGTGTGCAGGTCTGGGCGAGTGACCGCGGTTCCATTTTGGTTTCATTTGTGCCTGGATGAGGAGGTGAGGCTGGACACCTCAGCTGAGGCCTCCCACTGGAAACAGGCTGCCGTGGTTCTGGGTGATCCCATCCAAGCACAGGTGGGAGAGGAGCTTGTGCTTAGTGTTGAGCACCACAAAAGCAACATCAGCATCGCCGTGAAGCAGTGAGACTGTCATCGTACAATACACAGTGAAAATCCGCAGAGTCGTCAAAGATGTTTAAAGGTTGCAATAATAAAGCCGGTGTTAAAAGTCTTAAAGTGTATGTAACATTATTTTTGAGATGTAGACTTTGTTTTCTAGATAAGGATATGTCTTTTGTTGGGAGTTTGTAGTGATTTAAAAGGTGTCTGCCTCATGGTCATCTCAGTTAAGCAAATGTTTAAGGTTTTCAGATGTTGCCTTATAATGGGGCAGTGTGTAAGAGTCTGGAGGCAGTGACTATGAACCAGAGGCTGCTTCTGTTGGGTACTGGGTATATTAAAGAGTGAATGGTGTGGGGAGAAGTGTCCTCAGGACGCAATGCTTCCTTCTCTATTTTGGCAAAAAGAAAGTTAAACATCAATGGCAAACAAAAGCTGAAAAATGCCAAAGCAGAATTTGGATAAATTTAAATTTAGATTTGAATGACCTGTTGCGAAGCTTTACAACTTCATGGGAGCCCTTTTTTTTTTTTTTTTTTTTTTTAGTTAATTGGTTTTATGTCTATGAGTACACTGTAGCTGTGTTCAGACACACAGAAAAGGGCATTGGATCCCATTACAGATGGTTGTGAGCCACCATGTGGTTGCTAGGAATTGAAGTCAGGACCTCCGGAAGAGCAGCCAGTGCTCTGAACCGCTGAGCCGTCTCTCCAGCCCAGGAGCCCATGTTTAATTGTTGATATTAGTTTCTGAGTGATCTAGCACATTTCCAAAAGTCCTTGCACTTGTGCCCATCTCTGTCCCTCACTCTCCTCTCCCCTCCTCTCCTCTCCCCTCCTCTTCTCTCCCCTCCTCTTCTCTCCCCTCCTCTCCTCTCCCTTCCCCTCCCTTCCCCTCCCCTATCCCCTCCCCTTTTTTTCTGTGTTGCCTCCTCCCTATATTTATTTTTGGACAGAGCCTTACGTATCCCAGGCTGGTCTCAAATAAGCTCTGTATCCGAGTATAACCTTTAATTTCTGAATCTCCTACCTCTCCTTCCTCAATGTTGACAATACATTTTATGAGTAAACTGCCGGGAACCCAGCTCCGAGCTGTGGGCACACTGGTCAGTTTGGTAAGCTGTGGCCCCGCCCCTTGTTTATCTACTCAAAGAACCAACTCAGTCTCACTCCATCTTTTGTTTCATTAATTTCTGCCTTCATCTTAATAATCTCTTTCAGCTTCTGTTTTAGGTCTGATTTGTTCTCAGCTCTTCCAGACACTAAGGTGCATTGTTATTTATCTGAGAACCTCTGTTTGGTTTACTTACAGTGCGCATGTTTACCTACAACTTCCTTCTTGGGAGTGCTTTTGTTAATGCCCTATCGTATATGCATGTTGTGTCTTCCCTTTGCTTTGATTCTAAGCTTTTATTATCTTCTTGATTTCTTCACTGATTGTGCATTATTCAATGTTGTGCTGTTGAATTTCCACAAGTTTGCATCCTCTATAGTTCCTCTTACTGACTTTTAGCATAGTGGTCAAAAAAAGAGAACTTATTTCAAGTTCCTTATGTTAAAGCTTTATGTCCTACTGCATGGTCTATTATGGTCTTTTTAGAGTCAGTTCTGCAGGTTTCTGAGAATATCTGTTCAGAAGCATTTAGTTGGACTGTTCTGTACTTTCTATGTAGTCTGTTGATATATGATGTCATTTAGCTGAGGTATTTACTTTTTGTAAAGATGATCTGTTAGTGAGAATGTAATATTGAAGTCACTCACTGTGTGTTGGGATTAATTTGTGACTTTTTATTTGGCTTAAAACTTTCATTTGTGGGCTGGATAGATGGCTCAGTGGTTAAGAGCACTGACTGTTCATTCAGGGGTCCTGAGTTCAATTCCTGGCAACCACAGCCTAGGTGTTGCCCTCACCCCAACTCCCAAGGATCCTGTTTCTAAAGCTGTTCTTGCTTCTGAGTTTCCCCCTTGCAGCCTGGGTTACAGATGCTGAGGTCTCACCTGGTTAATCCTGTAGGAAAATGGTTGTCAGTGTTGACCTGCTGTTGTACAGCCAGTGTCAAGCATGCTGTTTACATTTTCCAAGCTTTCCTTAGTTGCCTGTACTTGTTTGTATAGGGTTGAGGCCTGTGGACCTTTTCCTTGCCCATTTTGTCCATTGGTGTCACCCTTGTTCAGCTCACATTTGGGCTATCATGTTGGTGACACTTCTTACATCACTAGGAGATAATCTCACAGCAAACTCCCAGATCCTCTGAATCTTACAACCTTTCTGCTTCTCTCTCCCACAAAGTTCCTGACCTGCAGGTGTGGAAGCATTTTGTAGATGTGTCCTTTGGGACTGGGCTCTGCAGCAAACTTTGGTTTTCTGTAATAGTCTCTCTCCATCTGCTGCAGAGAAGTTTCCTTAATGAGGGATAAAAACTACACTTATTTGTGGGTTTAAAGACAAATGGTTACAGTTTTTTTTGCTAGGGATTATGATGATTTACTAAATTAATGGTATAGCTTCTCCAATAATTACTAGCAGAAATTAGTTAGCTGACTTTCTAGTAGCAGGCATGGTTTGCCTCTTGAGCAGGTCTTATGTCTAATTAGAGAGCTGTATTCTTTATTGTTTACTCCTACGGGTAATCTCAAACTTTTGGGCTCAAAAGACCCTTCTGCCTTAGCTTTATAAGTGGGATGACAGGGAATGAACCATGGCACCCAGCTTGTATTCAAATCAAGGAATATCCAACTTTTCTCAGAAGTGGTTTAACGATTCTTTTACATTTCTATATGAATTTTAGGATTAGTCTTATTTAAATAATGCCACTAGGATTTTGATGGCAATTACGCTGAATCTATGTATTCATAAGGGTAGCGTGGACATTTCATTCACAAGGTATTCTTCTATTCCTTTTTATCTTGTTTCTTTGATCAGTGTTTTCTGATTTTGATCTTTGCCTAGACCAGACTGGTCTGGAATTCATCACGATCTGACTACCTCTACATCCCAAGTGCTGGTTTAAAGGTATTATAGTGGTTTTGGCAGAAGCATTATGTGCAGGAAAGGCAAATCTATAACCAGAATAGTTATCTACTTCAGTAAGAACAAAACATTGTCCTTTCCACAGAGGAATTGGTCTGATGTAGACCACCTTGCTGGCTGGTCATCGTGGGAATGGTGCCCTATCAGGGGCTCACTGATGGTCTCTGCTGTGGGCAGATCTGGCATTCAGTAACAGTTGTAGCCAGGCCAGCATTAACATGGACTTGATGAGTGGAAGTCCATGTTAATGAGCCCAAGCATAACCCCCTTCTTGGCTACCATGGCCACTTTGTTCATGTGGCCTTTGGGCAATGACATGGATGGCAAGGGAGAGAGGCTGACTGTCCACAGAATGGGTCATCAAGTGGATATTTGATTACTGAATGCCTCCTCGCTGGTCACCTTTTAATGAGCATTTATATGAGACTTAAAGTATCTCAATATCCTTTACACATTAGGAGAGATCTGTCCACATACTTCTTCACCAGATGTCTTTCTCACCAATTTTCCAATCATGATCTTTCTATCCAGCCAATCATTCAGTCCATCCAATTCAATCCAGTGATCATCCCATGGTACTGACATCTCCAATACATTGGGGTCCTTTGATTCAACCAGGCTTTACCAGTAGCCTCTCATAGGCTCTTTTCATGGTGCCAAGCCTCAACTCCTTTGCATGACCCCTTCAGTCCTGGGCTGTCAACTGCAACTGAGGCTGCACTTTCACCAGTGGTCTTCCATGGCCTCTCACAGTGCCATGCTCAGCTTCTCTCCATGACCCCTGTATACCTTCAAAATCAGTACCACCTGGGTGATTCTTACATTACCTAGTTCAGCTACAGCATGAGGTACAACCTTGGCTATCTCTGGAATACAGCTTCTTTGTGCTCTCAGGAAACTTCCCAGAAGATTTCACCTCAGTGATGTTGGTCTCTTCTTAATCACTGCTAATTTCTTAGCTCCAGCTAACCAGCATAAATTGACCCAGTGGCCCTTTCTATTCTTGACTCTAAAGCCAGAGACACATGGCCAAAGCTACTGAGTTCTGCTGCTTAATGGGGCTGCAACATGACCCCCTTGTTCTATTACACTATCACCAGCTTTGTTTTCCAATTCCTTTACTGCCTAAACTTGGCTGTCCTGGAACTTGCTCTGTAGATTGACCTTGAACTCAGAGATCTGTATGCCTGTCTCCTGGGGTCTAAAGGTGTGGACCATCATGCCTGGATTTACTATGCTTTTCCTCACCCTGAACCTGCTCTGTTAAAGGCTGGCCTTGAGCTTAGAGATATGTTTGCCTTTGTCTCCTGGTAATAAAGGCTTGTTCTGTCAAGCCTAGACTTAAACTTTGCTGGGTGGGATCTTGCCCTAAGGTCACCACTCCCTTAATTCAATTTAATATCCTTGAACACAGGATTCACCTCCATTTCACTTCCTGGTGCCATTTAAAACTTGGACCATATATTTAAAATCTTTCCTTTTTCAGCTTGCTGAGCTTGTTTAAAATGCTCTTCATAAGTTTACCCAGAGAACAAAGTCTATGGTGGGAGTTTCTGAGACTTCCTTTGTCAATAAAATTAATCTGAGTGTCTTCACTTTAACCTCAGGCAGACTCTTCAGACAAGGGCAAAAAGTAGCCACATTCTTCACTAAAATACCAAAACAGTTTCTAGGCCACATATTGAAATTCTCCACTGAAACCTCTTGGGCTAGGTCTGCACAATTCAAATCACTCTCAGTAACAAAGTCTTCCATATTCCTACTAGGATAGTCCATTAAGTCCCATTTAAAGCATTCCACTGCTTTCCAAATCCAAAAGTCCCCAAATCCACATTATTCCAAACAAAAGCATAGTTAGGCCTATCACAGCAATACCCCACTCCTGGTACCAACTTCTGTCTTAGGGTTTTACTGCTATAAACAGACACCATGACTATGGCAACTTTTATAAGGACAACATTTAAGTGGAGCTGGCTTACAGGTTTAGAGGTTCAGTCCATTATCATCAAGGCTGGAACATGGCAACATCCAAGCAGGCATGGTACATGAGGAGCTGAGAGTTCTACATCTTCATCTGAAAGCTGCTGACAGAATACTGGCTTCCAGGCAGCTAGGATAAAGATCTTAAAGCCCACACCCATAGTGGCATACCTACTCCAACAGGGTTGTACCTTCTAATAGTGACAAGCATATACAAACCATCACAGACCAGGTGCAATAATTTATCCTTTACCTTAGAAGGAATAACTTAGCTGGGCAGTGGTGGTGTACACCTTTAATCCCAGCACTTGGGAGGGAGAGGCAGGCTTATTTCTGAGTTCAAGGCCAACCTGTTCTACAGAGTGAGTTCCAGACAACCAGGGTTACACAGAGAAACTGTCTCAAAAAACAAAACAAAACAAAGGAATAATTCTATGCTCACTGGACTCCTAAGAATCTCAGAGGTAGAAAGTCCTTTATTTTTATTTTATTTTGTTTATTTTATTTTTATTATTTATTTATTTATAATTTATTTATTTATATATATTTTTGAAACAGGAGCAGTTTCTCTGTATTACAGCCCAGGCTGTCTGAACTCTGAGATTCACCTGCCTCTGCCTTCTGAGTGCTGGGATACATCACCATGCCTTGACTTTTGGTTAAATCTATTTCCCATCCTCTGATACTCCTGTGTGTTACTGAGTCCAAAATGATTGCTACCTTCTGCTCACTTGGTCCAATCAGCATAATGTCATCAATATAGTGTACCAATGTTATATTTTTGTGGGAGAGACAGATGACCAAGTTCCTTTCTAAGTTATGACACAGGGCAGGAGAGTTAATATATCCTTGAGGCAAAACTGTAAAGGTATACAGCCGAAGGCAAATGTCTTCTTGTGCAGGAATAGAAACCCTAAGACAATCACTAAGTCAAATTTTCAAAAAATGTGTTTGATTTCTAGTCAAGCAATTTTTGTTAAAGTATTAATATGGTTCTGCATTAAGCCTCACTGCTGGGATGCTGGGACACTGCTTGGGGAGATGAAATGCAGGGGTGCTAGCCTATGTTCCTTCCTTACTGCCACTGGGGTGTGAGGCTTGTGGGACTCTCTGACAACACTGCTCAGGGGAGGCAAAATGTAGTCTAAGATGGGGGCTTCAGTCCATGTTTCTTGGGGTGAGAAATAGCTAGGAACCACAAGTTGAGAATGAGGGCCAGTGGGCCAGTAATGAGCCCAGGGCAGGGGATCTGGCTTAGCTCAGGTTATCAGGAGTATAAGGAAGACTTCTTCATGGTGGTTCTTGATTAGAGACAGTCCTTGCTTGTCCAAAGTGTTTATTCATGGTGCAAAGGGTACATACACCTTACTCAGGGTGGCCTAGAGATTAAATAGACATTCCTTTTACAGGAAGGAATGTGTGGGAAGGGAAACTCATTGGCTGAGCCCTCCTGCTGGCCCATCTAGATACCTCACTAGCATGGAGAACTCTGGGCTGTTTGCTTCGTGACCAGTTGTCATGATCCTCTAGTGGGGTGTCATTGCTATGTACTTCAGGACAGGAATTGAGTTCAAGTACCTACTGGTCTAAATTATGAGAATTGCCAGGCTTCCTTAATCTGCTCATTCTGACCACTTTTTCTGTCTGGTGACACGGTTTCACTTGCCCCACATATTAAGAATCTGCTTAAAGAGTAAAACACAACTAGATACTGGTGGTGCATACCTTTAATCCCAGCATGTGGGAGGCAGACCTGAGTTTTAGGCCAGCGTGGTCTACAAAGTGTGTTCTTGTAGTGGCTAATAATTAAGAAAGAGTGCTGTCCCGCCAGGCCTCTGCACCAAGTCCCGGCGGGTCTCCCTCAGGTCAGCTCTTACCACTGAGCCAATCTCTTCCAGCTAACTCTCACAGCATCCCAGCTGTGTTTCCTCTCCTCCATAGTCTCTGTAAATGGCGGAGTCCCACGCTTCTGCCCAGCACCCACTCCTTCCAAGTATCTGGTAAAGCATGACTCTTAAACTTGAATAGTTAACCAAATATATTTATGTGTATAAAACTCCCAATTACATAATGCCAATTTACAATGATAGTCTTATCCCAATATTTCTAACCTCTCCAAAACACCAGAAATACGTCTGAAACCATCTGGATATCGGAGTCTCCCTCTCTTTGCTCACGTGGTTCCCCCAAGCCTCCTTCCCTCTCTCCCTCCCTCTCTCTCCCTCTCCTCACTTCTCCTAGCTCCTCCTCCTCTAATCCCTGGCCTCAAACTCCCTCAATGTGAATGGATAGGAAGTATCTTGCAACAAGTTCTAGGGCAACCATGGATACATGGGAGAAACCTTGTCTCGAGGAAAAAAAAAGAATAAGACACATAAGAGTTTTATGAGTTTAAATACAGTATAGTTATGTAAAGTTAAATTGCACATGATTAGGATTAGATTAAATTCAATTAATTCAAATTTTCAGCCCAGAGCATTACATTCATGCAGTGGTATGAAGGATTTTTTTTTTAATTTTCTTCTGTTTGATAAACTCAAGACCATCTGCTAAAGTTGTTACCTACTGTTTGAATATATGATATCCTAACAGTTTAAGAAAGCCAAAGCTTAGGAAATTTAAATATTTGTGATATATAAAATATATACAAATATATGTGCATATTACTGTTATATGTCTATCTATTTTTAGCCTATCTTAAATTTTAAACTGTACAGGAGGATGTGGCAGCTTTAAGGGTCCGTGGATGAATCAGACAGCTCCTGCAGTGATTCCAACATGTCAATCACGGAATCTTCAGATGGCTCTGATGAAAATAAAGCCTGTGAGGTAACTGCTGGTACACACTTTTGATAGTAGCTTTGATCAGGAACTTCCATCTGCTCTTCTGGGATGTTAACTATGATATGTTGGCCTGAATCAAGAAGCTTTTGTTGTTTTGGGATGTCATGTATGCTATCTTGTCCTCTAACAAGAAGCTTCTGCTGTTCTTCTGGGATGTTATTTAAGATAGCTTCATATATGTTGGCTATAAAGACAGGGCTCTGTGATGTAACTGTGTGTCCAAAACCTTGGTATAGGCCCACTGGGGAGGGTGGCTTTGAAGAGCCAGAAGGTATATCTTGTGAAGAGGAGGAAAGTAGACTTGAATGTTCATTTTGGTCCGGGTCTCCAGGAAAACATTTCTTTTTTGGATAACCTCGCATTGTCCTCCCTTTAAGACAATAGAAACTTATTAACCAAAAGTTATTTTTACCATTTTAAACACGATTCTAAAAATAGCTTCCCATAGCCCCGATCTCCTTGAATTTGAAGAGCCTACATCATAGTACTGCTATAATATGTTCCTATGTCTTAAATAAATACTGAAGGGTCATGGCAGGAGAAATATAATAACCCACATATTGGGGCTGAGGAGACATCTGTGAATTGCTGGCCACACAAACATGAAGCAACTGAGTTTAATCCTACTGACAGATAACAAGCAGGGCATGGTTTTGTGTGTTGCTCACAGTAAGAGAAGGAGGGTCTCTGGGGCTCTCTGGCCAAGCATCCTAGCTGAGATCTGTGAGCTCCAGGAGAGTGAGACTCTGTTCCAAAACCCAATCTGAACAGCTCCTGAGAAACCACACCAGAGGTTCATCTCAGGTACGCGCGCGCACACACGCACACACTCAGCCTGTTACTTACCGACACGCCTCACTTGCTCAGAAATATCATCTCTAATATCAGAAACATCCCACATAGCGAGGAAGGAGTCAAAGCAGGAGCCTTCCTCCGCTTCATGGACATAGGGTTTATAGGAGAAAGTATAGTGATGGGCAAGTGCGGCCAAAAACATCTCAATACATATGATGAAATCCTACAAAACATCAACAAACATCAGGCATCTTTTTGGTTAAATCTAGTTTTCCAAACTAATATCTTTTTAAAAAGTTATTTAGGGTGTCAACATTTTTTTTAAGTTCCAGACTATATTCATTTTCAAAACATTTTTTTCACTTCAAAACATGATAAGCCAAGATTTACATTCTTTTGCATCCCTCAGTCAAGTATTTCTCAATGCTACCCAAGGACTGAAAGGTACCATGCAGATATAAGGGGACAAAGAATAAAATAATTAATAGTCAGTATCTATAGCTCGCTTCTCTAGGGTTCCTGCACTATAGAATTGGCCAACAGTCTCGTCCCACTGTTTTCATGTTGTTCAGGGGCAATACTGCATCAAATGGCTCAACAAACAATACAATTCCCTGAGTTCAGAGATGGTTCTACATACCTGCAGGCCCGTGGCTACAGCTTCTGCACTTTGCCATTCCCAGGTCCGCTTTTCTGAAATAACTCCCACTTTAACCAACAAAGCAATAAGTACTGCTTGCCTATGAGTCAAGGAAATGAGTGTCAGTGCCACATCTGAACCCTGGAATGACTGGTGGTTACAAATCTGCAACAGGGGCATGCTGGGAGATGGGTCAGAGGGTAAAGCGCTGGCAGCAGGAGTCTGAGGACCCGAGTGAGAACCCCAGCCTAGGTAAGGCTGGCCATGGGCAGCACACACTAGTGCTCCTGAGGGGAGCAGGGAGGTGGGAAGAGACTGCAGGGCAGCAAGCCTGAGGTGTGCAGAGGAGCAATTCTAAGACCCTGCCTCAAATGAAGGGCAAGGGCTGAAGCCCTAAGTTGTCCTCTGAGCTCAGCATGCACAGATGGCCTGTACATGCCACCACTCACACAATAAACACAGCATATCATACAACAAAAGATTAGAAAATATGCACCTAGAACCAGTGAAGGCCTCAGAGTACACCCTAGGACTCCATACTAGCCTGCCTTCAGGGCATAGTCCCAAACAAGTTTTGTTTAATATTAAATAGACTCCCTTGCCTTGTGAATTAATTCTACTAGCTTCTTAAGATGAATTTCATTACACATTCTCACAACTTCTTCATTTGATTTAAATATTCTTTTGTTGCTTTGAAGCCATGTACAAATTATTAGATTCTAAATTCTAACAGCTTGTAAGTAATAGTCTGATACTCAAGTGTATTCACATGTATTAATTACTAGGATTTTATCTTTCATTCATTCATCCATCCATTTATTCATTCATATATAGGGCTTTCTATGTAAACACAGTTGCTTTAGAACTTGCCGAGCTGACCAACCTGACCACAAACTCAGAGATCTGGCTGCCTCTACCTCCCAAGTGCTGAGATTAAAGGTGTTTGCACCACCGCCTGGCACAGGACTAGCTTTTAAAAGAGGTAAAGAATGGCATTTTAGGTCACCTCCTGACCTAACACTTGTTTTGTCTGTAGCTTTTCCTGCCTCATACTCACATTATCTTCAAACACTCTTAATCAACAGCTTTATTTACTGGTATTTATAAAATAAAAACATTAATGAGAAAGCAATACTTACCAAAAGGAAACGAAGACCACGAGTTTGACACAGAGAAACTTGCCAACGGGTTTTATAGGCTTAAGCTCTTCCTTCAGGGCCTTGTAAAATAGTAGCAGGCAGTACATGGCAAACTAGAAACAAAAGCAACACTCAACAAACACTGTGCTGGAGGAAGGCAGTCACAGAACTGCTGAACCCAAGCCAGAGCCTGCTCTACAGTAAGGTTCTGGGCAGAATGACTGCAAATTACACAATGGTTTTAGATTAAAACAGGCTTCCATGATTTGCTGCCAATGCATAGAAGTGAAATTTGTCCAGAGAGAGATATGTAACATTTTCCCTGGAACTCAAGGAAAGCAAAAAACAACAACAATGGAACAAAAAAAAAGGCAAACACATCAATTATGCTTTTATGCCCAAACTACCACTGCTTTTATAAGGATTTGGTTAAGTCTCTTGTATAACATTTACACAACACACACACATATACACACAGTTTATTTAATTAAATTAATTAATTAATTAGTTTGGGTGCTTGAGACTATCTCACTATGTAACCTTGGTTGACCTGGAACTCACTTTATAGACCAGGTAGACCTTAAATTCACAGAGATCTCATGCCCCTGTCTCCCGAGGGCTGGAATTAAAGGCATGCACCACCATTGCCCAGATCATGCAGTTTATAAGTCAACACTAAATAAATACAGTTTCAATACAATTCTGACCATCAGATCTGTCTCATACAAACACATTTCCTTGAGAGGAGTACATTAGTCCACATTACCCAAAAGCCTACACTACAGCTGTGGCTCAGTGGCAGAGTGCCCACCCAACATGCAGGAGGCCCTATATTCTAGTTATCGTACTGCTGAAAGAAAACTCATCGGGACTCCAAGAATGAAGCCATTTCGTAGTACCTGTGAACTGCTACCCTCATTCTGGGATCAAACCCAGAGCTGTGTACGCTAGGCAAACACTCCACCAGAGATGTCCCATATGTCCTAAACTAATTTCCAGTATCTGTCATGAATTGGAATCAAAGTTTGTTGCCCAATCTTTTTGACCTGAAAATAGCTGACTTCTGTGTATGTTTCAGAGGGTTTCCTTTTAGTAACTGTCTAAATGCCAACGGGAAGACGAAAGTATGTCCACATAGTTCAGTGTGTTTGTTATAAAGTCCTTTACATCCAAGGCAAAAGTGCTTCTATTTATTTGGAATACATTGCCAGGAAAGGGTCTATGGTCATGAAGATGACCATGAGGAAGGAAGGCCCTGGAGACATGTCCCACTCATCTTCACTATAAACTTCTATTTTTGGTGTTTTGAGACAGGGTTTCTCTGTGCAGCTCTGGCTGTCCCGGAACTCACTCTGCAGACTGGCCTTGAGCTCACAGAAATGTGCCTGCTTCCACCTCCCAAGTGCCAGGACCAAAGGCGTGTGTCACCACGGCCCATCACATTTTTCCATTTTTATTTAAACTCTATCCTATCATATGCCAATTAGACTTTTTCCTCTTACTGAAGAGGTTTCTTTTAGGTTTTATTTAGAAGGCATATTTATTTAATATGTACCTTGAATAAAGGTACACATTAAAGCTTCCTCAGATTCTATGTAAAAATTAAAAGAATATTTCTCTAAAGAAATAGTGCCTGATAATATTTAGAAACTAAAAATACAGAAACTAATTTAATACAATTAAGAATATGATTATTCACTTACCAGTTGTGACAAATTGTTTAATATAACCAGGTATGTCCAAGCGTTGGAGAAACAAAAGTTTCCTTCATCGTATACTCCAAGAATTTCACATATCCTGAAAAGTGGCAAAAATCAGACAACTTTATGACTAACCAAGCAGAGCCATATCTGTGTATCCTTTAGAAACTGAGTTTTTATTTTATGTGTATGAGTATTCTGCCTGCATATATACCTGTGCATGGTGTGCACGCAGTGCCCTGTGGCCTGAAAGAGCATTGAACACTGGATTTAGCAAATAGCTGTGAGCAGTCATGGAAACCAAAGAGCTCTTAACCATGCAAGCCCTCCAGCCCTGAACACATATGTAAGGGATCGCTGCACCACTGCTTAAAATTTACCATCAGTTTATTTTTTTCCCCCAGGTATACATACTCTCTTTTTCTTTTCTTCTTTTTTTTAATTCGATATATTCTTTATTTACATTTCAAGTGATTTCCCCTTTCCTGGATCCCCACTCCCTGAAAGTCCCATAAGCCCTCTTCCTTTCCCCTGTTCCCCAATCCACCCCTTCCCACTTCCCTGTCCTGGTATTCCCCTACACTGCTGCACTGAGCCTTTCCAGAACCAGGGGCCACTCCTTTCTTCTTCTTGGGCACCATTTGATATGTGGATTGTGTCGTGGGTATTCCAAGCTTCTAGGCTAATAGCCATTTATCAGTGAGTGCATACCATGAGTGTTCTTTTGAGACTGGGTTACCTCACTTAGGATGATGGTCTCCAGTTCCATCCACTTGTCTAAGAATTCCATCAGTTTATTTTAGAAAGCCTATGAGTTTAGAAAACCCACAAAGTATAAACTGAGAACCATTAAGCCTGAGAATAGTCATTATCTTCCTAATTCTGGAAAGCATGATTGATAAACATGACTACAGCTCACTCTTTCCTGTAAATTATCTTGGAGGTAAATATTTAAAGGGCCAGATCCCCTTCCCACACGGACATTTTACCACAAGCACTAAGTTATATGCTCGCCCTGTTTCTAAGCAGCAGAGAAATAAATCACTTCCATAAATGATTCTGGTTCAGTAACAGGGTAAAGAGTTCAACTGCTTTCTTCACGTGGCTTTCTTTTATTTTGTGAGTAACACAATACAACATCTAACAGACAAGCACAGAAACTGACTTTCTGGGATTTTTAGGGAACAAATTCCCAGGCGGTTTGATTATACCTCACATTTTGATATCAGTTTTTGTGTCTGTTTAAGATCTGCTTGCCTCTGCCCCCTGAGTGTTGGGATTAAATGTGTGCAACAGTTAAAGAATGTGTTAATAAACTCTTAAATTAACAACACAAAAGATAAATCTGTGTGATAAACCCAACTAAAGGAGGGTTTTTTTTGTTTGTTTGTTTGGTTGGTTGGTTGGTTTGTTTTTATGAAGGGTTTTATACCAGGTCTCAGAGGTGTGAATCGTGTGGTAATTCTTGCACAATTCGCCAGCTTTTATACATGTGGTTTTATAGCAGACCAGACTCTCACTGTTAATCAACACTTTTTCTACTTGTTATTCCCATATAATAGGTTCTTAAAGATCGGACCCAGGCTGGCCTTAAACATCAGCTCTCCTGCCTCTACCTTCAAGTACTACCACTGTTTGCCTTGAACTTGGTTTCTGTGGTGCTGGGGATTAAACCCAGAGCTTTGTGCATACAACACAAACACTTCATTCTATACATTCCTACGCGTGTAGCATGAAGACAAAAATAAAATAAAGGAAAGGCAAGTCACACTTACAGGGCAGTGACGGTGGTGATTGGTCTGACCACGGTGTACTGCAGCACTCCTAGCTTGCACCGAAAGAGCAACATTCTGTAAAGGCAAGAGAACACAGCATCTCAGCTATCCCTTGGCAGCAGAATACCAATCACTTTGACAAATGATATCAACTCTATTGAATTCTGCCAACTCTGCTCTAAAAGACAGGGTATAAATACAGATGGCAACAAGGGAGCATGAAGCCCATTTTGTAATTATTTAATAACTTTATATCTCTGAAAGACTCCACCCTCCCCCAGCTCCACTATAGGGCAACACAGAACAAACTGAAGACATTGGGACCTTGGTCGTTTCCTGTCTCCTACTCCTGCCACAATCACCTCAAATCCCAGCCCAAGTGATCCGAATCTGTGAGTCAAACAAGCCCGATCATCTCAGGATTTTACCAGTGATGGAAAGCTGACTAACAGCTCCAGGAGAAAACCTGAGGCCCAGATGAACTGCTCGCTTGTGCATTCACAACTGGACGGCATCATGCAGTTGTCTTTGCTTGACAGCAGGCATGCCTGCTAGATGCCTTTCTCACCACGATGAGCGCACCCTCAAACTGGGAGCCAACACTAACCCTGTGCCCTGTAAGTGGCTTCTATCAGTTTCTATCACAGCAGTCAGGCGAGGAACTGAAGTTCTTTGTGCAGAACATGCAATCTTAATCTTTTAAGAATTTTGTTTTAAAAACTTTCAGTGGCCCACACTTTTAATCCCGGCACTCAGGAGGTAGAGGCAGGTGGATCTCTGAGAGTTGGAAGCCAGCCTGGTCTACAGAGCGACTCCAGGACAACCAATGTTATACCACCCCAAAAATACAAAAAGAAAAACCAGCTAACCAAAAAAACCCCACTTTTTAAAAAAACATTTTAAAAAATTTATTTTATTTGTATGAGTATATTGTAGCTGTCAGACCCACCAGAAGAGGCCATCAGATCCCATTACAGATGTTTGTGAGCCACCATGTGGTTGCTGGGAATTGAACTCAGGACCTCTGGAAGAGCAGTCAGTGCACTTACTTGCTGAGCCATCAATCCAGCCCCACTTTTTTAAAAAGGCATATTTATGTTACTTTGTGTATGAATGCTCTGCCTGCACTTGTGTATGTCTGTGTGTGCGTTCCACACCTGTGCCTGCTGGAGTCCCAGACACTGGGGTTAGGGACTGCTGGAGTGGCTAAGGGTCACTCCCTGGGGGCTGGGAAGTTAACCTGGCATCTTGCAAGAGCAGCAAGCAGTCGTAACCCAGAGCCACCTCTCCAGCCTTTCAGTAAGTGACACAAGCTTACTCACCTTCCTTTACTGTCACACAGGAAGAGAACACAGCTTTTAATTGCCTTTGTTTCTTGTCATATATTGTCTTCCCAGCTAATCTAGGTCGTTTAACTAGATTATGTACAAGATGTGCAGGTGCCAATTCCCAAGTATAAAGAAGATGATGACTAAGTATCTTCTAAGGTTTTCTTCTGCATACGTTGACAAACATTTCATCGAGTGGGCAATGAAAAAATAAAACCAACTCCCTCCCAACATGTGTATTATAAAATGTATTTTGTTCTCTAACTGTGCCTGTTGCTTTTGCCGCGTTCACAGCACTGTCAAGCAGAGAGCTGACTGATACTTAACAATTCTGCTTCTGTAGAGTCAGCCATACTTACTCTCCCATTGCCCATGGTGGACAGCAGCATAGTGGAGGGAGGTGGTTTTGCTGATCTTTAGCTTCCAGGTGTAGTATCAAGTTTGGGAATTGGATTGTCAGATAGTTGGTAAGGAATATCATGAAGTTATAGATGACATAAGCTTCGTAACACTCCCTCCAGGTGTCCACGTATATTGCAATTTTGGGATATTTCAAAGCCACCCACTGTGGAGAAGCAAAGAGGTTGAAGAAGATCAGTTGCCAGAATAACATTCCCACTCAATTCCACTCAAACTATAACACTGAGGATTAGACAACGCAAGGCTGTCTTCCATCACCAAGCTACAGTTCAGGTCCTGCAAACATGCTTTCAAGTATAATAAAGCACCTTTGATACAGTTAAACAAAAACATAAGCATTTGGGGTGAATAATGAGTGTAAAATGAAAAGTTAGCTGAGTTCTCAGAAATAATTTGAAATTAAGAAGAAGTATGGGGGAGGGAAGAGCACTTATGGGACTTGCGGGGAGTGGGGACCCAGAAAAGGGGAAATCATTTAAAATATAAATAAAAAATATATCAATAAAGAAAAAAATTAAAAAAAAAAAAGAAGAAGTATGACCACAGGAAAAGCCACTGAAGACATTGTTCCTTTTTGGTGTTTTTTTTTGAAACAGGGTCTACATACAATGGCTGTTCTGAAACTCACAATATAGACCAGAGTGGCCTCCAACTCAGAGTTCTACCTGAGTGCTGGGATTGAAGGCATGCACCACGTCATCTGGCTGAAGACATTTCTTTGTGTATCTAATTGCCACAGTAGCTGTACCTGCTATGGAAAGTTGACCCAACCCTTTTTCTTCATCCTCCTCTTCTTTTGGCAGAAATAAAAGTTAGTAACTAAAAAATGTGATTGCAACCAATCAGCATTCTTATCAGAAACTATAAGCATGGGTTCAGCCAACCCCATAGAGACCTGACTGGCCTTGAACTCAAAGAAATCCTCTTACCTATGCGAAGCACCAATATTCTATCAGATGTCATAAGTCACCTAGGGATGACTGTAAGTACAGGAGAGATGGATCTCATTCATATGATGATGATGATGATACCCAATTTATATGAGGGACCTGAGCACCAGCACATTTTGGTGGCTCTGATGTGGAGGAATTCCCTTGTGCCTACCTAGGGCTGAAGGTAATTTACAATACTACAGTCTGTAAAAGATTAAGAGCCACTAATCTGAAAATGTAAGCAACTGAGCATGGAGAACAGCTACACACTAAAAATACTTAAGATATTTGCATTTTTCTTCATAATCATATTTTACCTTTCTTAGTAACATTAAAAAACATGTGAACCTGGCCAGTTATAACGGCGAACACATTTAATCCCAGCACTTAGAGGAGACAGAGGGAGGAGGCTCTCTCTGAGTTCTGTGTTAACCTGGTCTACATACTGAGTTCCAAAACAGCCAGAACTACATAGTGAGGCCCTGCCTCAAAAAAATACAAAACAGCCAGGTTTTAGTTGAGTACACCTTTAATCCCAGCACTCAGGTAGAGGCAGGTGGATCTCAAAGCCAGCCTGGTTTACAGAGTAAGTTACAGAACACTGTTTTGAAAAGAACAAAAGAAAACAAAACAAAAACAAACAAACAAACAAAAAAAGTTAACTAAAATAGTGAAAAAAATTCACTGTTAATCTCTCTTTGCCAATATTGTGTGCTTACTACCTCATTCAGCATTCTCTAGAAGGCATACTTCAATGTCATAAAATTCTTAATGAAATATAATAAAATATACGTACACTATCCAGACTGTATATTGGGACCATCCAAAGGATTCTATGGAAAGTAAAATATAAAAAAAATTTAATGTTTGTTTAAGAATTAAGTCAGTCAATACCAGTATTCTATTACTGTCTTAGCAATAGCTTAGGAATTGACCTTATGATCGGTTTTTGAAGTTCAGGTTGAGTGTAATGCACCAGATGTTGAAGGATCCCACACATGGACACGGGAATGGTCAACAGCAGGAATATCCCAGCAATAAACCAAGCCTTTTTGTGTATGCCAACCTGAAAAACAAAAACAAAAAAAATCAAACCCATGTTTGTTTAAATTTTGATATTAAAATTATAAAGATCAATATTTGTATTTCTTAAATTTTCATTTGATTAGTAATACTCTTTGGTTATTTCCCAAATGATTAGTAACAATTTAAAAAAGAAAAGATTTACTTTTTAAACAATTATATGTATCTGTGCATGTGAGAGCGTGGGCATCTGCTGAAGTGAGAAGTGGGAGGGTCCTGGACTCCTTGGAGGCTGAGGCAGACTGAGCTCTGTGCTCTGCTCCACGACAGCCAGAGCTGCACACTGAGCCCCTGTCTCACCAAAGAGCCCTCAACAAGCACATCACTCCAAGATCTTTGCCCATTCCTAGTGTGTTATTTACTGTCTATATTGACTCTTGCCTGCTGTTTATATGTGAGGGGCTTGAGTGTTGACCAGGCACAAAGCCCAAGTGTCCCCAGAGTGCCGTGAGGAAGAAAGTTTCACGTCTCTCCTACAGGCATGAGCTTTTAGCACAGTGTCACTCTGGGGACTTGCCTCTGCCTCAGTGTCCTCATCAATATAAAAGGACACTTTTCTATATTCTAAGAGGATTAAATTACTTAATAGTTACATGAAAAATTAAAGCTATCTTGGGGATAAGCTCTAGTTAATGCCTCTAACCTTAAAAATAAACCACACAACTCAAAGCTTTCCTCACCCCTGGCCCTCTCTACCTATATCCTCTCATTTCTCAGTCTCCTTCAGAGTCAAAAATCTTCCAAATTCATTTATTCTCTGATTCTATGTTTCTAGCACACATTCCTACTTAAACAATTCTGTTCTGGCTTAGGCCCTTCCAGCTGCAGTGAAATCACTACGCTCCCCCATGGCCTTCCTACTTGTGAGGAGCAACAGATAGGGTGGCAAGTGTGGACACTTCAAATGTTCCCCCTGAAACCCTCCCCACCCGGTGTTTAGTTCATTGACCCTCTGTGTAAATTCCTGTGAAATATTGGTGCCAGGTCCTTGCTGTTCCTTCTGTCCTTAAACTCAAGTGTTCTTTGAACTGTGGACACTGTGTAAGGTCTGACCACTAGTAACTAGGCTGGGCTCTCCTCATTCATATGTTGAAACTAAACCCCTAATGCAAGTGGCCATACTTGGAGATAAGGCTGACAGGAAGGGACATAGGTAAGATGAGGTCATAGTCTCAGGGAAAATGATCTCAAAAAGAGGTGTTTCAGCCCTGTGGGGATCCAGCAAGAACACGGCCATCTGCAACCTGAGGACATTCCTCAGACTGAAACCCCACCCAGCCCCATGATATTTGATTCCAAAATAGTTTTCTGACTGTAAAAACATGAATTCCTGTTGAAGCACTGTTTATGATTGATATAACACACACACACACACACACACACACACACACACACGTTAAACGTGTGCTTTTCTGTGTGTGAGGGCTGGTATGCAGGTGTGGAAGTCAGAGGATACCACTGGGGAGGTCAGCTCTCTCCTTCCACCTTGAAGCGGGGTCTCTTGCTTCTACTAGCTGGCTGGCGAGCTTGAAGGCAGGTCTGTTTCCATCTTCCATAGACACCCCTCGCATGGCTTACAGAGATGGATCAGGTGATCAGGCTTGCCTGAGCCTTTTCCTGGTGAGCCACCTCCACAGGCCAGGCTATGTGATTTCTTATGGCAGACAGAGCAGACTAAAAGGATCCCACCATCCATCTGTACTGTAAGCCATTCTGCAGCCTGCATTTGCATATCGAAGGGCATTATCTGACATGCTCATCTGCATGGCCTCCATTAAACATCCATATCAGCAAGTGAGGGGCCTGCGCTGTTGGCAGCTCACACTGCACATTAGAAATGGTCTTAGAGGTTTGTGGTACTTTAAGACTACTTGTGATGCTCACAACTAAGAGAAGTCGTAGATAGAATGACATGCATTTCATTTACTGTTCTATACTATATTCCAAGGGATACTAAGTGAGGAAATTATATTTAAATTAAGATTGCTAGACCTAAATTTGGATGGACAAATTTCAAATAGCATAAAACATAACAAATGAAAATACTTAATGTCATATTATAATACCCTTAAATATCTATATAGACTATAAACAAAAATTTAGTGAACAAAAAGATCCTACAAATATATTTAGACACACTAATTAAAATATTTTCCATAATCAAGGGGGCATCTATTTGGTCTGCTAGAACTCTTCCAAAATAACTGTTTCTCAATAAAAGTATTTTCTGGTTATTATGAATTGTTAATTTTAAGTTTCCACTTTACAGATATATTATAGATATCGGTTAGGTATCCAGCTTGTACACTTGACATCAACAAGGTGGGCCAGAGAGACGCCTCAGCAGGTAAGGTGCTTGTCTCCAACACTGAGGGCCTCAGCTCAATCCTCTGCACTCATTATGATGAAAGGGCAGAACTGACTCCCCAAGCTGTGCACGTTCAGACCTCCACAACTGGACCATCCCAGGTAGACACCAACAAATACTACTTTTTAAAAAATATAATACTACATTTTTATATATAGAGAGAAGTACACATAGACAGTTGTAAAATTTTTGCTTTAAGGAGTAAATTCCGGCCTGGGAATGAAGCTCAGTTGGTAGAATGCTTGCCTCAAATAAACAGAGCCCTGGGTTCAATCCCTGCGTTGAATAAACAGAATGATGGATACACCTGTAATCGGAGCACTGCGAAGGTGGACACAGAAGCATCACTCTAGGCTATAAAGCGAATTCCAGAACAGCCTGGTCTACATGAGACTTTATCTCATTAAAGAAAGAAAACATGTCACTTCAAATGTAAAGTTAATTAGCAAAGTCAATTTTTTTGTTTGTTTGTTTTTCCGAGATAGGGTTTCTCTATATAGCCCTGGAGGTCCTGGAACTCACTCTGAAGGCCAGGCTGGCCTTGAACTCAGAAATCCGCCTGCCTCTACCTCCCTAGAGCTGGGATTAAAGGCGTGTGTCACCACTACCCGGCTAGCAAAGTCAATTTAACAAGAATCCTTTGTTTCCAGGAAGCCGGCTAAAAGCTTGTAAAATCCAGAATATAGTTTGCAAGGTAGTTTGGTCTGGTCAAGCCCGATATTTGCACAGCAGATCTGATTTCAAGAACAAAGTTCTTTCTGGGGCTGATGGATATTGGGTAAGCAGCCCACCATCGTAAGCAGGTGCATTAACTATTTTTTTCTCTACCCGGACCTACCTCCAGTTGTAGCAGCTAAATAAAGCCAGACAGGTTGGTTTAATGTCCAAAGACGAAATGTTTTTCAGGCCTCAAGCATTAGAAGGCAGACAAAAAACTCTGTCAACCGGCTAAGAAAGGGTGGCGGTGCAGGACCCTCTTACCTTCGGTTTTTGAAATTGCCAAATACAAATAGGAACAGCTACCAGAAGAGCAGCTACATAAAGGAGTACCAGCAGGGGTCGGATCCATCTCCTCCAGTTATTTCTATTAAAGGCCCAAGGCATTTTTAACAGTTGTTTAAACTGCCGAGTTTACGAACTAAATCAAGACTTTGGCAAGTTCTCTTTTTCGGTTGTCTTCTCCACGGGCGCCCAATAGGGGAAGATTTAGCGGCCGCTGGCGGCGCGATCTCGGGTTGTTCTGTGCTTGCGGCTGCTGCAGCGGTGGCCGTTCGGGATGCTCGCAGGTGCAGGCTGCATCCTTGCCAGCCAACCCGCATGCACCCGGTGCCACCGCGGCGTCGCCGCCGCCTCAACTGGAAGTTGCCCAGAATCTCGGCTGCATCATGACCCCGAGGACAGTCGGGGTAACCGGGGGATTCTGGGCACTTGGGGTCTGACCTGCAACTGGTACCCTACCGGCCCTCTCTCTGCTTCCTGCTCTGGCAGGCTAGTCTCCGCCCCCGGAAGTCCCGCCCCAAAACTTCCTCTCTCACTTGGTCGGAACTTTCCGGGTAGAGGAACTCATCTTCAGATGTCAGGTCCACTTCCTTTTCCGTTCAGAGGCTAACAGCCAATGATTTGCGCTGAGTTTCAAGTTGAACTAACCTTGTCCGGCAACGCAAAGCATTATGATTGGTCAGCTATGGAGGCGGGCAAAACATTGTGATTGGTGAGCTACGGAGGAGGGCGTAACTGTAACCTAGGTTACCTGAAGGGCGTGGCGAGGGCTGCAGAGGAGGGTATAGAAGGATTTCTGGTATCTCTAATTTACCTCCTCTTAGTGGTGCCCTAAGAGCGCTCCTGAAGTTGTAGGAACTGGGGACGTTTCAGAAACACCTGCTTCATCCCTGAGACTTTATCTAAAGAAAAGTCGTAGTGAGGTGCAGTCACTATGGTGCAGAACTTGAAATAGAGTCCCGACTAGACACATGAGCGCTGTCTATATTATTTTCTGAAATCTAGTACTAACTTTACCAATTTCGTATGAGTAGATCTGCATAAAAGCACCGAGTAGTAACGGGCAGTTTTCCGTTTCACAGGTGAAAAGAGTTTCAAGTGATTAATTTGTCCAAATTTGACCTATTAAGTAATAGAGCTGTTTTCTCTGACTTTGGACTCTGCTTGATGTTTAAATATTTGCCATCGCCTACAACTAGGGGAATTCTGCCTATTATCCATCTGGGCACAATGCCGTTGGCCAGAGTCTCACATGTATATAGATGAAATCACATATCCCTCAGTTACCAGAGCCTGGAGTCTGACATCTGCAGGCTTTCTTCTGTGATCGACATTTTGCAACTTTCCTTAAAGCGGCTGTAGGACTTTAGTTTGGTCTACACTGTAAGTTAAAATAGTTGGTTTTAAGGAAATTCCTGACCATTAGTGAAGTCTTGGTATACTATTAAAGTTGAGAAAATTAGGGAAAATTCTTGCGTTACAGCTTATCACTACCACTTATTTCTTGGCAAATGGAAGTCGTTTTAGGTAGGCTGTCTAACAGGGCTTGTTTCTGTGTGTCCAGTCACACTCTTGCTGCTGCTGAATCTTCTTACCCATTCCTTCTCCAATTTTTACATAATCTCTGAAATCTATTTCTACACACACACACACACACACACACACACACACACAACACACATACACACACAAGCAAGCAAGCAGGACAACAGAGGGACCTCTTAGAATAGTGAATAGAACACAGGTTGTCAGCTTGAATCCAGGATTTGACCTCAAGTCATTCTTTTCGCTGTTCTCAAATACCCCTTCTCCCAGAACCCCTCTTCAAGCTGTGGCTGGTCCTTGGCACTCTAGCATGAACCTTCATGCTTTGTTAGAATGTAAATGTTTGTCCAGTTCTCTTATAAAAGTTAAAATTCATGAACCATTAAGAATGACTATTAGCTAGATGGTGGTGGCACATACATTTAAGAGGCAAACAGATCTCTTTGAGGTCAAGGTCTAAAGAGAGAGTTCCTGTGCTACAGTCTACAGTCCCAAAGAGGCTGTGACAGGTGGGGCAGAGGCGGGAACATGAATCTCACTGAGAAGGGGAAACAGAACTGACATCACAGGTGGGCAAGGTGAGGAAGTGGGGTGTGGGGCACGTGTAGGGTTGGGGTCTGGATGGGGATTGGAGATGGGAACTGGAGGAATCAAGTTTGGGGAAGCTGTGGAAAGGCAGGAGTACTGGGTTTTGTTTTTGAGTTTAAACCACTGAGATAAATATTTAAATTGCTGTTGCCCCCACCCTCAAAGGTGTGTCACCAGAGCTGAGGGATTCTTGACTGTGGTGTTCTCTAGTTTCCTCAAATGAAAAGTGACAGAGTGTCTTCTGCCACCCAAGAGATTTCAGTAATAACGGCGATTAGCTATGGAGGAGGAAATACTGTGAAGGTGTAAACAACCTGTGCAGTAAAAAATTACCTCATGTAAAAGTCATTGCTCCCCAGAGGAGCTTTCCAGTCAGTCATCTGACAGGGAAGCTCCCTTCCTTCCCTTCCCTTTGCTCTGCCCTCTCCCCTCCTGCCCCTCTCCCTTTTCCTTTGGTCCTCCCCACCCCCACCTCTTGTATCCCAGGCTTACCTCGAATTTGCTACATCTCTAAGGTTGACCTTGAACTCTCTGACCCTTTTATGACTCCAGAGTACTTACAGGCCTGAAGTATCCAGGGCAGTTTGTGCAGGGCTGGGATTTAAACTTGGTGCTTCATGTACTCTGGGCGACTACTCTACCAACTGAGTACTTCATAACCAGCCCAGTTCTTATTTATTTCCACCAACATGTTTTGTTTTCAGATCAGTTTAAGTGACACTTCTGGAGTATCAAAGTGCAGGCTAAAAGGAATGAAAATGACAGCCCCCTTGTGTGTGTGTGTGTGTGTATGTGTGTGTGTGTATGTGTCTTGAGATAGGGTCTCATTCTGTATCTCAGGCTGGCCCCAAAGTTTGCCTCCGGAGGGCTGGAATTGCAGATTTGAGCCATCATATCTGACTTGGGTAACTTCAAATAATAGAAATTGTATTACCTAGAAAAGTCAAGAGAAAATTTTTTTGTCACAAGGCAGATGATTCTGGATATTTTATAAATAGTGAAAAATAGAAAAGTAATACTGAAACATTTTTACAGTTTTAAATAAAAATGTAATATTAATTGTGCATTGCATGCCAAACTGTGATGATCCCCAAAGAAATCTTAGACCTGCTTATGTACCTCCTGCCTGCATGTGATCAAGCACATTGGTGCAGTTGAGTCAGACACACTTGGTGGGGTGTAAAGGTCCATGATTCACTGAAGAATGATTCCCCAGACTCAAACAGCAGGTAAATGAAAAGTGTTTTTTATTCTGCAGAAGCCCAGCGTGCTGGGGTCTCCCATTACCAAGCTACAGAGACCCTGCAGTGAGCTCACAGGAAAATTTAAAGCACATTAGGGCAGTTCTGCGGGAGGTGGGCTCTGTCTTATTCTAGTCAAGTGCAGTAGTGAGAAGGGGAAAGTATAGCTCAGGGGTTCAATCTGTAACTGTGAACAGTCAACTGAGATAACGCACTGCCTTCGAACCTGCCTGTCTCTTCCCTCAGCAGGAGTGAAAGCCTGTGGCTTGTTATCTCCCACAAGCAACAGCTTTGAATCGATGGCTTCTGGCAAATGTCTGGGAGAGGAAGGGCTCAGTTCCATTTAAGGGACAGGCCACTGAGAGTTTGATCATGTTCTTCAGTGACTATATAGATAACACAAAGTGAACTTGTTTTTCTCCTTATTTTCATTTTTATTTATTAATTTTTCTTTGGAGGGGGAGGTCACAGTGAGGGGAGCTGGACAAGACTGTGTCAGGAAGGGATTGTGAAGGTGCATGATGTGGCTCCCAGGGAATCAGTAAAAATGAACCAACCAACCAACTAAAACCCAACAGCCTTCATGGTTTCAGAAGTTTCTGTCCCTGCCCACAGGGCTTGCAGGTTAGTGGTTTTGTTTATGGATCTCCTGGGCCCAGTAATTAAAACTTAAAACATAACTTTGGCTGTCATGGAGGATTAGCTGAAGAGTTTTGTGCTAATGTGGGCACACGTTTGAAACTTATAAAAGAAAACATTTAATTGTGACCTGCTTACTGTTTCAGAGGTTTAGCTCATTATCATCATGGCAGGAAGCAAGACAGCATGTAGAGAGGCGTGGCATTGGAGAAGGAGCTAAGATGCTACATCTGGATGGTAGACAACAGAACAGAACTAGTTTGAGTTTCTGAGACCTTAAAGCCCACCCCTAGTGACACACTTCCTCCAACAAGGCCACACATCCCAGTAGTGTCACTCACCTATGAGCCTATGGGACCATTTTTATTCAAACCAACATAGGTGTTCCATCCCCAAATATCCAGTTCTTTCCTCAAGAGATAACACTTTGATGCTTCCTTCCCAGAAGGGATCCTGCTGTGTGGTTCAGACCAGGAAATGAGGAGAAGGACACGTGTTACTTTCAGTCTAAAATGTTTCATTGTGTAACACCCCAAAAACCGAGGGTGCCCCAGCACCCCACGCCTTGGAAGGCGACACCCAAATCACTTGATGCAATAGCATGAGGATTTCTTTATTCCAGAATTCTGGGTTCCACAGCCATACCCCACACAGGGGTAAAGGACTGAGGAGCCCGTGCCACTGAAGTCAGGGGTATTTAAAGGGGAAAAATCACAAGGCAAGGGGTGGAGGACAAAACGTGCAAGGAATGGGGAAAGTACAGAATGAGGAAGTAAGGAAAGGTCAGAGATTATCTGGAGCAAACGTCCTTTGGGCATTGTATAGGAACTAGAACAGGGTGGGCTATCTTTCTCAAACTGAAAGCAGAAAACAAGTTACTCTGTGCTGGGATAGTTGTTTACAGGTCTAAAAACATTGAGTTGGGGGTCTCTCAATTACTGGTATAAGACTGTCACTGTGTGAATCTGAATCCTCAGCTTTGATTGTTTCTTCCCTAGCTGGTAGTGCTATTTGTTGGGGACCTGTGGAGCCACCCTGGTAGAGGCAGGTCGTAGAGGAGGATCTTTGAAGGTTATACCTGCTGCTGGTTCCTGCCCTATCCTGTGCTGTCCCCACCACACACTTCTGATGCCATGAACTAAGCTGTTCTTCCATGCCTTCTGTGCCCTGATTGTTGGAAACCCTGAGACTATGAACCAAAATATGTCTTCCCTGAAGCGAGTTCTGTCAGGCTTCACAGTCACAGTAGGGGCAAAAATAACTGAGAGAGCCTCCCAGCACCTCTTCCTTCACTCTGGCAAGCCATGTTGACTAAAGTGGGTGCCTCTGCACGGGGAGTGGTCAAGAACTGACATTTCCTTCACATAACATGGAGGAAAGAATTTATTTTATTCTCTCTCTCTCTCTCTCTCTCTCTGATCTGCATGAATATACATCCATCATGAGTGTGTCTGCTGCCCATGGAGGACTGAAGAGGACATCAGATTCCCTGGAACTGTAAGACCCCCCCAAAACCGAGGGCGCCCCAGCACCCCACGCCTTGGAAGGCGACACCCATATCACTCACAAGAAATGGTCTTGATGCAAGAACATGAGGATTTCTTTTATTCCAGAGCTCTGGGGCCCACAGCCGTACACTGCACAGGGGTAGAGGACTGTGGGACCCTGTGCAACTGAAATCAGGGGTATTTAAGTGGGAAAAATCACAAAACAAGGGGTGGAGGTCACAATTCACAAGGCAAGGGGTGGAGGACAAATTATGCGTGGAATGGGGAAGTACAGAATGAGGAAGTCAGGCAATAGTTTTTGCCTTAAGGAAGGTTAGAGATTATCTGGAGCAAACGTCCTTGGGGACATTAAACATTGGAACTAGAACAGGGTGGGCTATCTTTCTCAAGCTGAAAGCAGAAAAACAAGTTACTCTGTGCTGGGCTAGTTGTTTAGGGGTCTAAAAACATTGAGTTGGGGTCTCTCAGAACTAGAGTTATGAATGGCTGTGAGCTGCTGTGTGGTTACCAGGAGCTAAACCTAAGTTCTCTGGAAGAGCAGCCAGTGCTCTGCTCTTATCTGCCATCTCCTCAGCCCTACAGGAAAGAATTTAGAGAGTTGGAAGGGAGGGGCACAGGTGTGGACCTTCCCCAAAGGGTGCCAGAGAAAAGCATTGATAAAGGTAGTGCCCCTGTGTCCACACTGCTTCAATGGCCGTTTCCTGTCATTGTAGCTGCTACTGAAGAGCAGAGACTCAGACACAAACAAGTATCAACATTCCTGGACCAGATTATCCAGAGGGACAGTGGATACAGATGTAAAAAGTAGCCTGACTCAGAAGGACCCAACATCAGGATGGAAAGTGTGCAGGGAAGCCGTTAGTTGGCCGAGGATGGAAGGCTGCAAGGTTTGGTCCTACATGCAGCTGGAGTAGTTTGAGTGATGAGTGTCCCCCAAAGGCCTGTGTGTTGAAAGGCTTGGTCTCTAGGATGGTGGGAAGTGGAGGCAGGTCCTTAGGTCTCTAGGGGAAAGCTCTCAAATGAGCCCCTTCCTCTATCTTTTGCTTCTTGGCCATGAGATCAACTGTTTTCTGTGCCTTGTGTATTCTGCTGTACTTGACCAATGCCTAATGTCCTAAAATTTATGAGTCTACCCAATCAAACTTGTAATATGTGAGCTAAAATAGTAAACTTGAAAACCAGAGTGAATTGCATCTCTCTGTCTGTCTCTTCCTGTCTTTCTGTCTGTCTGTCTCTCTCATTTACACAAAGTACAATTGGAGGATAGAGGGCCACCTTGAGCCAATGTGGCAAAGTTGCTTCTTTGTTCTCCACTCCTCAAGACAGCACATGGACCAAGAGTCATCTTAACAGAAGTGAGGCCATATAACCTGAAGGGAGATCTGAGAAATAATCTCAAAGGTACAGTCACCTTAGGCTTGTCAAGGAAACATTATCAGGGTAAAAAGAAATAGTCACACTTTGTGTTATTGTCAGACCATTGTTGGAACACTAATTGCCACACAATCCTAAACATGATTTCTGCCTAATGTATTCACAATTCCAGCTAAAAACTCATGCTAAATTAAATCAAGTGAATAGAGAAGAGTTCAAAGCCAGGGCTGTTTACACACGGTGTTGTCAAGGAGCGCAGAGCCATTTGGGACAGGTCTGCAATGCACCGCTAGGCTATGGAGTCAGGCTGTGTGTAAGGTCATCTGAACAGAGCTTTGATATGTGCTTGGGCATGCCCCCAGGGGAGCAGAAACAGTTTATCTTCCTCTCCTTGCCAACCATTCTTGCCCTCTACTGGTGAGATCCAGTGGAAGCCAGGGCCAGCTTCACTGGACTTGGGGCAGAGCAGAGAAGGGGAGGCTGGGCCCAACTTGTTAAATAGAAGGAAGCAATCCCACACAGGAAAGCCACAGGTATTATAAACAATCTTCAATCTAAATATTCATACTCCATACGGCTTCCATTGTTGGCCAACTTCTTAAAAATGATTATTCTGAGAATGAATGAGCTAGAAATCAGGTGTTTGGGACAGACCTCTGCCCACCCTTATACTACACTGTATTATATATTTTTACTGTACACACTGATTTGCATTTTACTTGCTAGTGTCTTCTGAGGTTGGTTGAGGCACTGCAGTCCCCATTCCCAGTTTATCCAGAGAGAATACCATCTGTTCTGATGTTTGAATATGCCCTCATTTGTGCTGGGTGCAGACTCACCAATTATTTCAGCCATCCTCATGACTGGTTTCCGCCTGCTCAGCTTCATTGAACTGAATGGCCATCAACACTCAGGCCTTCCCTCAATAGGCTCAGCTTTGCATAGTTGGTCACCTTGCCAACATAGAAATGTCTGCCTCAAAAATCAGTTAAAAGTCACTGCAAGGGAGCTGCTGACCCATTCCAATTCATTACATTTGAATTTCAGCTGTACTGTCACTGCCTTTTTAAAAAGTATGATACAGTATGACAGATGTCGTGAAATCAGGGCTGTGTGCTTCTGGAAAGAGCACAAGAGTGACAATATATAGATCTGAAGTTTACAGTAACCTCAAGCCGACCACACTGACCATGAGGCAAGGCTGCATCCATTCCAGACATATTTCTATGGAAGAGGTGAAGTAAGGCAGAGAGAGAGAGAGAGAGAGAGAGAGAGAGAGAGAGAGAGAGAGAGAGAGAGCAAATTTTGACCTTGATAATAAGTAGACTTCTGTATAAGAATATGTAGTATCCCCAAAAGTTTGGTGGCCTAGTTTCTTTCCAATAATAGTTCATCTCTAATATTTCTAATAATGAGCTATTTGCTATACTAGTTCATATTGCATTGTTTATGTATTGTCTTTATTCAGGATTTAGAGCATTTTGACTTTAGGAAGAGATTGTAATTTTTGTATGCAGATTATTTTAAAGTTGGGAAATTTAATGGTTTTGTGATTTTGTGTGTTGTGTGTGTGCATGTGTGCATGTGTCAGTATGTGTGTCCATGTGTGGATGTGTGTGTGTGGGGGACATGTGTGCATGTGTGTGCGGGTGTGCATGTGTGTGTGTGGGGGCTCATATTTATCTTCTGACTCCCACGACACTGTTGTGACTCAAAATTTTAGTGATTGGAACAGGGTAGCATAATGGTTGTTTATATTTTACATCTAAAATCTACCCAATGAAGCAGCTTTTAACAGACTGGAACTGCATCAGGCAAACCCAATTCAACTCAATATGCCTGGCATGGTGATTTCTAAGAGCATGCTCAGTGTTTGTTAGTCTTGGTGGATAAGTAACGTCTAAAAAGAAAACTATTTTTACCCTTCTCTTCAGTCCCCCCCCCCCCAGTCTCTCTCCCTGACTGCCTGTTTCTCCTCCCCTGCCCCCACTCTCTGCCAGGTACAGGCATCCCAGCACACATGTGGAGGTCAGAGGACACGATTGGGTGCCAACCACTGCCTTCCACTCTGTTTGAGGCAGTGTCTCTTGTTTTCTTTTTCTTTTCTAAAGGAAACATCAAATTTAATTTGTAGAAGAACAACATGGAAGTAACTGCAAGAACAATGGGAAAACCAACTCTGCAAAGCTCAAGGCATTCACAGTGGCTGGAGGGCTGGAGGAAGGGAACATGGCATTTAGCTGGAGAGCTTGTAAGGCACTTGCAAGTGAACTTTGAGGGTGGAGGGGTCAGAGTGTGTGTGAGCATCTCTGTGAGTATACTGTACATCTCTAAGAGGCAAAGACTCCACTTTGCTACACAGGATCCATCTTCTGTCTCAGCCAGTTCTCAATGGAAGGGTGACCTCGTCTCATTTCCAACACCACCTCCCCTGTCAGAGCATAGGGCTGCTCTGTTTTGTGGATTTATCTGTCTCTTCATATGTCTCCCATCAGTCTCTGTCATCATCACAGCTTCGTCCACATCTCCCAGAATCATATTTAAATGGTGAACATAGGCGTGTGGCACACTGGGAGCTCTGGGTCAATTCTCAGCTTCACATAAATTCGCTCATCCAAGCTGATCCCGATGAGATCCATGGAGTCCTCTGTGGTTATTGGTAATCTGTTGCTCATCTATATCATCCACTATGTTTGGATCTCTTGTTATATGGTGAATGCACCAGGCTTGCTGCTCTGGGACCTTCTGGGGTGTCTCCTATTTTTGTCTCATGTCTTGGTGTAGTACTGGTATCAAAAGTGGATAGTACTGTGTTTGTGTTCCTGAGGTTGAAACTCAGGTCTTCAGTTGGAGCAGCACATAGTTTACCCACTAGGCCATCTCCTCAGTTAGCTCCCAAATGCCTTTGGAAGTATGAAATGTAGTGTTCTTGGAAAGCTCACTACATACTGGCAAACAGATCCAATAGAGCTACTGGGAGGAAACATTGGAAACCCCAGGCGCCGGGCCAAGATTGGTAATTGATAGCTCTAGGGCTTTAGGGAAGATATGTCTTTGAGCCTCTGTTTTCTTCTCTGTAAAATGGGAACAGGTAAGGCAGCAATCTTGAAAAGCTGGCATAAGCTTTCAGTGACAACTTTAGTACAGTTGTTATATTCTAAGTACTGATAACTCAGTGATCTTCCTCACATAGTGGGGGTCTTTGTTCACCACTGTACGTTCTTCTGAAACTGCTCCACCCTTTCTTATCCAGATGGAACAACAGGAGTAAACATGATCCTGTGCAACCCAAAAGCCTGCTCACTGAGTCCTTTTCTCAGGATTTCCTGGACTAGGCACCAAGAGACAGAGCTAGGAGTCTCTCTCTCTATGCAATGTAGCTGAAGGAGCTTCTGAGGTAGAGACTGGGAGTTGCCAGAAGTGTCCTCTTCAGTGGGACAGGCCAGTTTCTAGGGTGATGAGTAAGGGAGAAGAAAGCAGGGGAGACCTGGGTGCTGTTTGGGTTCTCATTTCTTGTCCTCAATTCCATGACAACTCCAGGATGCTTACAAGGAATTCCTTTGCAATAAGCTGTGTACGGTGTTCTGCTCTGGATGCTTGGTTGGGCTGTGAATTATGTTCTATGCATGGTTCTGAGTTATAGTAAAAATGAGATTTATAAAGACAGAGGGAGACTAAGACAGTCACCATGTTTGAATGGTGGGTGAGCCTCTATTTGTTCCTGACTTTGATCTACAGAGGAGTTCCAAGGTAGCTAGGGCTCACTTGAAGAAACCCTGTCTAGAAAACCAGAAGAAGAAGAAGAAGAAGAAGAAGAAGAAGAAGAAGAAGAAGAAGAAGAAGAAGAAGAAGAAGAAGAAGAAAGGGAAGGGGAAGGGGAAGGGGAAGGGGAAGGGGAAGGGGAAGAAGGGGAAGGGGAAGGGGAAGGGGAAGGGGAAGAAGGGGAAGGGGAAGGGGAAGGGAAAGGGGAAAGGGAAGGGGAAGGGGAAGGGGAAGGAAGGGGAAGGGGAAGGAAGGGGAAGGGGAAGGGGAAAGGGAAGGGGAAGGAAGGGGAAGGGGAAGGAAGGGGAAGGGGAAGAAGCGGAAGGGGAAGGGGAAGGGGAGGAGGAGGAGGAGGAGGAGGAGGAGGAGGAGGAGGAGGAGGAGGAGGAGGGAAAAAAACCCTGGCAACACCGGCTGGACTGGCTTTGGTTAAAGAAGAATGAAGAGTTAGCTCTACAAAAGAGAAGCACTGTGAGTTACAGAAGTCGAGAAGTTTAATAAATCATGCAGAATTGGAATGGATTGGCCATAGTCTACCATAAGAAGTGGTGGCTAAGCGTACTTTCCCTCTTCCTGACAGACCAGCTGATTACCAACCAGCAGAAGCGGCTCCTTTCTGTCCAGCCAGGTCCTTGGCTGCAGAGCACAGAGCAGGCGCGGAGCAGATGCCCTGTAGCCCGCATGCGTGCCCAGCATGCCTTCACAACTTGCATCTCTAGCTTGCTTTCCCAGCTTTCACTTCCGGCTTACTGTTTATGTTAACTGAATGTGGCTTCTATGCTTAAAAGCTCAACCTGAGAAAGGCTCAGTGGTACACTAGGATCCTGAACACCCAGCACAACCACCACAAAGCTAATACAAACTTTCTATGGCTTAACCCCACAGCCGAGCAGTCTTCCCTGGTGGATACCTCACAACAGGAGCACATAATCATATTTTCCCATGCTCAAACACTTAATCTGAAGCAAGGCAACGTTCTGGTGTGTTTCAAATTCCACTGGCAAGTGAATACATGTGAAGGCACTTAACTTTTAAAACTGTTCATTCCTGCAGGGACAGTGAATGCCTCTAAACCTGCTCTCAGGATGCAGAGGCACAAAGATTTTGAATTCTAGGATTCAAAGTCTTTAAGCTTAGATACAGAGACCCTATGTCAATAAACAGCAAACAAACAAACAAGCAAACAAAACCAAGGGTTGGGTGTGCTATTCTGTGATACATTGTTTCCTATGTCCATGGTTTTGAATTTTGTCTTTATCCCTACAAAAACTGAGACCAAATCCCACAGAATTCCCAGTACTGGGTGTTGATAACTATAAGGCAGCCCTGGGAGTCACAGACAGAATCCTCAGTTCCAAGCAACGCCAGGGCTATATGGAGAGACCTTGTCTCAAATAACCACAGCAGCAAGAAAATACGTGCTTCGCAAATTATCTCAAATTTGAAGACTACAACAAAGTCTTAAAGGCATATTGTTTTTTGATCATTTTCTTGTAAACAAAGAGAAGAGACTCCTCCCATAGCTGACAAATTACTTAGTGTAACTTCTTTGTGTCCTTGTTTAAGAAGTTTTTAAAAAGCCGGGCGGTGGTGGCACACTCCTGTAATCCCAGCACTCTGGGAGGCAGAGGCAGGCAGATTTCTGAGTTCGAGGCCAGCCTGGTCTACAGAGTGAGTTCCAGGACAGCCAGGGCTACACAGAGAAACCCTGTCTCGAAAAAACCAAATCCAAAAAAAAAAAAAAGTTTTTAAACAAGGCCTGGCAGTGGTGACTCATGCCTTAAGTCCCAGCACTCAGGGGGCAAAGGCAGGCAGAAGATCGCTAGGCTCAAGGCCAGCCTGGTCTACAGAGTGAGCTTCAGGACACTCAGGGCTACACAGAGAAACCCTGTCTCAAAAAACCAAGAAGAAAGAAAGAAAAAAGGAAGTTGAAAACCACTAAACTCAGAAAAAGGGGATGTGTTTGCCAGGAGTATTGACAAATGTACTTAATCCCAGCACCCAGGAGGCAGAGGCAGGGGCATCTTTTCTGAGTCCTAGTTTACATAGCCAGGACAGCCTGTGCTACACAGTGAATAATACCCTGTTCCTGGTCTAGAAAAGAAAATAGAAGAATATTAAGAATGAATAGGAAGGCTCAGGATTCTGTTGAGGTAACAATACACCAGCAACCTCGCAGAAGTATTATTAAAAGGAATATTGCTGTTAAACACCTTAAAATTCCATGTGTGATGGGTGTGCTTGTAGGCAGGCACTGTGGACTCTTGGCTGTTGGTTTCTACCTTTTATTCCCACTCCCCACTGAACCACGGCAGGAAACAGAAACGACCACCAGGGTGCGCTGTAGTTCCACAGCAGCGGGATCAGGCTGGGCTCAGAGGCTTTTGTGAGTCTCTGGGTGGCCGCGGTTTTTCTGCTTTTAAAGATTGGTGGGAGGAAAAATTTCACGGGAAAACCGAAAACAGTTTGTTGAAAACAGTCCCAAATTTACTGTGATTTAGAGATCGGATTTTCAGGGGGAAAAAAAAATCCAGGGTGGGGTTCTCTGCTTTGCTGGGTGAAAGGACTTTCCTGCTGGACAAAGAAAAGATTAGAAAATCCCGTTGAAAGTTAGTTTCCTATATTATCCAGTTTTTGATGGATAATACTATTTTTAAAAGTTCCAAGATAGGGTATATTTATTTAAAAAAACAAACATTTCAACTTTTTTTTTTCTCAAGCATTTTCCTTCCTTCTCTTTCTTCCAAAATGTCAATATTTATGAACTAGGGGTTGTGGGAAATGTTACTTAGCATTGGAGAAGCCAGGGTTTGTCTTGTCTGTCCCTGGGGACTTGAGCCTGAGTGCCAGAGGGCAGTATGTGGCTGGAGGGACCTAGCCCTTCCTTCTTGGCACCCTGTGGTGAACTCTTTGAAGTAGAAGGAAATTATGTTTTCTACTTCATATGCGGACACCTCAAGACCAGCAATGGCTGTCAGTTTCTGTATATCATTGTGCTATAAAAACAAGCGTAGGGACAGCAAAAACTGCACTGGCAGGGCCAGCGCCTATACAAGTGAATGTGGCGGCTCCGCTAAGGTCCACACTCCTGAATTTCTGAATACTACATGAGGATCTGCATAGCGTTTGTGTAGGCCACGACAATACTCAACAAAGGTGAGCCCAAATCATGAAATATTAGTAAATTGTGGTGCTTATATTTACTTTGAGAATTTTTTCTCCTTTTGAGATGATGGGGGAACAAAGAACATTATTTTTTTCTTTTTTTTATTCGATATATTTTTTATTTATATTTCAAATGATTTCCCCTTTTCTAGACCCCCCCACTCCCCAAAAGTCCCATCAGTCCCCTTCCCTCCCCCTGTTTTCCCACCCAACCCTTCCCACTTCCCTGTTCTGGTTTTGTCTTATACTGCTTCACTGAGTCTTTCCAGAACCAGGGGCCACTCCTCCGTTCTTCTTGTACGTCATTTGATGTGTGGATTATGTTTTGGGTATTCCAGTTTTCTAGGTTAATATCCACTTATTAGTGAGTGCATACCATGATTCATCTTTTGAGTCTGGGTTACCTCACTTAGTATGATGAAGAACATTATTTTTAATCTGAATAATTTGTTTCCTTTTTGCTGCCAGTTGCTAGGTTCTGATATAGAAATTAAGCCACAAGTAGGCAAATGTCACTAGGCAGAATGAGAATAGGAAATAGATGGGATTCAAGAGAGCCACTAACAAAACAGGAAGGAAGGAATTAAGGAAGGAAGGAAGGAAGGAAGGAAGGAAGGAAGGAAGGAAGGAAGGAAGGAAGGAAGGAAGGGAGACTTAGAAGCAAAAGTCATACAGTAAAACCATCTGACAGCGCCCGCGCTGCCACGGTACCGAGTATTGGGCGTAGGCCTGGGGATTAACAAAAAACACAGACACGGGTCATTTTGCAAGGAGAATGCCAAATTTTTACTGAGAGACCAGCAATATATATACTAGAGGCCAGGGAAGGAACAGGAGAAAACAATTATAGTCATAGGTCAGGCACCTGGGAAGTCCGTACCACACCGGGCGGGAAGGCAGGAATCAAGCTAAGCCACGGGATGTTTTGCTCTCAAGAAACCTGTGCAAACAGCTCAGCTGGGGGCGTTGAGCCAAGCTCTCTGGTTCCCAACAACCATCTCTCAGATCAAATGAAGACTCGTGCCATGGTCCCAGCACCACCCCTGTCTTACATAAGGCTGCCCCCTTATTCTTTCTTTCCATTTAAATCTATAACCCTTTGCCCCTCAAATATTTAAGTCTCCTGGTGTCAGTTCTCTAATTACTAATCATGATTCTTTCTTTGTTCTATGTGCTTTAGCAGTTTTTATTTAGCTTGCTTTATTTTAAATGTTCCGCCAAAACACTTAACTGGTATCCAAAAAGCTTGCTGTATAAACAACGAGATAAAACATAGAACATTTTATTTTCCTAGGTCAGGAAGTAATTGTCTTCTTTCGTTTTTTTGGAAAAGTGTCAAAAGAATTATTGAGATTAACAAAGAAGCAGTTAGAAGCCTCTGCTTCTTGGGGAAGCAAAGAGTTCTCCATTTCCTAAACACATGGGCGTGGCCTTGACTTTTCCCTCCCTGTGATTGGCTCTTCATGGATGGCTTTCTCTCCCTTTGCCACTGTTTGCAGTTCTAGTCCCCAGCCTGGCTTTCCTCATCTGGAAAGGGCTTGGAAACACTTAGCCCAGAGCTGTAGAGGCTGCGGGATTTGTAACAGATTCAGTCCTTAGCATTGCATAATGTCCACCTTCCTTTGTAAATGGGTGGTGGCGGAGCTAGGGGCTAACACATGCTGTTCCATAACCAGTCAGCCATTCTGAGAACGGGGAATGATCTATCCCTCATACCCAACAGCTTGCAAAGCCAGGGACAAAACCTGCAAGCCTTTGATTATGGTGAGAAGGATAGAGTTCGACTCTTACCTCTGTCCTGTGGGGAGAATGACATTCTGAACTGCCAGACACTTTGTAAGATTTCTATGAGCAGGAGGCTTTCTGGGAAAGAACAATGACATACCATTGCCCTCTCCCTTGGGGAGTTAAGTCACATGGTCTGTGTTTAATTAAAAAAAAAATTAAGATGTATATGTGAGTATTTTGCCCGAATGCATGTATGTCCACCACATGCATGCCCAGTGCCCAGGGAGGTCAGAAGAGATGTCAGATCTGGAGCTGATATACAGGTTATGAGCTGTCATGTGGGTTCTGAGAATCAAACCCCAGTCCTCTGTAAGAGCAACTGCTCTTAAGCTCTGAACCATCTCTCTGGCCTCTGTTTTCAGAGTCCTTTGAAAACAGCACAATGGTCTCTGGTCACTGTACACTCTCACTCCTGAGCCTGCTCCACATCACCTTATAATCAAGTCTTTCTTCTACACTCTGCTCTGTTGTCAAAGTGATCACAAGTACCTGGGAGCTGGAAAAAAGTCAGAAGGCATCCCAGCAACATTTCCATGGGTTGCACTTCCTGCCTCTTTAACCCAGTCACAACATGCTTAACAGAATCAGTACAGGAGACAAACCTCGGAAAGCACGCATGAGAATTCTGTTGGCTAGAGTTTATATGTGAATATTTTGTCCTTGTGCATATGTATATTTAAGGATTTATTTGAATCCTATGTTTCTGTGTATTACTTGTGTATGATTTGGATTTGATATTATATACCCATGCATGTTTTTTTTTTCTTTTTTGTTGTTGTTTTTTGGATTTGGTTTTTTCGAGACATGTTTTTTTTCTCTGTATAGCCCTGGCTGTCCTGGAACTCACTCTGTAGACCAGGCTGGCCTCGAACTCAGAAATCCGCCTGCCTCTGCCTCCCAGAGTGCTGGGATTACAGGCCCATGCATGTTTTAAGGATGCATTTGAAGGTTTTCTTTTTCTGTTCAGCCCAAAAATGGAGTTACTACATAAAATTTGATTCTACATTAAGCTGAAAAAGAGCCAACTCCCTTTAGCCAACTACCAATGATATAGTGTGTGAAACTCAAGAAAGGTTAAAAATAGCCCGTTTTTCTTAGGAAAGAAAAACCCATATATTCAAATTAATGGCATCTTTTCAAGGAGTTGCTTTGGAAGATTAGACACTTGTTTCCACAGGTCCTGCTGTTGTTCCAGATCTTTTAAGGTCTTCTTTTAGAATTAGTTTTAGTATTTGCTAAGTAACCCTGTTGACCATGTTCCCACAGTCCCAGCACCTAGAAGGCTGAAGCACAAGGAGCTTCAAGAAAACCTGGACTATAGACCATGCCTCTGCCCCTGCCCCTGCCCCTGCCTCTGCCTACCCCTCTCCATGTTCACCTCTCCCCTCCCCCATCTCCTTCTCCCCACTCTCATAAATATCCCTGTATACACACTCACATGCATGTGTGCACACAAAGAAAGAGAAACAAAAAACAAAAGGAAAGAAAAAGAAAAGCTGGATCTGATTATATCAGTCTTCTTATATTTAGGCTAAGTTGTTTTATCTCTTAACTGGAATCTAGAGTTGTTTTAAAAATCCATACAGTTTTCTGACTGCTTATGTTGGACATCATTCATACGTGTAGACAAATTCAGGTAGACTTATTCAAATGAAGTGACACTGTTGGTAGTCATTTTTTAAATGTAAATGTTTATGCCATAAAATGAGGGTCCTCACAAACAGATAGATGCAGTTACTTAAAATGAAGCCATTGTGAGGTTTTCACCCAGAGTCTGCTGTGTTCAGTTAGCGAGTCCAGAAAGTTCCAAGAGAGAAGACCAATCCAGTCTTCCACCAAGCTCAAGCCTGCGATGCTCCTTCACCCTCACACAGATCTGGTTAGTGAGCCACTGCAGTGCCTTTGTATGTGATTAAATCTAAGCCAGTCACTGCAGAGTAAAGGAGGATGATTTCATGGACCACGTTGTGAAGCAGAAGCAGGAAAACAACATGAACTTGTTTGAGGAAGGATCCAGACTTGAAGATAGCAAGATCTGAGTAGTAGCAGTTAGGGAGAGACTCAGATGATCTGCAGGGTATTTGTGTCTGGCTATTGGCTTAAAAAGACAGAGATTAGTATTAAGAGAGAAACTAAAAGAAAACAAATAAACCACCAAGGTCTTTGCTTAATGACCTTCCTCAGACCAAATCACAGTGGGGGTTGCACAGCAGATGCGATCCGGGACACAGGCGAAAGGCCCTGAAGAGCCTGCCTGCAAGGGTGGCAGTGCTGGTCCTTGGGCCTGCATGCTCCTGAGCCATCTTCAGACCCTCAGATCTGCCAAGCTCCTCCTCCTCCCTGCTCCAACTGCAGAAGATCTGAAGTCTTGGGGGCCTGTCCACAAAGTGCAACCCACAAAGCTAAGCATTCATTCTGTGTATCCACTGTGTAGCAGCTGGTATCAGAACAAACCTGGGAACTTAGAAAGAAATCCCAGTAGCTGTGCTCCTCAGGCCTTGAGTATGGCAGCAAATAACTCACAATGGGGCAGCAATTTTTTTCCTCTGGAAAGGATTCCTGAAATTGATGTGGCTGTCTTCTTCTTCTTCTTCTTCTTCTTCTTCTTCTTCTTCTTCTTCTTCTTCTTCTTCTTCTTCTTCTTCTTCTTCTTCTTCCTCTTCTTCCTCTTCTTCCTCTTCTTCTTTTTCTTCTTCTTCTTCTCTCTCTCTGCCTAGCTCTCTCCCTCCCTCCCTTTCTTCCTTCCTTCCTTCCTTTCTTTCTTTTTAATGAATCTGTCTCCTTTAAAATAAAACCCATGAATAATTTATATTGTTGCCAAAGATGGCTTGTTTTTATTGTTATTAAGTGTCTGGGGATAAAGGTCATTGGGCCCCTCGGGCTATGTGACCTTAAGACTAACCTGGTCTGGCCAGGTCACTTTCTGGGAAGAGGCCCTCCCTGAGAGGAGAGAATGGTCTCTGACATCCTCACATCCTCAGTCCTGACCTGAAGCCCAGCTGGGTTTAGCCTGCTTGGAACTTCATAGAAAGAATTAAGTTCACAGAGCAGGGTTTCTGGAGCAGCTGAAGGAGATGAGTGATGATGAGATTTTCATGACACCCCGCAATTACTTATATAACAAAAGCAGCTGTGATTCCTCTGCCTTCCCTTTCCTAACTATGGAGGTTAAATCTTTACACAGTAAAGCACAGGAAGCCAGCTCTTAAACACCATATTGCTATGTGATTCAGTTGTCTGAAATAACTAGAATAGCTGATTGGTAGATAGGAGGTGAGTGGTAGTCAGGGTTTAGGGATTAGAATAAGGAGTGTCTACTTAATGGATATGAGATGCGTTGTGGGGTAATAGGAGTCACTATGCTGCTAGACAGTTCAAACTAGATGTTTGAGAACATGAGGTGTTTAAGCCCACTGGGTTAGATGCTTTAAAATGATTAAAATGGTAAGTTTTACCCTGCTATTTATGTTCCCTAAACTCATTCCTCTTAGGTAAGTCACAGGCGAGGGCCAATCAGAGACATTAATTGTTAAGTCATTTGCATAATTTACCAATTTCAGGAGAAGTTCAGAGTAATGAAGGGTCTTCTGGTGTGCCCCAGAACAGGAGGAAGAAGATGCTGTAAATGAGAAATAGGCGAAGCTGGGCTGATCTTGTGAGGAAATGGTGAGGTGATGCTGTGTATTAACTGGCCTGAGCTTTGGGATGCACAAATGTTCATGTAAATAATGTTTCTGGTGTGTGTGTAAGGATGAGCTTGTGGCCTGAGTAAGTCAGAGTCTCTCCTGACATGGGTGGGCACTGCTTAATCTGGTCAAGGCCTGGAGCAAATGACAGGACAAGTAAGGAAGAATTCTTTCTCTCTGCCTGTCTGTAGACTAGAACGTTAACAAAAAACAAAACAAAACAAAACAAAACAAAACAAAACAAAACAAACCAGGTAAGGCCAATAAACCCTTTCCTTAGCACATATTAACTGTACAAAGTAATGGATCGTATTGTGCCGTTGCCACACAGGCATAAGGGAGGGATCCACATGTCCATTACTCTGTCTGGGACTCCCACACTCTTTCTTCTCCTGCATCCCCAACAATCCCTCCTTTACTTTCATATCCCCACTTTTAATTTGATATCTGAGAGGAAAACCTGTATCAATAAAATTAGAGGTGAAAAAGGGGGGACCCTTCAACAGGAACAAATAAAATCTTGAAAACACTCTGAGATATTAAACTCCAGTAAAATTTATTTTGGGTTTTTTGAGAAAGAATTTTTCCATGTAACAGCCTTGGCTGTTTTGGAACTCTGTTTGTAGATCAGGCTGGTCTCTGCCTCCTGAGTGCTGGGGCTAAAGGCATGTGCTACACCCCACTGGCAATATATTTGAAAACTAAGACCTGGAAGGAAGCATTGTAGACCATTTGTCTACCAAAACTTAAGTGAGAGGACAAGAAAGCTGAACAGCTGCATTGAGTGATGAGCTCGCAGCAAGTGATAGGTCCTTCCAACAAAGCTAACCCCAGGACTGGAGGGGTTCACTGCTGAGCTCTATTAGTCCTTTGAAGATGAGTTATAACCAATGGTTTTCAAACTATTCCATAAAATAAACACCCTATAAATCCAATATTTCCTGATACCAGTCTGGGTACAGACATAGTCATAAAAGCAAAACAAAACAAAACAAAACAATTTAAACCAATTTCCTTGGTAAACACAGATTAAAACAAAACCAAAACCAAAACCCAAAAACTTCCTAAACTGAGTTCAACAACACATCGAGAAGCTCACACAGTGTAGTAATTAGTTTTCATGCCAGCAGTGAAAGGGTAATTCAATATATGCAAATCAATAAGCATAACATAGCAAATAAATGGAATTAAGAACAAAAATCAAATGTATAAGGGGGAAAAAGAACTCCGCTTTGACAAAATTCTATATCCCTTCATGATAAAAGCCCCGGAGTCCCTGGGAATGGAAGGGGTATACCTCAACAAAATAAAAGCTGCATATGACCAGCCCAAGCCAGCATTGTACGGGATGCTGAGAAACACTTCCTCCTCAGTCATGTGTGAGACAGACGCCTGTGCTTTCCAGTCCTTTCCATGGTGGTGCTGGGACTCACGAAAGGTAGAAATCAAACCATCCCTGTCTGCAGAGGATGCTGCCGTCTAGCTGATACACCAGGAAGATGTGTAGATTTGATAAATACTTTTAGCAAAGGAGTGGGACACAAAAGCAACATATGAAACACTAGTAGCCTTATTACCGGCTGAGAAAGGAGCCGGGTAAACAACAGTGATTTCTGGCTTTGTCTCAGATGCACATGGAGAGCTACAATGCTGGGTTTCTGCCTTCTCAGCCCCTCATGTTTGTGTGGTACACACTTCACCAACTGAGCCTTTCGCAGGCCCTGTTCTTTCTTATTCATTATCCTGAGGGTCTCTTGGGTATTTTCATGCTCTTCACTAGGACTTCAGTAATAAGAACCTTTATCAGTGCTGTGGGAGTGGGAGGAGCTACAGGAGTGGGCGTGTCTGAAGTGGTTGCTCCATGCAGGCCCATTTCCCCTCCTCCTAGTGAAAAAAAATAAGAATTTCGGAAATCAAAGAGATCTTCATGGAGGTGGTTAGAATTTGGGGAGCAGAATTTGGTTAGGGATAAATCACATACACATACACACACACACACACACACACACACACACACACACACACACACGGCCGAGGAGATAAGATAGCTCAGTGGGAAGCTTTGTCTGTGCTGGTGTGAAGACCAGAGTCTGGCTGGAACCCTCCACCTGTGTAAATGCCTGAGGAGAGGGGCAACCTCCTTGCTATTCCCACACTCCAAGGGTGCAGATGGGATCCCTGGACTAAGCTATTTAGCTGTACTAGGTTACCTGTGAGTTCTGGACCTAACTAAGAGCACTCGGGTCACTGACCGGGGCAGTGGAAGGAGACTTCTGACAGCAACATTGGGCCACCCCCCCCCCCCACACACACATATACACTAGCATGAACATAGCTGTTTACACATATGCAAATATGTTCACACATACAGACTCATGTAAAATACATGCTTTTACTTTTAGTTCTAATGAACTGTTAATAACTGCTAGAACTTACAGGAAGCAGCAAGGTATTTGGATATTACATGTGTTAGATACAAAGGAGTGATCAGATCAGGCCATTAGCATATTTATCAGCTCCCTTATTACTTCTATGTAGGAATATTGAAAATCCTCTCTTGGTTATCGGTTGGTTCTCTCTCTTGGAGTAGTTGCTGCAGCCATAGCCATTCAACTGTGCTCCATACAGAGATTCCTCTTATCTAGTCACATCCTGTGCTCATCTCCCACTCGGTGTCGGTCACCCTCTGCTGTCCCTCCTGGGCTGTGGAGACCACTCTTCTACCCCACAGCTATGAGGTCAGTATTTCAGCTTCTGCATAGAAATGTCTCAGTCATCATAGATATTTTCAAATTATCTTATTATTGCTGGCAGATATCCCCAAATGCCACCTACGTTCATTTGGTAGTTGAGGGTCCTGATATTACAGTTTATTATCTCATGTGTCAGTCAAGAAGTCTTACATTGCCTTGTTACAAATTAGCTTTTAAAATTATTTTGCTGGCTATATTTCAGTATTATTAGTATTCAGATACTTCTGTGTATTTAAAAAACATATTTTAGAATATTATTCACAAGAGCTGGGTACAGTGGCATGCAGATCTGCACTCCAAGTAGCAGCAGAACATTATCCACTAGGCTTTCCCCAAAAGGTCAATGGCCAAAAAAGAGATGAAAAGCCCTGTAAAAGGACAGGCTTCCAAGAAAATTAGCAGAGGTGTGGGTTCAGGCCTCTTCAGGACATGGCTCAACACTGGTATCAGAAAGGTCAGTTCATTCTAAAGCATGAGATGTACTAGGTTAAACTACTAAGCTATTTCAGTCAACACATTATAGAGTGCTTTCTCAGGTAGCTAAATAGAAGAACTCAATTGATCTCACAGGTCTTGGCATCTTGACAAGCCCACCCCTAACCCCGGTGGAGACAAAAGCTCATCTGATGGTTTAGCCTCTGTCTCTGTCTCTGTGTCTGTCTCTCTCTTTCTCTCAAAGGCATGCCAGTGTATTAAGAGGTGAGGGATTTCTTTCCTTAAATGCCATTTCATTTATTTCTCTTTGGGCAGTTCTAAAGATGTGCTGTTTTGGATGTGTTTATGTTTTGAGTTCTTTTATTTGACCCTTGGCTCATGCTTAGTGCTCATAGACAGTACTGAATTAGTGAGTCTGGAGACTCAAGTCTCTGTTTATGGCTTCTTTGGGAAACAGAAGATCCTTGAGTGTGCATTTGCCTGCTCCTTGTATACAGTTGCCTCAGTTGTGATCCAGGGAACTCCAGAGAGCTTAGCTTCCTTTTAAGAAACAGTTAGTGTGTGTGTGTGTGTGTGTGTGTACACATATGTGTTTGTGTGTGGGTGTACACAGCCATGGCATGCAGGTGGAAATCAGAGGACAGCTGCAGGAATTGGTCCTCTTTCTAACAAATGCTTCAAGGGTATCAAACTCAAGGGGCAGTCTTTGGTCTTGAGGGCAGTCACCTGCTGAGCTGCTCAGAGCCTCCCTCCCTTCCCATCCTTCATTTCACCCCTGGAAACAACAGGAGCTCACAGAGAAGGCCTCTGAGGATTTCCCCATCTCTTCTTAATCTGAATACTTGCAGAGACAGCTGCTCACTTCCCAGTCTCTCCATCCCTTTTGCTCTTTCCCTGCCTCTGATCCCTTTGCATAATGTGCTGTGTGTTGTGTTTAGCAATTGTTCCCTGAGCTAAAAAGAAGAGTCAGTACAGCAGTTTCCAGTCATAAACAGTCTGACTTAATCTGATGCAGGAAGAGGCTCTATCCTGTCAAAGCTGTTTCTACCAGAACAATGTCTACGGTAGCAGAATATCACTTGAACAAATCATATCTTGGATGAAGATTTGGAAACTGCTGAACTCTCCACTGCTCCTGGCATATGCTGTCACTGTACTTTGGTCTTTCATATATTGGGAAGCCTGACCCCTGAAGCCGCTTCCATGTATGGCCCACAGAGGTGTGGGGATAGGAACATGCCATCGGAGCCTATAACTGGGACGCCTATGGTCCCTTCGACAATCCTGTGTTTATCAGGAAGTTTAGAATGTGACCTCAATTGGAAGCAGGTTTTTTTTGTTTTTGTTTTTGTTTTTGGCGTTTCAGCTTTATTGTAGAAGAGTAGAGGGAGAGAGGGGAGGTAGAGAGGTATAAGTTGACCATGGCCATGTGGAAAGAAGGGGAGAGGAAATGGGGAGAAGGGGCAGGGGACAAGAGACAGAAGAAATTGAGAAAGTAAGAGAAAGAGCAGAAGTAGGGGCTTTACAGATGAATTGGGGTGGTTTATAATCTAAAAAAAATCTGTGGCTTCGTAAGAATATGGGGAATTAGACAGAGACAAAGCGATTCACAGGAGAACGCCATGCAAAGGCAGAATCAGAGATGGAAGTGAGGCTTCACCAATCACCAGTGACCGACAAGGATCGACTGGGACGGGAAGAGCCTGGAAGGGGTTGGGTTGATTCAGCCTCTGTGCCCACTTCTAGTGTCTAAGTCAGTCCCTAGGGCTGTAAGCCATCCAGTGTGTGGTCTTAAGTATGGTGGCCCTGAGGAATGAAAGCAAACCTTTAACAATTCCTTCACCATGACACCCTCTCCTCCCGTGAGCCTACAGGTAGCCTTTCTCAGTGCTCTCTCAGAAACTCTTCTTAGCCGAGTGAGCCTTCGGACGTAGCTATTGGTTTTGTTTGCAACTCCTCTTGAATGTCTGGGATGAAGTGATGTCTGGGATGGCATAGCTGAGGGCGAGCACACTGTTGCTGAGTGTGGAGGTCTTTCTGAAACTGCATGCTAGGCACGGGCACTTCAGCCTGCCTCTTCAGTAAGCTGGTTTTGCTAGTGAAGAATCTTTGAATAGAATGAGAGAGGATTGAATTTGTCAAAGGTTGTGCTTGTTAGACGTTTCTCAGTTTAAAAGTAGTACGTGTGTGAATGTGTGCCGGAGTGTGAATGCAGGCACAGCATGTGGCGGTCAGAGGATAACCTGTGTGGTCAGTTCTCTTCCTCCTCTGTGTGGGTTCTGAGAACCCAAGGCAAATCCACAGGCTATATGCTAAGGGCATTTACCTGCTGGACTACTGCCCAGCCAGATTGCTATCCTCTTATTAGTGTTGATTTTAAAACTATACTTATACACTTATACATATTGTGTGTGAGTCTGCGTGTGTGTGTGTGTGTGTGTGTGTGTGTGTGTGTGTGTGCATGCGGAGGTCAGAACACAACTCTAAGGGGGTGGTTTTATCCTTCTATCTTAGTGTACATCCCAGGGCTGTCAGGAGGTCACATGGGAACACCTTTCCCTTGGATGATCAAGTCATCATTAGCACCCCCATCCCCTCGCCACCCCTTGAGTCAGGGTTTCTCTGTGTAGCCCTGGATGTATTGGAACTGGCTCTGTAGTCCAGGCTGGCCTAGAACTTAGAGATCTGCCTGCCTTTGCCTCCTGAGTCCTGGGATTAAAGGCATGTGCCACCACCACCTGACTCAAGGAGTTATTTGTTTTTTTAAATGGGCCCATATAAGAAATTGTGTGGCTTTTGAGATTTGTGAACTTTACTATTGAGAATTTCATACATGCACAGAATGCATTTTGGTCAAATCTCCTCTCCCTTCCTCCCCATCTTTTCCTTATCCCCACACACTGCTGTTCCTCCCGGTTTCATGTGTTCCATTTGAAACCCAGGGAAGCCACTCAGGCTGTGGGACAATCTACTGGAGCATGGGGGTCCCTGAAGGAAATCGATTCCTCTTCCCTAGCAGCCATCAGTTGCTAACGTGTCCTCAGTGATCGATGGGACTTTGTGAGCATCTGCCACCCATGCTAGGCTCTTGGCTGCCTTGCCCTTGTGCAGGTCTTATGCATTATGTCACAGCAGCTGTCAGTCGTCTCGTGCAACGACCCTGCCATGTTCAGCAAATACAGTTCCAATGCAAGTGTCCACTCTCCAGTTGTTATAAGTTTTCTGTCCCTCCTCTCCCGTGATCCTTAAGCCTTCCTTCAGCTTTGGTGAGGGGTAGTTATACCATTTAGAGCTAAGAAATTAGTTAAAACGGGCCACGACATACATGTGAATAAAGGCAAAATAAACTGTAAAAGGCAAAAAGGGACCATGCATTTTGCTTTGACACCAGTGCCCGTAGATTAGACCCCTGGTCTAACTGGGCACGCTCCCTGTTCCCTGAATGGGGTGCTGCTGGAATTGATGGTTTCACAGGCTTTGACTAAGAAGAGTTGGCTTGCTTAGGGCCCCTAGAGGTTACTCAAGCCTGTGAGGAAAGCAGTCCAACGTTTATGAAGACTCAGCTCCTCAGGTCACAGGCACAAAGCACAGGAGGAAAAGCAGGGCAGAAAGGAGAAAGTGCTTAGTGCGAAGGGCACAAAAATGCTTCTCAGAATGTGAGGTTTGAAAGGGATGTGGTTCCCAACTCACACTGGCTGCCTACAAACACGGCCGGCTCTGCCCACTGTATCTACTGCCTTCATGGGAAACAGTTGGTTTGCCTCTCACAGTTGGTGAGAAGCTGTCTCGGTTCACAGTGCTAAATAACCTCACCCAGGGCTGAGGGATGTGAACAGAGAGTGGGTCGCCAGACAGAGGAGGAAGAGAGCCAGTGTGCATGGCAGATGAAAGGGGTCACTGGAGGTCACTAGAGGTCACTACGGGTCACTGGAGGTCCCGGAGGAACAGTGTTCTGGAGTGGGAGAGAATGAAAACAAATTGTAAATGTGATCCCCAGAGTGACTTAAGGAAACCGTCCATCTCTCTCTCTTTCTCTCTCTCTCTCTCTCTCTCTCTCTCTCTCTCTCTCTCTCTCTCTCACACACACACACACACACACACACACACAGAAAGATATTTGGTGAATGAATTAAAGAATGAAGGGAACGAAGTTCAAATGGATAACTCCAAAACCAAGGTCACTCTTTCGAGTTTAGAGTGGAATGAAAGACACTGGAAGATTTGAGAGACCTTTATACCTCACTGTCTTCAGTAGAGTAAAAATGAAAACAGGTAATAGTTAATACATTTTCCCTGGATTAAAATTACTTCAGAGTTTCCAGATGGAAAGGGATGCTAGTGGTCCAATCATGTGGAGTAATAAAACACAACCAAAGTGGGGCAGGGCATCTGAACTCTATTCACAGACTATCTTTGCACTCCCGTATTACTTGACCTTTGTTGAATGAGTTTGAATGAACAAGATGATGAAAATATCTTAGACATCTTTAAAGTTCCAAGGTCAAGGAGCAAAGCAAAAATATGTACACAGAGGGCAAAATAATAGATGATCTCAAGTAAGTAAGAAATTCATGATTAGTAGATGTCTCAACAGCCATAGCTCCCCTTCACAGTGTATGTGCGTGTGCGCGTGTGTGTGTGTGCCCGCGTGTGCGTGCATGTGCTTGTGTGTGCATGTGCTTGTGTATGCTTTTGTGAAGGCTAGTGGTCAATGATAGTGTCTTCCACTATTGCTCTCTACCTTCAGGTAGACCAGCTGTCTAATGAGCTGCAGGGATCCTTTGGTGGACTAATACAAACTTGTGCCTCTGGAATCAGCTTTATGTAATGCTGTGGATAAGAACTTGTGCCTTCATGCTTTTGTCATTTGCAATGGGTATATGCCCAGTCCAGCAACTATAGGTTCTAATAACACTCCAGACTCTCTCTCTCTTTCTCTTTCTCTCTCTTTCTCTCTCTCTCTCTCTCTCTCTCTCTCTCTCTCTCTCTCTCTCTCTCACACACACACACACACACACACACACACACACACACAGGACCTTGGATACTCTAGGCAAGTGCTTTAGCTTTAATATTCTGGCCCAAGGAAAGATGATTTTCTCCCTAGAATTCATTACCTAGGGAAAAGATAAATCTTGTATGGGAGATGGGGAGGCCTAGAACAAAGACTTTATACATTATTTTATAATAAAGGAACAAAGTGATTTTCATTCCTCTGAAAAAAAAAAAGTCCAAGGACAATGAACAAATAAATAAACTTAAGAGGAAAATACAGAATCAGTGAAAGCTAGAAGTCACATAAAGAGGAACTGGAGGGCTGGAGATTGAACCCAGAGCCTTGAGCACACTCGGCAAAGCAAGCTCTCCATCACTGAGTTCTATCTCCAGCCTGATTACTTCTTTTAAACTCACATTGTAAGTGTAATTGGGTACCTGATCTGTTGAAATGTGGGGTCAAGCTCACAGTTTTTCTGGCTACTCTGCAACAGCTAGAAGGTCTCTGTTGGGTTTCCATACAGCTCAGTTAATTGGTAGAGTGCTTGCTCAGTGGGCTTGAAGATTTGCTTCCTATCCTTAGTGCATAAAACTGGGCATGGTGGCACATGACCATAACACCAGAATCTGAGAGGTGGACAAAGAAGGGTCAGGAAGTCAATATCATCCTTGGCTACTTACTGAGTTCAAGGCCAGCCTGGGTTATATGAGACTCTATCTCAACCAACCAACCAATCAACCAACCAAATAAACACCCCAAAAACAACCAACCTGCCAACAAACCAAGCACCCTAAATCAAACCAAAACAACAATAACTATAACTTAGTAGGCAAAAAAAGTCTTCATTCACACGAACAGAACAGTAACATACCAACAAGGAGCGCCTGTAAGTCAGTGTAATAACCAAAGTCTTCTTCCTGTTATTTATTTCTTATCATGGAGAAATCACTCCAGAACTACTTCTTCAGATACAAGTTGGGTTTCTGTAACCAGAAATTCGGAAAACCCAAAACATTTAATGCTTTGTATACACCATCCTAAAAACATCTCCTTAGATCATAAAACATTTTCCTGGTGACAGAATGTTCACCAGGTCTCAGATTTTGGAACTTTTGAAACTTCAGAATTTTGGATTGGGGAAGTTCAACTTAGAGGTATTGCTATTATAAAATATGGTTGTGTTTGTTTTCATTGTTAGTGATTATTGTATATTGAGACAGGTTTAATGTTTCCATTGGTAAAATATTTCTATATATTGATACAAAATTTAAGGCTAATTTTGTTACAACATAATGTGTGCATACTTCAATTCTTATATAGATGTTATGACTATGCAGCTCATGTGAAAATGCAAGGTTTAAAATCAGTCCTTTTAATAGGTGGTGTTGCAAACAAGGACGGCTGAGAAATGCAAATTAATGGTCAGACAGTCAAACTCAGAGTCATGTCAGATACGAGTCTGGATTATCACAGAAATATGCATCCTGAGTGAACAGATAATAAATAGTTAGAAACAATGTTTGCTTGTTCAGATATGCTATGAATGGATGGTCTTCAAAACGTCAGAGACTCACAGAATATGGAATTTAAAGATAATTTCATTAATTTAAGGCCTTTTTGACAATAAGACATATCAGTTCCTGGCAGTTCCCCATTTGGCTTGGAAGAAGATGATCAGCATCAGAAAATCTCAGTATGGAGTTGCTTCAATTGTGGCAAGCTAGCAACTGGGCAAAGAAAATGCCCTAACTTTATCTGCAGACAGAATGCTGTTCAGAGAGGATAGATGAGCACAGAGAGGTCAACTGCCAAGCTCTGCAAGACAGGGTAAGCAAGTCCTTCATAATTCCTGCTACACAAACGCATCCGTCAGATATCCTGAAGAATATGGATGTTCCGACTTTATAAAGGTTATTGGGGACTGTCCAGGTGGTCAGCTATTTCTGTCATTTCTATAAATCTCGGAAGCTACTTATATGTACTTCCTACATACTTAGGTAATATTTATTCCTTCTCAGGTCTCTGATGGGGTTGAAGACTAGATAGTCATAGTCTCACAATTAAACATAAAGGATCTAGGAAAATGTTTTATGATCTAAGGAGATGTTTTTAGGATGGTATATACAAATTATGAAGATTAAAGGAAATTATAAATTAATGTTTTAAGGTTGGTAATTGTAAATCATGAAAATTAAAGGATTTAAATGCTAAAGATGGTAGTAAAAAATGGTTTAGATAGAGAACTCTGAACTCACCAAGACAGGTAGATGGTAGAATACTTTATCTAAAGATTCCCAAATACAAACAGACTGAACTTTTTGAACTCTTACCTAATAGTTTTCACTACTGTTTCATAATTGTTCCTACTGTATATTGTTTATTGCTTATTATTTTAAGAGAAAGCCTTTTTATTTAGACAAAAAGAGGGAAATGTAGGAGGCTGGTCTGGTGTATTCTAATTCTAAGTACTGGCTCCTAAGGTCTGGTTGTCCCTCAACGAGCAGGCCCTCACATATACCACGTGATGCTGTGTAAAACTTGCTCCCCAATTTAACTGGTTAATAAAAGGCTAGAGCCTGTGATTGGGTGATAGAGGGAGAAAGGTGGGATTTGAGGATTAAGGAGAGACAAAGGGAGAGAAGAAAAGAGGAGACCAAGAGAGGAGGAAGCTGCTATGTGAGGAGATGGACCATGGGCATCGTCTTAGTCAGAGTTTCTACACAAACATCATGACCAAGAAGCAAGTTGGGGAGGAAAGGGTTTACTCAGCTTACACTTCCACATTGCTGTTCATCACCAAAGGAAGTCAGGACTGAAACTCAAGCAGGTCAGGAAGCAGGAGCTGATGCAGAGGCCATGGAGGGATGTTCCTTACTGACTTGCTTCCCCTGGCTTGCTCAGCCTGATCTCTTATAGAACCCAAGACTACCAGCCCAGGGATGGTACCACCCACGAGGGGCCCTCCCCCCTTGATCACTAATTGAGAAAATGCCCCACAGCTGGATCTCATGGAGGCACTTCCTCAACTGAAGCTCCTTTCTCTGTGATAACTCCAGTCTGTGTCAAGTTGACACACAAAACCAGCCAGTACAAACATGTAGCCAGGAAAAACAGCAAGTAAGGACGGACATCATGGCTGGGAAATAAATTAGAATAGCTCCAAACCTGCCCAATCTAGGCTTACGGCTTGTAAATAAAGTACTTGGATTATGTGTCTTTTCTATGGGCCAGCAAGAATTTATAATTATTACAGAATTCTATGCAAATATGCTTAGCTCTCCAAGCCCCAAAATCTGACATACTTCTGCCCTCAAACATTTTGGATAAGGAATACTTAACCTTACTTAAAGGTCACTTCAGGGAATGCCTGGGTAGCTTCCTAGTCATTTTCTAGTGTGTCTTCCTGATTTAAGTTCACCGAGGACACACTGAGGACATACTATGTGTTGCCCAGAATTCCCCTATACAGTGGGCATAGTATAATAAGTTTTACCCTGTTATAAACTACAAAGCAGACCAGATCTTTGACTTAATGAGGGAGATAAATGATGCACACCTACTATTAGGTGAGCAAGAAAGATATTCATGAGCAGTAATGTGCTATGCAGAGAATTAAAGTGGAGTGATGTAAGAGTGACTGGGTGACTCAGATAAGGTGCCTTTGGGGGAGGTAACACTTAAACTGACCACCTTTTTCTTGTTTCATCCTGTACAACAGAGGCAGGAGTTTGTAAAATTGTATGTTGTGTATTATAATTCCTGGTTGAGATTACATAATCACAAAACTCTGAGACAAACTGGTAGGCTAATGGGTCATGGTCAGAATTTACACCATCATTTTGCCTTGACAGAGTCATAGTCCAGTGGCTGCAGCTCCCTTGACACTTCTGTGGTTTGGTTGAAAATAATCCCTTGAATATCAGGTGGACTACAGAAGTGTGCAACTGTCCCACCCAGCAGGGTCCAAGGCAGCTTGCAATTTATAATGGAATTATTGGGTATCTACAAATACAGACTCTAGGAAGCAGGCTAGAGAAAGTTAGAAGTCCAGAATCCCTCCAGCCTAAGGAGTATCAGCCTCAAGCTTCTGGGGAATCTGCCACCGAGGAGGAGAAAAGAAGTTAGGAAACCACCTACAACCTGGCAAATTTTCCTAGGACAGATGCAGGCAGCTAGGCCTGAACTGGAGCGGCCTCTCTCATGTCGCCATTACAGCTGGGCTTGGAATCCTGAGAAGGGGTTTTAGTGTAGACTGCCTGGAGGTGTTTGCAAACTGGGAGCTTATCATCCCCACTCGGTTCTGTGAGAAAATACTCATGTATAATCAAATACTCTTACGTTTTTTTTTTTTTTGTTGTTTGTAAGCTAACTGTTGAGAAGTATTCAGTCGAGGACGTAGCTCATTGGTAAAGTCCTTTGCCTAGCATGTGGGAGCCTTTGAGCGACATCCCAAGCCAAAGCTGAGTGAAGCTGAGACTCATCTTCATATAAAATCACACACATGTGCTCATATGTGTAGGCACGCAGACTTTCTGGTCACCATATGACTCACCATAGACCAGAGCATCTGGTCATTTCCTGTGGTGCCCATGCACCCTGCCATGGGTTGGTTCAGGCAAAATGTTCATATGGGTGACTTAGTTGGTTAGTTTCCCAATGGTTTATCCTAAAAACAATTATTGATGCTACTATTGTTTTTGTGCCCCACAGGGGATGGGTTTGCACATATCACGGTGTGTATGGAGATCAGAGGACAATGTTGAGGAGGTGATACCTTCTCTTTACAAGGCTTCCTGGGATTGAACTCGTCAGGTTTGCATGGTAATTGCCTTTACCATCCGAGCCATTTCCCTGGCCTGGGCTTTCAAAGGTAGATAAATCCTTTTCTTGTCCTTAGACATGAAATATAGTCAGAGAACAAGGGACTGGTCAAGAAAGCCTGGTTTTAGGAGCAGGCCCTGTTGCAGTCGGAGGAGAATCTGGAAATGAGGCTGCTGTGCCCTCACTTCCTCTGAGACCTTGATCTGTCAGTTCTCTTTGTTTTACCCGCATGTGTGGTCCCTTCCTTTCACTAATCTCAGTTTCATAAATGCACACATAGGATGTTTTCCTCATGAACGGTCTTTCTGGGATCAGCTGGGTGGCTGATGCTAGCTGCATGCACTTCCTCTTCCCGACTGCTCTCAAGCCTGGTTCTCTACTTGTTGGTTTCCTAAACCTTTACCTTTACCTTTACCTCCCCCCCCCCTCTCTCTCTCTCATGTGTGTGTGTGTGTGTGTGTGTGTGTGTGAGCTTGAGTTGGTAGATTTTTCAAACTTAGGACTTGATAGTTAGCTTGAAACAAGCAGAGACCTACAGTTGACGGAGAAGTGGCTCTACTCTGGAAAAAAAATACGTAAATGGAGTGAATCAGAGATGTGCCCTGAAGGGACCTGGGCCAGCGACTTGGCTGACAGTGGGATAATCCATAGTCTGGGCAAGGTCATGACTCCCATCTGGGACAAATCAATCCCACAACCAAACACATATCTACTGTTATAGCATCACATTTCATGTTGAAATAAGCATTGATCACCGACCAGATAAGGGGACGGCAGTTTAGAACTAAAAAGGAAAAAATCTTTGGAATTCTCTCCATTGCTCTAGGGAGGTTCCATGATTCTTGTGATTCTATTTAGAGTTGGCATTACTGCTCTTAATTTAATTTCTCCCAGGCATAAACACATTTGATAGATTCTACTGAATCATTCTGATGCCAAAGCGTAGGAACAGAGGGAGACAGAGGGGTCCTGCTAGCCTGCCTCCTCAGGAAGACCAGCCTTGCAAAGGCAAACATTTATTTATCTGTCCTTTATTATTTTCTAGTTCTAGGAGTTGATGTTTTTCTCAGTTTTATTATAGAAATAAAAAGCCACAGAGCCCCAGTGCAGCCCAAATACAGACAGCGGGTTGTTTTTGTTACTGCTCAGAGACAAAGCACATCAGAGGCACTTACAATTGGAGGAATGCTCAAAAACCATTGGGGAGTTTTAAAATGGGAAGACCTCATTAACATTTCAGGACCAATCAGTGCACGTGGTGTGTGTGTGCGGGGTATGTGTGTGTGTGTGTGTGTGTGTGTGTGTGTGTGTGTGTGTATGTGTGTGTGTGTGTGTGTGTTCTGATGTAACTTTGCCTGTTTCAAGTGTGTCATAAAAACAACAGAGGTGGTGCAGCCCATTACAAACACAAGAACTCGGCATCACCAGCCTGGAAGGGCTAGGGGCCTTGCAGTGCACCCCTCTTCTAGGCACAGATCATCATCTTCTGTGTACAGCCACTGTGTCAGAGGCTAGCAACAGTGGTAAGAACAAGGCAGATAGCAGGTTAACCTACATGCATGCTAGTATCACAGCTACTGGCACATGTCCAACTAGTTCATTATGTTAATACTTTAAGACGTTTGAGTAGATTTTATCTATCTATCTATTATTATTATTATTATTTGCTGTGCTGGGGATGGAAACTAGTGCTCTCACATGGTAGGTAAATGGACTACCCCTGAGCAAAGTACCTCCAGTACTTTTAAATGAAAAGTAATATTTACTGACTTACAAAACTACAACAGAGGTGACAGTGCTATTTCTTGTTATGATGCCAGACTTCTATTTTATTTCCATAGACTAAGACTTGAACAGGTGCAAGAAGGGCCTAACAACGTGTTGACCGACTGACACCAAAAGAATTCTGACTCCAGAGTCCTTAGTTCTGGTCTGCTGAGTCACCACCACTATTCCATTGTATTTATTTATTTACACATCTCGTGTCATATTTCTGGAAGTTAGTACCATATAACATGGTGGGTGTTCACCATCTAAGTCAGGGTTTCTATTGCTGTGTTGAAACATCATGACCAGAAACAACTTTGGGAGGAAATGTTTTATTTGGCTTATGCTTCTATACCACAGTTCATCTTTGAAGGCAGTCAGGACAGGAACTCAAACAGGGCAGGAACCTGGAGGCAGGAGCTGATGCAGAGGCCTTGGAGAGTTCTGCTAAGTGGCTTTTCTCTTTGTGGCTTGCTTAGCTTGCTTTCTTATAAAATTCAGGACCACCAGCCCAGGGATGGCCCCACCCACAGTAGTTTGGACCCTCTCCCAATCTATCACTGTTTTATTGCCTACAGACTGATTTTATGGAAACATTTTCTCAATTCAAATCCCCTCCTTTCAAAGGACTCTAGCTTGTGGATGCTGACATAAAAGTAGGTAGCACATCTATATTTGTGTTGAGTGAAAAGCTAAGCCAAAGGGTCTGAGCTGGAGGGAGGGTAAGAGGGAGAAGGAAGAGAAGGGTGATATCACAGAGGGACATTCAAGTGTGTGGCTGGGAAAACCCGCAAGATGGAGAGTACAAAGGGGGAACCCTGGAGCACGGGGCCTGATCAGTGGAGCGGCTGGGACAGAAGTCCTCCTACCACCATTTATGTCTGGTCAGGTGACTCCACAGCCTTCTGTGCACAGCCCGCCAGGAGAGAGTGATCTCCTAGCAGCACTTTCACTTCTGAGCATGGAGGTGAGATCTCCACCTCCTCTCTGGAGGGGAACAGCTAGGAGCACACAGGGCCTAAGATCAATGGAACAGCTGGGACAGAGGACTTCAGGCTGCCATTTGTATCAGGGAGGCTGGGGGCTCCACAGCCTTCTGTGCACAGACCCAGACAGAAGAGAGTTGGTCTCCCAAGAGTATGGACACAGGCTTACAGACCCACAGGAGGGACAAGCTCCAGCCAGAGACAACAAGACCAACTAACACCAGAGATAACCAGATGGTGAAAGGCAAACACAAGAACCCTACCAAGAGAAACCAAGGCTACTTGGCAACATCAGAGCCCAGTTCTCCCACTACAGCAAGTCCCGGATACCCCAACACACTGGAAAAGCAAGAGCTGGATTTAAAATAGTATCTCATGATGTTGATAGAGGGCTTCAAGAAGGACTTAAATAACTTCCTTAAAGAAATACAGGAGAACATTGGTCAACAGGTAAAGCCTTTAAAGAAGAAACACAAAAATCCCTTAAAGAAATACAGGAGATCATGGGTCAACAGGCAGAAGCCCTTAAAGAGGAAATACAAAAATCCCTTAAAGAATTACAGGAAAACACAAACAATCAAGTGAAGGAACTGAATAAAACCATCCAGGATCTAAAAGTGAAAGTAGAAACAATAAAGAAATCATGAAGTGAGACATCTCTGGAGATAGAAAACCTTGGAACGAATTCAAGCATCAACAACAGAATACACGAGATAGAAGAAAGAATCTCAGGTGCTGAAGATACCATAGAAAACATTGACTCAACAGTCAAAGAAAATGCAAAATGCATAAAGCTGGTAACCCAAAACATCCAGGAAATCCAGGACACAATGAGAAGGTATAAAAGAGAACAAAGATTTATAACTTAAAGGTCCAGTAAATATCTTCAACAAAATTATAGAAGAAAACTTCCCTAACCTAAAGAAAGAGATGCCTGTGAACATATAAGAAGCCTACAGAACTCCAAACAGATTGGACCAGACCAGAAAGTCCTCCTGGCACATAATAATCAAAACACCAAATTCAGTAAACCAAGAAAGAATATTAAAAGCAGTCAGGGAAAAAGGGCAAGTAACTTATAAAGGCAGACCTATCAGAATCACACCAGACTTCTCATTAGAGAAAAAAGCTAGAAGATCCTGGGCAGATCTCATACAGAACCTAAGAGAACACAAATGCCAGCCCAGACTACTATAACCAGCAAAACTCTCAATCACCATAGATGGAGAAACCAAGATATTCCATGATAAAACCAAATTTGCACAATATCTGTCCACAAATCCAGCCCTACAAAGGATAATAAATGGAAAATGCCAACACAAGGAGGGAAACTACAAGAATGTAATCTTCTTACAAAAACCCAAAAGAAGATAGCCACACAAACATAAAAATAACATCAAAAATAACAGGAAGCAACAATCATTATTCCTTAATATTTCTTAACATCAGTGGACTCAATTCCCCAATAAAAAGACATAGTCTAACAGCAATATTTTCCATGTAAATCTTCAACTTTATCAGAAAATGTTTATAAATCCACTTTCAATCAACTTAGGAATACTTTTATGCCTACCATTATTATATCTATATAAAATTTTCCACAATAATCTTCAATTTTACCATGTTTTCTACATTTTCTACAATTTTCTCAGAAATATTTTCCATGTAAATCTTCAATTCTATCATAAAATGTTTCTATTTTATTTTTCAATTAATTTTGCAATGTTTTTTATGTCTACGACTTTACTCTTTAATTTCCTTGAAAATTGTCAATTTTAAGGTGTTTTTCTATATAAGTCTTCTATCTTATCAGAAAAATTTTCCACATAAATCTTCAATTTTATCATAAAATGTTTTTACTTCCTTTTTCAATAAAAGAACATACTTTTCAAACAACAACAAAACAAAACAAAACAAACAAACAAACAAACAAAAATCCAAAGGGGGATTCCCTAATGAAAACTATGGACGTAAGTGATCAACTACAGCAGCACTGGTTCATTCCTGCACCAAGAGAGCTGTACTGATGCCAAATGCAAACAGTGGGGAAACTGAATGGAGAGAGAGGAAAGAGGGCATGGAGAACTAATACAGTTTTGGATTGCTTTTCTTGTGAACTGCTCTAAAACAAACAAACAAACAAACAAACAAACAACCCAGCTATAGAAAAAGATGAATCAAGATAATTTAGGCAGGAAACTGATCTAACCAGAATAGGTCCAAAGGTAAATGAACTTTGTTTCCACAAACCCTGGGAAGCATTAAGAGACTCCACAACTGGGGACCCAAACACCTTTTCCTGTGTTTATGACATGATAAGGTTGATTTTCTTCATCATTTCCAACCATGGGTGTGCCACCTCAGCACACCAGGTTTTACATTAGGACACATTAGGGCCGGGCTCTTTGTTACCTAGTGCTCTCTTAGAACTCTCCCCGCCACCCAGGGATGCCGGCTGCCCTGGCTTTACCCAATCAGTGTAGATGGAGTGCAGTCTCCCATGAGTGTGGCTGTGTGCAAGGCAGGAAACAAGTTGACAGGATGGGAACCTACTACAGTTACACAGACCAGAGGTGATAGCACAGAGACAGCAGGCAGAGGTGGGTAGAAAAGTGCCACCGTCTTCTGCACGATTCGCAGAGGGGCAAATGATACACTCAACAATCTCATTATTGAGATGTTGGTGGGAAGCGTGACAAAAGAATAGAAATAACTTCAGAGTGTTTGTCCTGAACAGCCAAAAGACAGTGCCATATTCAACAGAATAGAAGACTATTATGGCAGCACAGGGTGGGATTATCCTGTTCATTCTGTGTCTATTACAGTCTATTAGCCACCTGAGTGGGACTGCCAAGTAAACAGAGGCCATGGGTGTGTGTCTTCTATGGGTGTGTGTCTTCCATGGGTGTGGTATGTGTCTTCCATGGGTGTGGTGTGTGTCTTCTTCTGGTAGCCATGCAGCACACTGCTCCTTGGCTCCTGATTCTTCTGAAATGCAGGCTCCATCAGACCTGGGACTTCACCTGTTTTGTTCACTGCTGTATATCCAGTATCAGGCTGCAAAATTTTGCCAGAAAGATCAAGGATGGATGAGAGAGTTGTTTAGTAACTAAAGGAGAGTGATGGATTAGACTCTACCATGGAATATGTCCGAGTGAGGAAACTGCCGCCTGGCAGTTACTAAAGAAAAATTTGTTGTATTATAATACAACAGACATTCTACAAAGAGCTGTTTCAAATGAGAAGACAGGCTAGGTGGTGGTGGCACACACCTTTAATCTCAGCATTCAAGAGGCAGAGGCAGGTGGATCTGTGAGTTTGAGACCAGCCTGGTCTATAAAGTGAGTTCTAGACAGCCAGGGCTATACAGAGAAACCCTGTCTCGAAAAACAAAACAAAGCAAAGTAAAACAAAACAAAACAACAAACAAAACAAAGAAAAAAGAAGAGACACTTGCTAAGATTCTGTAAACTTTCATTTTCTGTTTAATGGGCCAACATAGACCTTAGCTTCTGGATTGTTTCTATGAAGTACTTGTTGGAAATGTGGTGAAGGTGGAAATTAGAACTGTTTCTATGAGTAAATTATTGCCAGTCCATAAACAAAATACACACTGAAGCCTGTGTATTCAGACCTATCATGTTCTGAATAAAAAAATTACATTTTATAAGTAAAAAATGCATCTTTTAAAAGACAGTGGTCTAACGAACAAAACTGTGTTTATGTCCTACCCAGGCATGTGTGGGTGTGTGAGACCCAGCAGTGCACTTGACCACTGACGCACAGGGGCAAGTATTTCTCAGTCCAGAAATTCAAACAACTGGAACTTGATGCAGTTTTTAATCTTGATTTTGATACTTAATTCATTTTTAAGTGTAATAAAATATCATGCAAATAATTAAAATAGCTAGCTTTTCACCAATTATCTGACGGAAACTCCAGCTGACTTGTGGGTGGCCCTATAGCTGAGGACTAGAGCAAAATAACACTGCCCTGGGGTTGTGTGTGGTTCCACAGTAGAGCACTTGCCTAGCGTATCAGAGGTCCTGGGCTTAATATCCAGAGCAAACAGTAAAAGCAAAGCAAGCAAACAAACAAACAAACAAATGCAAACACACAAACAAAAGAACACCTAAGGGAGTAAAGAGAAAAGTATAACACTTCCAAGTGCAGGACTCTTGGCTCCAGCTGGGACAAGGCTGCTTCATCAAATCATCCAACCTAACAGATCCTTCCTGTAGCTACCTTCTCAGGCACGGCATCTCCCGGAATTTGTAGTGGTAGCTAAGTTGCCAGTATGGAAAGCCTGAGATTCTCATGTGTAAGAACTGACCATGGTGGGTTGTATAATGAACAATCACCTTGAATCCTCTCCCATTATGTGTTTTGGCACAAACACAGGGCATTCTAAGATTATACCAAATCTATATGTATAAAATATATACACAGACAACCACAGAGAATTTGGCTAAACAAAATGTACAATTATTTATATATTTATATACACATAAAATAAAAGACATTTGTCATTCTCACAGTCTGTAAACATCTGGGAAAATGCCCAGCAGAGTCACCATGGGCCCTTTGAAATAGTGACCACCGAGGAGTTGGGACAGGATGAAAATTTAAGTTTGTCTAACAATCAGAAAGGAGCAAAGAGTTAAAGGTTCACGGCAGGTGTAAGTACATCTTACTTGACACAATCAGCTCATTTGGCCACTTTGAAATTGTTTCCTGTCTAGAAAAAGGAATGAGCAGGAAACCTGGCAGCCAGTCATCACTGTCAAAGGAGACATGCAATCTATATGTGCGACTGTTGGGAAACTTGTAGAAAACGTCCAGGCCCCTCCAAGGCCCCCCAGCAGATTTTTCCTAGGCACGTTTCAGACATGGGGCTGGAAGTCTCAGCCATGCTGCAGTGACACATTTAAACTGCGGGACATGGTTTCACATTAAAAAATACATCAAAAAAGACCGGGCTTATGAAAAATAGAACCATTTGATCCAAGTTTTATGTGAGTTATTGTTACCTGGAGGCGAGTCCCTCGACTGAGTGCAGGTACCTCTCCCCACTCCTGCTCCCACCCCTGCTCAGCTCCATTGTTGAGTGGGAAGCACGGAGCATGTGCCATCTTGCCCAGCTCCCAACTATTGTTATTTTTAATTTAACATAAAAATATGCTCAAGCCAGATGTCATGGCACATGTCCTTAAACCCAGCACTTGGGAGGCAGAAGCCGGAGGATCTCTGTGAGTTCAAGGCCAGCCTGATTTACAAAACAAGTTTCAGGACAGCCAGGGCTACACAGAGAAACCCTGTCTTGAAAAACAAATCCAAATCCAACCAAACAACAACATAAAAAGAAAATACAGGTTCTTAAAAATTCTTTGGCTGGCAACTGTTAAGCGGCTGTGGAGGTAATGGGTCTGTGTCTGTGTCAGCTTTGGAAATCATGTTTTCCAAACAAAACAGTACTGTAGAAACATAACCAAAATCCTCATCAGATGCTCTCCCTACCTCCTCCTCTTCCTCTCTTCTTCCTCTTCTTTTTCAAAATACATGTAAAGAAGATGAAACGATCATTTCTAGACTACCACACAGTCACAAAAGACTAACACTGAGTGACATTTCTAAGAGTATTTTAACCTCACAATGTGTTTGGTTATAAAATAATAATAATAACGAATCTTGTCATAACTTTTAAATACTTTTTGTCTGTTTGTGTTTTGTGAGATTATGTAGCCCCAGCTTTTCTGAACTGTGTAGATGAAGCTAACTTTGAACACCTGGTCATCTTTCTGCACCTCTCCCATTCTAGGATTATAAGCATGGGCCATCAAACTCAACATGATTTCTAGGGCGTGGTGGTGGTTCTTACCTTGTGGGTTGCCAATGACCCTTTCACAGGGGCAGACTAAGACTATCAGAAATATCAGATAACTATAACAGTTCACAACAGTAGCAAAATGATAGTTATGAAGTAACAACAAAAATAATTTTATGGTTGGGGGTCACTGGAAAATGTGGAACTGTATAAAATGTTGCAGCATTGGGAAGGTTGGGAAGCACTGCTCTGGAATCTTAGGAGGAACAGTTCTACAGAACTGCACGGAAGCTGGTCATGAACTTGGAAACTCTGTTCATGCAAAGGTGGTAGATATGTGGCTTCCTCGAACCATCTCCTTTCTCCCTCAGCTCTCCTAGTTTTCAAGCGTTGGAGATGACAATCGTAGTATGCAAATCATACACAGAACTCAGGAAAGACCCATTGGTTGTGTCGGGGACCAGTCCACCACGTGCTGTTGGGAGGGCAGGAGAGCTTTTCTTAGGCTGGACGTTGAAAAGGAGCAGGGGAGACGCTTGGGAGGTTTTGGGAGCGCAGCTGCTGTGTGACCGTTTCCGTCCAAGGACTGGAAGGCACACTGCACGGTGTTGACGGAGGGTTAGTTCATGCTGTCCTTGTGGCTGCTCCGTTCCGTGTTGTGGTTGTTCTGCTCCTGGTTCTTCCACTGGATACTTGTTCCATTCATGGGGACCGAGGTCATGAGGCTTTTGGACTGGTGACAACAGCAACAGAGGCATGACTGCGAGTGGGGAAGAAAGAGAGAGTGTAAATTGCTTCGCCGGTCTGCCCAGCCATTTTGAGTCACACATGAAAGCTTGGTCCTCCAGTGAGGTATGCGCATGGGCGACTGTGGACTGCCATGGCTTGTCAGAGCCAGACAGAGGTTAGGAGCAGAGATCTTTTGCTTTTCATTTGTGTTCTTCACGTTTAAGCAGTGCTGGTTGGAGGGGGCGGGGGGGGGCTATTCCAGTGAACGGGGCATATGGAAAAGACCCCGGGGGACCTGCCTCTTCATCAGTGCATCTCTTACGAGGTGCTTGGCATCTGTCAGCACTTCAGCTGACCCTCACTACAACCCCAGCGTCGGGTACTGTGGCCATCTCTTTATGAAGGACCATCGTGAGGCCCAAGGCTAGGGAAAGCAGAACACAAATTTGAAGCAAGGCTTCTCAAGACTGGGTTCTTTCCCTTGACCATTCCCTTGGGTGAGTGTTTAATTTCTGAGGATTTTTAATGGGAATATTTCCTTGCCCTGTAATTAATATATAAAGTAATCAGCAGGTGACATCAAGTGCAGCGTGTGGGTATACTGGTTAGGCCCCGGGTGTGAGTGAACCCATTTTAGCACCAGCACTTTGTGGTTTATAGCCTTTCCAAGGAGACCTCAAGGCCATGGTGCCTGAAACTCTGTTTTCGGCTCTCACCTGTTTGTGCCATCTTCTGGGTAATACGTGTGTGTCTGCTTAGATCATGGGTTCTGTGAGGGCAGTTACTGGCTTTCCTTTTCAATCTTTTTTAAAAAAGTATTATTTATTTATTATTATTTATATGACTATAGCTGTCCAGACACATTCCAGAAGAGGGCATCAGATCCCATTACAGATGGTTGTGAGCCACCATGTGGTTGCTGGGAATCGAACTCAGGACCCTTAGGAGGAGCAGTCAGTCAGTGGTCTTAACCACTGAGCCATCTCTCCAGCTCTCCTTTTTAATCTTACAGAGTAGCTCACTCATACTGGGTACTTATTGTCTACATGTCTGTCTGTCTGTCTGTCTGTCTGTCTGTCTATCTTTCCACATTGAATTCTACTTACTGGATGATTACTTGGTTCATCAATTTTTACGGTGAAGTAACTGAGGGAGCTGGAGGGGGCACTGACCACCTGTGAGTGAAATCATTAGCAGATGTCGAGCTGTACTGTCAGCAAAGGTTCCCCTGACCTCTACTCTGTTATGCATAAAATGTACTGTGAGCTAAAGTCAAATATCTTGGTCCAAGATAACACAACCCAGGAAACATTAGGGTTGTGCTAAAGTCATTCCAGAACTAGAAACTGAGATGTCACTAAGACAGAGGAGTTCCTACCGATATTGTGGGTGGGTCTGGAAGGAACTCTGAAACAAGAAAGATGACTACAAGGGAAACCCCAGGAGTACAGATGCCCAGAGTGGTAAGTATTCACTTTCCTTGGAAAGACTGTTATTTATTATTTTTCAAGATTTATTTTTAGTTTGTATGTTTGCCTGTACATGCACCAGGAGTACGCCTGGGGTCTAAGGAAGCATTGAATCCTCTGGAACTGTGGTTACAGATGGTTCTAAGACACCATATGAATGCTGAGAATGGAACCTGAGTTCTCTGCGAGAACAGCAAATGCCCTTAACTGCTGGGCCACCTCTCCAACTCTGAAAAAGGTTGTTATTAAATGCACCATTTCATTGCTGTTAGTGAGAACCTTCTCAACCCCAGAGCTGACTTCTGTCTGAGAGCAGCCAATGTCTATGACAATGAAAGGCATGAACTGGTTTTCTGGACTTACGATGCCTTGTGTTTATATCTGAGCCTTCCATTTGAAGAGAGGCAGTAAATTAGATTCAATTAAGTCAGTCCTCTAAAGTGTCACCTGACTATGTACTGCTTGTCTGCTCTGATGACAGTCTTGACCTTCTTTCTAGGTAACAAAAAGTGATTTTCACTTCTTGAATGAAGAGGAGGGTATCTGATCAAAGCAGTAGTAAAATTGAATTGGCTGTGTCTGTTTGCTATGGAGTACTCTGATTTGGTTGCCAGAGAGAGAGAGAGAGAGAGAGAGAGAGAGAGAGAGAGAGAGAGAGCGAGCAAATGTCTTACCTGAAAACAATTTTTGAATTTCTTGCTCACAAAATATAGAGCTATTGGGTTTATGCAAGAATTCATGGTTGCCAGGTTAATGCCGATGTAATCCATGAGCAGTAAGAAGCTGGAGCAAAAGAAAACACGATCGTTAGAACACATTGCTTTAGAATCTGCTGTGTGGCGTTTACCACCAGGTCAGCATCTCTCCTGGCTGGAAGCAATGCCTTATGGCTAGCAGTTAGGATTTTTTTTTTAATTTATTGATATGTTTATTTACATTTCAAATGATTTCCCCTTTTCTGGACCCCCACTCCCCGAAAGTCCCCTTCCCTCCCCCTGTTTTCCCACCCAACCCTTCCCACTTCCCCGTTCTGGTTTTGCCGAATACTGCTTCACTGAGTCTTTCCAGAACCAGGGGCCACTCCTCCTTTCTTCTTGTACCTCATTTGATGTGTGGATTATGTTTTGGGTACTCCAGTTTTCTAGGTTAATATCCACTTATTAGTGAGTGCATACCATGATTCATCTTTTGAGTCTGGGTTACCTCACTTAGTATGATGTTCTCCAGCTCTATCCATTTGCCTAAGAATTTCATGAATTCATTGTTTCTAATGGCTGGAGAGATGGCTCAGGGGTTAAGAGTACTGACTGCTCTTCAAAAGGTCCTAAGTTCAAATCCCAGCAACCACATGGTGGCTCACAACCATCCTTAACAAGATCTGATGCCCTCTTCTGGAGACAGCTACAGTGTACTTACATATAATAAATAAATAAATCTTTTTTTTTTAAAAAAAAGAACGAAAGCAGTTAGGATTTTATGAGAAGCACTGTAGGATCAATGTCTTGGTTAACGGAATAACCTTGTGCACTGCCTCAGGAAGGAAGTGGCTAGATTATAGGCAGGACTCACACAAACTTTGGGATCAGTGGTAGGCCGTATCAGCTAAAAACATATGATTAAGTATACAATTTTAAGTTTCAGAATGTATGAATGCAAAAAGCTGCAAAACTCTAGCCTTCTTAAGGAAATGGGCCCCGTGACTCGTACCTGAGCAGTTCACACCGGTTCTTATCCATCTCATCATACACGGTTTTCTTCAAAATGCGGCTTAAGTGAAGAGGGAACCAGCATAGGGCGAAGATGACAACCAAGCAGAACACGGTCTTCGCAACTTCTCGACGCTAGGAGCCAGGGTGTGCAAACAAGGGTAAAGGTTAGTGCTGTCACATGCAGGGACAGCGGCTCACGAGGAGGGAGGAGATGCCATGGAAGAGTCTGGAGAGTGACGTCACATTTGAAGAGCCAGAGTGCGACTATCTGACGGGAGAGGCATTAACCATGTTTTTGGGAACTTGCCTGCTTTGAAATGTCCCGAGGACAACAGTAGAGGCCTATGCTAGGAGGAAAGCAGGAACTGGCCAGTCAACACCGTGTGTAAGCATGGGGGTATGTGTGTTTGTGAGTCTAGGCATGGGAGCATGTGTGTTTGTGAGTCCAGGCATGTGGCCATGTGTGTTTGTGAGTCTAGGCATGTGGCCATGTGTGTTTGTGAGTCCAGGCATGTGGCCATGTGTGTCTGTGAGTCTAGGCATGGGAGTATATGTGTTTGTGAGTCTAGGCATGTGGCAATATGTGTTTGTGAGTCTAGACATGTGGCAATGTGTGTTTGTGAGTCTAGGCATGGGGGTATGTGTGTTGTGAGTCTAGGCATGGGGGTATGTGTGTTTGTGAGTCTAGGCATGTGGCCATGTGCTTTTGTGAGTCCAGGCATGTGGCCATGTGTGTTTGTGAGTCCAGGCATGTGACCATGTGTGTTTGTGAGTCCAGGCATGTGGCCATGTGCTTTTGTGAGTCCAGGCATGTGACCATGTGTGTTTGTGAGTCCAGGTATGTGGCCATGTGTGTTTGTGAGTCTATACATGTGGCCATCTGTGTTTGTGAGTCCAGGTATGTGGCCATGTGTGTTTGTGAGTCCAGGCATGTGGCCATGTGTGTTTGTGAGTCCAGGCATGTGGCCATGTGTGTTTGTGAGTCCAGGCATGTGGCCATGTGTGTTTGTGAGTCCAGGCATGTGGCCATGTGTGTTTGTGAGTCTAAGCATGGGCACTCGTGTGTTTTCAAGGAGCACAGATGACTAGAGGTGAGCACTTAGGGATTAGCTAGTGCTGAGTATTAAGTATCTGGCCTCCATAATGGCATGACATCCAAGAAGACTGGACAGAGCAAGAAAGTCAACACGTGTGTAGAAAAAGCAGCCCGTTTCACTCATCATTGATTTTGAAGCTACTAATGAAAATGTTTTGCTTTTGTTTACTATTTACTTTCTTGTCCGGGCTGGCCTTGAATTCCTGTGCCTAAGAGATCCTGTTGCCCTAGTCTCTCTTGTGTTTAGATTATGGGCATATGCCACCATGCTGAGTTGAGATTTGTGGCTAATTTTAAAATTCCTTTTTAGTGATGTGTAGTTTTCAAAGATCTGCTGTTTGCAAACAGAAGGATAAAGGGAGGGGTTTTCAGCAGTAATGGTTGGAGGCACTTGACATGTTGATGAACGGCTGACTCCAACTGAAGCCTCACAGACTCCGAGTCTACTCAGAGCGAGCAGCCAGAGCTTAGGAATTATCTGCATCCCTTTATTTGGGTTCAGACTGCTGAGGTATATCATCGTACTCACATTTAGAAACATAAAATGCAACCTGTCTGTAATGGGGGTCAACCAGTGTCAAAACCAATGGGAAACAGGCTGGGGAAATAATTCTGGAAAATAATGTTGGCTCAATCCAAGGCATCTAACATTAAGTTCAGGAAGCCTGCAATAAACCCTTCCAGTTGATCCCTTCCCGAGATTCTGTTATCCAAACTGCTGCAGAAGCCCAAAGACCTGGAGTCCTTAGTTTTCCACAGTCATGAGACCAGCTGGGGTATGGTTCCAGAGACATGTCTGGAGGAAAGACATAAAGTCTTTCAATTTGTAAAGCTGTTTTTTTTTTTTTTTTTTTTTTTGGACAAGGTTTTACTATTTATCCTTGGCTGGCCTGGGGCTTACTATATAGACCAGGCTGGACCCAAATTCAGGGTGAACCTTGGCCTTCAAGGGTTAATTTTGCACCTGAAGTATCTGCAACATTCATGCCTGAACAACGCTAGGCTAAGGCTTCTCAAAGCAAACACTCCTGTCAGTCAGAGGTAATTGCTACCATTTGTAACACATTAGAACTTACAGGGCACACATACGCACATCAGTTCCTCAGAGTCCTGTTATGGCCGGTTTGCAGATGAGGACCTGAGGAAGTCGCCTAGCTATTGTGTGCCCGTGTGCAATAACTACACAGGCAAGCTGTAGGAACCCCACAGACTGCTGGTGCTGCTTGTGGGTGCGAGAGAATATTTGTACCTACTTTCCCACTGCTACTAAGAACTTGCGCGCACTCCTGCTCTAACTCTATGAATCAACATAAATTAGTTGTTTGCTGACTGTCTACTAGGAAATGGACACTACTAGGTCCTATGTGCCGTTGGCAACCTACACATCTATTACTATACACGTAGGGGAAACTGGAAGCTTAGAGACATGAGGTAATCTGCCCCCGGTTACATGACTAGGAAGTGGAAGAGTGAGGTTTTCCCTTCTAAAGGCCTGAAGTATGCACAACTGCTCCCACTGGCATGTTCAAATTTCTCCTAAAATTTTTGGCCTCCAAGATTTCGCCCCGTTTTGCTGTTTTCAGTTAACTTTCCCATCACAGGTCTTCTCTGAGATGCTCCTAGAATCAAATTTATGTCTGTTTTCCTTCTCCCGACTGCCTGACATTCGTTCCATGTTCTCCCAGGGCTTCCCCTCTGGCTGAAGCGGCTTTTGTCCTCTGCTCTCCTACCAAATAACACACAGCCTCCTTCCCACTGCATCCATGACAGGCTCTCTACAGGCATATCTCATGTGTGCTCCGGCTGTGTGTAGTACCTACCGCTGTGTGCTGTAGGGCTGTGTGCAGTACCTACCGCTGTGTGCTGTAGGGCTGTGTGCAGTACCTACCGCTGTGTGCTATAGGGCTGTGTGCAGTACCTACAGCTGTGTGCTGTAGGGTTGTGTGCTCTGACTGTGTGCAGTACTGCTGTGTGCTGTAGGATTGTGTGCAGTACCTACCGTTGTGTGCTGTAGGACTGTGTGCAGTACCTACCGCTGTGTGCTGTAGGACTGTGTGCAGTACCTACCACTGTGTGCTGTAGGGCTGTGTGCTTTGACTGTGTGCAGTACTGCTGTGTGCTGTAGGACTATGTGCAGTACCTACCGCTGTGTGCTGTAGGGCTGTGTGCAGTACCTACCGCTGTGTGTTGTAGGGCTGTGTGCAGTACAGCTGTGTGCTGTATAGTTGTGTGTAGTACATCTGTGTGGAGTATGGTTGTGTGCAGTATGGTGTGCTGTATGGCTGTGTGGCTGTGTGTAGTATGGTTGTGTGCAGTACAGTTGTGTGCAGTATGACTATGTACTGTGTGACTGTGTGCAGTATGACTGTGTGTTGTACAGTTGTGTGTACTACAGCTGTGCTGTGTGGCTGTGTGTAATATGGTTGTGTGCTGAATGGCTGTGTGCTGTATGGCTGTGTGCTGTATGGTTGTGTGTAGTACGGTTGTGTGCTGTGTGGCTGTGTGCTGTACAGCTGCGTGCAATATGGCTGTGTGTAGTATGGTTGTGTGCTGTACGGCTGTGTGGCTGTGTGTAGTATGGTTGTGTGCTGTACGGCTTCCTGTGCTGCACTCTATCACTCTATTCTCTAAATGCTTGACTTTGTAGTTTGTTCTACGACTAGACTTCAGACCCCACAAAAGAAGAAGGCCACATGGACCTTTCTGCTCTGGCACAGTCGCAGGCCCATTTCAATCCATCCACACACACATGCTCAATACACTCTTGGCAAAATAACCAAGAGTTAACCATCTCCAAGCCCAGCCTTCCCAGGCCATCTGGTTCACAGGCAGTAGCCCACTTCCCCAAAGGAATTTCTACGGCTATATAAAGAAACAGATCCAAGAGAACATTTTTATTTTTAGAAAATCAGGGTAAATTTGTTACATACAACATGGTCATGTGCAGCTCAATGACAGAGAGGCTCTGAGAAATGTGTAGTTCGGCAATTTCAACACTGCACTAACATCATAGAATTGGATGGTACTATCCATCTCATGGTAGGCTGTGTGGTCTAGCCTATTGCTCCTAGAATACACATCTGTATAACATATTACTGTACTGCACACTGTAGGCAACTGTATCTTGTTAGTGAATTGTGCAAATAAATGATCAATGCCACTCCATGGCTTGCTGATTTAAAAAGGCCCCAGCCACCTTCTTGGGAACTGTATTTACCTGCTTGAGGTGTTCGCTGAGGGCAATCCGCAGGCTGCCATTCCTCCTGTTGAGCATCTCACAGGTCATGAGGGTGTAGAAGATTGCTGTGCACACCAAGGGCATGCAGAAGTAGAACCCAAAGAGCCACCAGTCCTTCACGTCTTGGTAAAACTGTCCAGGAAGGAAGAGGGAAAACGGGACATTGAAATGAAATCTGAGTGGCACCCGGCTCACCCCACCCAGTCTCTGTGCTCGTGGGTACAGTCTATATATCCACCCTCACCCCCACCCCTGCTGTGACAGCAGTGAATACCCTGCATTTGTGCTCAGCCTTTTTTTATTTAATCACTGGCTCACATGTTATCACATGACCACTGGATCACACCCAGCTAGCTTCACACACGCTAGGCCAGTGCCGTGCTGCTGAGCTGTAACACATGAAAATGCATATGAAAATGGTCTAATTATCCCTTCAAGGATGTTTCTAAGAAGCCAACGCTGATTTCTACTACACAGTGGATTATACAGAGCGCCTACACGGGATTGGAGACACTTCCACCCTTGTTTATCGATGAGCCTCAGCATTTGATAAGATTGTCTTTTGTTTTTTTTGTTTTTGGTTTTGATTTGATTTTTTTTGAGACAGGGTTTCTCTGGGTAGCCCTGGCTGTCCTGGAACTCACTCTGTAGACCAGGCTGGCCTCGAACTCAGAAACCCACCTGCCTCTGCGTCCCAGAGTTCTGGGATTACAGGCATGCGCCAACACCACCCGGCATCGGCTGGCTTTTTGATTGTTGTGTTTAAAGTGTGCTTACCACGGGTGTCATTTAGGGGCAGTGAAGGCTAGCTATCAATGAGTGTCTTGTCTGTGTAACTGCAGTTAGTGGAAGCTAGCCCCTTGCCTGGTATGTGTGCTATATGCCCCCAGAGTCGCCAGCAGCTAGCACTGACACCTCCCTCCCTCTCTTAGTACTTGCCACCTGGAAACTACTGATCGGAGGCACTGTAGCTCAAAGCTGACACCACATTCTCTCTCTGAGGGCAAGGATTTATACAAATCCATAATGTCCAGTTTCCTGTCTTTTTAATGGAGGATAAAAATCAAAGTTGGAGAATGATACTCAACTCTTTATTCGAATACATTTCCCTCAGACTTGGGAAGACATGCTTTTCACTTCCTTCTGTTCTTTCTCCAGATTATTTATGGAGGATAACAAGTCTTCTTGTCATAGTTTGACCAGTTCCCACAGATATGACCACCCCATTCCCTGAATACTGGCAGCTTCTGTATCGAAGACAGACCTTTATGGCTGTTTAAGGAATCTGAGAACAGCTCCAGAAGACAGAGGCCCAGGCAAGGCTCCTTAACTGGCACGGATGCCCTTGGAAATGGTGAGAGTGAGAATTCCTTCTGAGAACAATTCTTTGTGGGTTTACGCATGTTCATGTGTATATATGTGTATGTATGTATGTGTTCCCATGTGTGTGTGTGTTGATGCATGTTCATGCATTTGTGTGCACCTGTATGTGCATGTTTTTGTTCATGCGTGCATGTGTGTAGGGCAGAACAACCTTAGGTATTATTCTTCAGGAGCCATTTACCTTGGTTTTTTGAGGCAGGGTCTCACACGGGGACCTAGGGCCGCCTAGTTTGGCAATCCGGCTCAAGCCTGTGCCTCCGCCAGGCCCCTTCCTTCCCAACACTGGCTTTTACAAGCCTGTGCCGCTGTGACCAGCTCCTTACGTGGATTCTGGGGGCTGAACGTTGTCACTTTGTCACTTTATCAACTGAACTAACTTTCCAGACCTCAATATTATATTTTAATAATCACAAATTTAAATATATCTGGTCACAATGGAAGCCAATTACACTAAAATGGAACTAGCAAAACACTGAAAATAAAATTCTGATAGATATGACTTCATTGAAAAATTACATAATATATAGTTCTAATTAAGTAATATAATAGTTCAAAAACACCTACCAAGATGTTGAACATTAATGTTTTAGGATTGTCCACGAATGTTTTTCTCTCTAAAAAGGCCATGGTATCCTAGATTATAGTGGACTATAATCTAGATTTAAAGTCGGAGGAAATGATCCATTTCAGGGGGAATTTTGTGAAATTTCCTAGGTTAAGCGTACACATTTTCCTAGATTAAGTGCGAACTCCCAAAGCAATTAGTTTCTCCTTTTTGTTAACGGATCTTCCTAGTCCACCCCACTGCAGAAGGATCTCAGCATCTGGCCTCTGTCCTTGTTTGGAAATACAGTACAAAATCCTTTGAGGCTCTCGCTCCCCTCTCCTCCCTCACCCACGCAGTGTTTGCAGCCTCTTCCCACAGAATTGGGCTGAGCGGATGGTGACCCAGGACAGGGCAGGATGGAGCGCCCCTCCCCCTTCCCTATGAGAGAGGCCTGCTGAGAAAGGCACTGTAATTTTGTTTTTGAACTGATGTGGTCAGCTAGGGATCGGAGAGGGCCTTGGCTAAAGGAGAACAAAGAGCATGAAAGAAGGTGAAAGTTACGTTAGAAAAAAGGTAGGTGTATTCTAGACTTGGGATGAACCCTGAAATCTCACCAGTTTGACGCACAGCCTTGATTGCCACCCTCGGCCGTCCTCGAAGCCTTACACAGGGACCTCAGGCTCCATGACACCACTGGTTTGATTTTGTCCATTTTACGGATCAGCAAGTTCCCTCACATAGGACCGGCCCTCTTCTAACGCTTTCCTCGACAGTCTAGAAAGCTTGTCTGCCTCTCCCAGTTCCATCCCCGAAGCATGGGCTGTCATCCTCCTGTCTTGGTTTTCCGTGGTGAAACCTGACCTACTTAAAAGTAGGCAGTAAGAAATCGACCTTGATTTTTGAGGTTGCCAGTTTGCCAGTTTTTCTGAGCTCTATCGTTTGTTTTTGTTTGTTTGTTTAGTGTTCAGGGATGCGCAGAGCTGATGTGCTCCCGGATGTTAGCCTTTGAGTCCATCTACATTCCCGTCAGCCATGTAAGCACTGCTGCACATGCGCAGTGAGCAAGCCCAGCTCCCTGGGATCTCAGGGTCTAATTCTTTACCAAATCTGCTTCTAGATCAGAACCTACAGTGCCATGTATGTACAATGATTCCTCACAGGACATATATTCTGCTCATGTTGCTAGAGAAATGTTTTGTGTAATATTTTTAGGGCGAATAAGATTTGTGTCCAGAAATATCACCGAGCCAGATATACTTCTTCAAGTAACATCTATCTGTCTGTCGGATGGAATGTCTTGTGTGTATCTCTTAATCATAAAACCAAATTTACATTGTGCATATATAGAGGTAGTCTTAGAAAGTTGCCTTGTTATTCTTTGATACAGAAAACCAAATTTGTCTGTAGCTGTGCTCTAAGGCAAGAGGCGGAGATAACCGAGAGGCCCTAGTCAAGAAGCGACACACAGGTCAGGGTCACCTTGCAGGCAGACGGCACAGAAGCCTTGTGGAGAGAGCAGCAGGCCTCCCTCCCCAACTCACTCATTTTGAGCTTTAGCACATTTTAAAATTAAAATGTTGAACTTGGCACGGCTAGTGACTTGTGCACATGATCAATACCTCCATGAACTTGGACGTGGCGTTGAGCATACAGGTCCTATGCAGCTCGCCCTTGTACTCGAAGGGCACCATGACGAAGCCGATTGCTTCTGGGATGGCCAGGATGAAGGAAAGAATCCAGATGGAGACGATCTCGATGGCGGTTATCAAGGGGATCCCGATTCCTTGAACTCGGCTCCAGGAAGCCACTGCTCTGTACCTGAGTGGGAGTGTGTGCGTGGGGGGGGGGATGGGGTGGGGGGAGGAGGAGAAAAGAAGGGCGGGAAATCATGTCGTTAGTATATTTTGAACTAATTTTGACTGGAAAGTGCCTCTCCTGGGCAGAAGTACAACTATTGGCTTTCGAGGAATTTTCAGCAAGCCTTGATGGGAAATAAAACAAAACAAAGCAAACCAGCTTCCCATTTGGAAACTGCCTTCCAAGCCCAAGTCTAAAATCTACAAAGAACTAAAATTTATGAGTGCTACACAACACTGTCATTCAGATATGATGTGGATGTGGCAACCGTGAACATGTAGCAGCTCTGGAGTCCTGTTTAAGGCCTTCGCAGACTTAGCAATCCATCTAGGGGTGGAACCCATGAGGCTCCACCCCTTCCTGAGTAGCTATCATTGGCAATTAGTGGTAACAGAGGGAGGCAACTCATTTTTTTTCAGTAGTGTGGCCACTGATGAGTTGTCCATCTGCCCAATCATCTGCCCAAGCTCATAAGCAACATTTATTGAACTGAGGGGCAGGTGAGAGACAGGACACTGGTCAGGAAGAAGAGGTTCAGGGAGAGGGGACAAGAGAGGGTAATGGGGGGTTTGAATATTTTCATAAAGTGTTGTGTATTTGTATTAAATTGTCAGTAAGCCAGTAAGTACATAAATAATAGTAAAATAAAAAGAAAATCTTAGCGCATTTAGAAAGTGGCACCAGGAGATGTGTGCCTGTGTGCTTTAAGGTGGGGGACAGGAAACAGGCAGGGTAGTGAGGGCTGTTAGGACATTCATAGCAGTGTGCGTGTGTGTGTGTGTGTGTGTGTGTGTGTGTGTGTGTGTGCCTATCTATTTTTTCTTTTTCTTTTCTTTCTTTCTTTTTTTTTTCTTTTTTTGGTTTTTTAGAGACAGGGTTTCTCTGTGTAGCCCTGGCTACCCTGGAACTCACTCTGTAGACCAGGATGGCCTCGAACTCAGAAATTCCACCTGTCTCTGCCTCCCAAGTGCTGGGATTACAGGCGTGCACCACCACCGCCCGGCCTATCTACTATCTATCTATCTATCTATCTATCTATCTATCTATCTATCTACCTATCTATCTGTTTATCTATCTATCTATCTATCTATCTATCTATCTATCTATCTATCATCTATCTATATCTGTATATACTTGATTTGTGGGGCCATGATCTCTCTATTAGCCTTGGCTGTCCTGAAATTCACTCTGTAGATCAGGCTGTCCTCAGACTCACAGAGATCCACCTGCCTCTGCCTCCTGAGTGCTGGGATTAAAGGTATTAAAGGTATGTGCCACCACTGCCTGGGTATGACTTCTCTTTATCTATTAACAAAACTTGAAACATTTTCAATGAAGTATTGGATCCTTGAGTGAATCCTGATCACACATATTTCATTGTTTTCTCCCTTCCTTTACAAGATACCATCAGACTGGGCTCTACCAGGCAGCAGGTTCAACAACACCATTTGGTAAGTTTTGAAGGGTTCTTAACTATAGACCTGTGCCAGAGAATATGAGTTTCAAACATCTTCCTTCCTAACCTTCAGATCAACAATCCAACAGAAAAGAATATTTCACCTGGATGATAGGATATAAGTATGAATGAATAATAAATAGAATATAAACAACCCTCTGGCGTTAAGAAATCTTGCTTTATTTTTCACTTCAATATTTTTGGTATGTGTCTGAATTATGACAGTGTCTCATGTAGCCCAGGATAGCCTAGAAATCACAATGTTTCTTCAGATGACCTGGAGTGCCTGATCCCTTTTCTCTGCTTCCCAAGTGCTGGTATTGCAATTGTGTACCACTGTGCCGGGCTCTTTGATATTTTTACTCTAGCAATCATGCTTAAATGCCTGAAGGAAGTCCATGCCTTTGATTTGATGGGCTGGTTGGATGCTGCTTTCAGACTTACTATGAAGAGAAGACCTGGGGCATGCCGGGCTCTTTTTTTTTTTTTTTTAATGGCATGTGCTTTTGTGGTTTTATTTTTGAAATTTTTCTTCCTGTTGTAATGGAAAGGAAATATTTTCTTTTTATAGCTTTCATTGAATAGTACCAGACAGAAGAAGGCTGTAAGCAGACCAAAGCATTGGATACAGGTGCACTTAGTTTGCAGGATGTGCATTTGGCTGTTGACGATTAACCGGTAAGCCACGGCTGGGTACAAGTCGCCCCTGGTCACCAAAACGAGCTCTTTGTCCTTTATACTTAGCTCACCATTTCTTCGTGTCTGAACAGTGCGTATCTGTGAAACACAGCACCTGAGCATGGCAATGCCTCATTCTTTACCAGACTTCCTTATAGATTAGAACCTATAAACTTCTATAGTATATATATATATATATACACGTATATATATACGTATATATATATATATATTGTATGGGATGATACTACATGACATATGTGCATCTCAATTTGCTGAAAAAAACTGGTTTGCAAAATGATTTTAGGATAAGTAAGATTTGCATGCATAAGAGCGTGTGGGAAAAAAACTCCAGGTTTTTTTTCAGAGTGAAATAAAATATAGCTCTATCAACAGACCATGAAAACCCTTTTATATGGCATAAACTGTATCCTAAAATTCATGTTTTTCACAGTAAGATAAAGATTGGTGCTTATTTTGATTTCCAGTTCTATTTTCTCTTCTTTGTGGCTTATTGATCTGCCAGTCCAGTGTTCAGTAAAAGCTAGAGTGGAGACCAGATGTCTGTGTTTCAGGACTCTCAGCTAAGATGCATCTGCCTCCCTTCCCCTTCGCTAACCTCAGTTAGGCGATTCAAACAAAACACCCTCGCTCACAAGAGAGCAAGAAGCCAGGTGTCTCAGCTGGTGCCTAGGGAAGCAGATGGTTTAAGTATGACAATGAGATGAATATGTTTATAAATCAGCTTCATTTTATACAGTATTATGAGAAAATCTGACACGTGTGCACATGCGTGTGCGCACACACACACACACACAAGCTGATCTAGATCTCTTTTATACATAGAAGTGTTTTTTAGCAGGTAGTTCACTAAATGACTCACAACCAGTCCAGTCTTTTACTGACTCATCTTACAAAGAATCAGAATATTTTCCACTTGTAATCACATTGATCTTGCTAACATCTTTGTGAGATGTTGTGAAGAAATGACGACAGGAGCAACAATAAACAATTCCCTATGATGAGGAACAGACACAGGGAAGTTGTGGAAACTATGAAACCCTAAATGTTGCAACGTTGAGCTTTTTTTCTTGGAAGTTTATTTTCTAACACACCACACACACACACACACACACACACACACACACACACTCGCTTATCTTACTATTGAGTAGCCTTTGTTCTAATTGATGTGTGTGTATATGTGTGTGTCTGAAAGATATCTTTAGTAGTCATATCACCACCAACTCATCTTTCCTCTTGAAAATGTTCCATCACTTGGCTACCTCCACATTCTCCTGGTTACTCCTCATCTCCTTAGCCATTCTATCCCCAAATGCTTAGAACTGGATTTCTCCAGGCACCAGTTCTTGGAACTCTGCCCTGGTGATCTCCTCCATCCTGTGGAATTAGTACCATTTGAACAACTTATGTGTTGATAATGTTCAAATTTATAACTTGGAACCCACCTCAGACTTTGGACTTGAATAGGTAGCTGCCAACTTGAACGTCTCACTGGGCATCCGAGGAGCATCCAAACAGCCCCAAACGGCCCTGGACCCGTTCTTGCCACCTTGGCCCCAAGCCTTAGCTTTACTCCCCTTCCTCCACATTCTCAGTCCTCTTGCAAACCTTCTAATGTCTTCCTTCACCGGAGCCCACTTCTGGCCTGGTGGTGCATGCCTTTAGTGCCAGCACTCAGGAGGCACAGGCAGGAGCGGCTTTGTGAGTTGGAGGTCAGCCTGGTCTACATATCAAGTATCAGGACGGCCAGTACTATACAGACTGTCGCAAAACAAAACAAAACACCAAAAGCCCCCAAACCCTCAACAAAACACCCCTCCTCAAGGGTGTTCACTCTCCCCACCAGGGTGCTCACTTCCCATCCCACGGTGCTCACCCTCTAGGGTGCTCAGTACTACTCCCCCCATCCTCACAGGGCCTAAGTTATGCTGACAGTTTTCTAACTGCTGCTTGTGCCCATCTTGCCTTGAAACAGCCTTCCTTGGTCCAGCGACCGGCATCCTCTGCTGCAGCTGTGCCATGAGCGCCCACCTTCCAGACACCCCCGGGACCTCCCATGGCTTGCTCTCTGCCTTTACTTGTTCCCAGGTCTTTACTCACTTGTAGCTTAAAAACATTTTTTAAAATTTAAATTTAGGTTTAAAATTTAAATTTAGGTTCGTGCATCCAAGGCTGGCCTGGAACCAACACATAACCAAAGCTGGCCTTGGATTTCTGACTCCCGACATTATCCTTCTGGGTGCCAGGATCACAGATAATGTACCACCTTCCCCCCTACCTCCAGGTCAGCTGACTTTTTATGGAACCTACTAGAATTCCTGCGTCCTCCTTCTGAATATCCTGTTCCATTTATATTTAATTTTCTCTTTACAGTATTTGTCACTATGGGACTGTCTTAGGGTTTTAATGTGAAGAGATGCCAAGGCAACTCTTATAAATGAAATCATTTAATCAGGGTTTCAGAGGTTTGGTCCATAGCTTCATGTTGGGAAGCATGGCAGAATGTAGGCGGATGTGGTGCTTGAGAAACCAGAGGTCTACATTTTGATCCAAAGGCAGCAGACGGGGACTGTCACACTGGCCAGACTCGAGGATATATATATATATATATATAAAACCTCAAAGTTCCACCTCCACAGTGACCCACTTCCTCCAATAAGACCCAATGCCTCCTACCAGTGCCATTTCCCCTGGGCCAGGCATACTTAAACCATCACAGGGACCAACCGGGTCTTTTCCTTATGTATTTTGTTGGTTGTCTATGCCAAGCCTATCACCAGCACGTAGTCAGGCACTTTGAGTGTTTTCATGGAGGACTAGGTGTCAGAGAGCGGCCTGCTGAAGGAAGGGTCTTCCCCCTTCTCTTGCTATGGTTTTTCTTCCTTACCATGCATTGTTTTACTTTATTGAACAGAGCAATTTACATTGTGAACATTTCCCTGCTTCTCAAGCTAGCCCCGGATTAGGTCACACCAGCCAAAACTACCCGCCCTTTTGAAGCATAGAATCAAATACTTTTTAAACAAGGAGGGACCTTTTGGCTGTTCACCTTTGCTCTTGTATTCAATATGGGAACCCCCAAGAACTAGAAAGGGCTGGGTATTGTCACACCTCACAGCAGTCTCCAGTGAATGGGGGAGCCTGGGCCAGGAGTTAGGTCTGCTGCCCCACAGTGGAGTCTTCCCACCATATCACCTTGTGCCCTGACATGTGACAGCAGAAGAAAAGGAGAAACTGTCTTTTACTTAGGTGAAGTTGTTTGCTATAGTCCCAACCAATAAGTAGATTTTAAAATGTCTTCAAGGCTAGAGGTGCTTCCTGCAGTGTGCTGAATTTTTGTTATTCTTATTATTTGTATTGTGAGTACTACTATTTTTTCTTTCCAGACAGGGTCTTGATATGTAGTCCTGGTTGTCTTGGAACTTTCTATATAGACGAGGCTGGTATCAAACTCACAGAGACTTGCCTACCTCTGCCTCCTGAGTGCTGGGATTAAGAGCATCAGGAGCATTAAGAGCATTAAGCACATCACTTTGTCCAGTTTGTGTGTTGAATTTTGAGGGTAAGACTGGAGACAGTCATTGTTCCATTATATAAACTTTATGGCTGAATGAACTTAAAAACATTATAAAATAAAAGTTAAATTAAAAAGATATCACTTCAACAAAATCTTTTTACTTTTAAAATCCTTTGCCTGTTGTTGTTGTTATTGTTGTTGTTGTTTGAGACAATGTTTCTTTGTGTAGCCCTGGCTGTCCTTGAACTCCCTCTGTAGACGAGGCAGGCCTTGAATTCGAAGATTTCTGCCTCTGCCTCCAGAGTGTTTGGATTAAGGGTGTGCACTACCATCACCTGGCCATTGCTGTTACCATGAGTGTAATTTGAATGTATCCTTTACACGTATCAGTTATAACTGTACTTTTGCTCTGTTTGTATGGGAATCCTGTCCCACAGACATGGCTACATACATGCTATCGATCTCATTTCCATCAATCTTTCTTTCATGAATGAGTCACCTTTAGCATCTCACAGGAGTGAAGAACACATTTGCACACAGAGACTTTTTTCTTGTTGTTAGCAACTTTCCTGGATGAATTATTAGCAGGAGCATTGTTAAATCAAGACAATGAGAGGTAGCCAAAACACATTGATTCTGGAGACACAGTCTCACCGTACAGTCCAGCCTGGCCTGGAATTTATGCTAGCCTCTAACTTCTATGATCCTCCTGCCTCAATCTCCTGGCTAGTCGCTCGAGAGTTGTGTTTCAGCATGCTGGGTCATGTGATTGAAAATGCAGTATCTAGGAAGTGGCTGTTGGCAGATGCTTGTTCACAGCACAACCCATTTTCTTCAATTTTGCTACTTCAGGAAGGTAAAGAGGCACTTCTGCTGTCTTTAATTAAGAGCAACTGGTCATTTGCGATGGTTAGTTCTGATTTGTATCGTCACATGATGGACAAACCCATTGCCACACAGAGGGTTGGAGGGAAAATCCTGATCAGAGAAACTTTTCGTAAGAAACCACAAGAGTTGGGTGAATGGGAGAGGCGAATGTGGCCACTTCTGTGGCAGGTTCTGACGTAGGCCTCCCCTGTTCCAGGACTGGCCTCTGATAGACTGGCACCACAGTCCTGCCAGGCTGGGAGGCCCCAAGACTCCCAGCTGACCCTGCCAAGGGGCCAGACCAGTGAGTTGGGGACTTTAGACAAGCTCAGGGCCAGCTGCAAGCTACTAGAGAACCCAGCCGAGGTGACAGGGCACTGAGGTGGCCAAATTCCTGACTCATAACATAGTGAGAGCTGATAAAGTGGTTATTTTAAATGACTGAATTTGAGGGTACCTGGTTATTAAAGAGAAGCAGGGTTGGCAAAACTAACCAGTTGCCTGATTCTGACAGTGGAGTAAGATCAAGGAGGATTTAAGTGTGCACTGCAGGGAACAGACCCAAAACGAGATCCTGAGTTCTCTAGCCAGCATGTGACCCGGTCCACTTCCCATCTCTTCGGCTCAACCACGTATGTGCCTTCCCTCTTATTATACATCAGTGGGAAGTCACAAGCACAACAAGGAGAGAACATGTCTAAAGAGGTATACCTCAGAAAACCACCTGACACTCCCCGACCTAGGATCCGTCTCTGAGATGGTCAGGGAGGGTACCAATCAACAACTGGAGGTGTTGGCATCATGTCTGAAGCTCCAGGCACACAAAGCAAAGCTAATGGACCTTTGCAGCGTTTCCAGGTATCTAATTATACTCCGCTCTGGAAGAGTCGTTAAGAGAGTTTTATCTTTTTATAGGCTCTTTCCCCAGACATCTTCTAACTACAAGTTGGATCTCTACCCGGGCTTGTTTATAGCGTGACCCTGTCATCGTCTCGTACTTTAAACAAGACTATTAACTTCACAAAGAGCAGCATCGAGTCGCCTTTCTTCTTCTGTTCCCCCCCCAAATAAAGTAAAAGTAACATTTGAAACTCATCACAGCTACAAGAAAAGACATTTTATGGTTGGTAACAGTTGATTGTTCATAGTTTTTCTGGGAAAAGTTCATCCCTTGTAAAAGTATACTTAACTGCAGCATTATAAACTTTACTGATAAAGCTGGATAGAAGCCAAAGCTTGTTCTGAAATTTCTCTCTCCATTTCTGAAAACTTTCTCCTATCTTTCTCTTAAGAGAATAAGAACATATAGTTAAAGTAAATAAATCATAGTTAAATTTGAGGAGGAATTAGTAAAAGGGTTAAACTGAGGCAAGTCCACAGTTGAACCAAGCAGGCTCATCAGCCGGGTGCAGACTGTGACTCTCTGCTTGTTCATCGTCTCTGTGCCATGGAAAGGAAGCTGGGACTTTTCTTTGGTTTTAGCATTCTACATTTCAGAAAGTAATTAGAGAAGAAATTCAAAAGTGCCTAGACATACGCTTTCTCTCAGGACTGCTCCAAAACCAAAGATGATTATCATATTTTAAAAATATCATTAAAATACCATGGCAACTCTTCCTGGGTGGTAATCTGGTTCAGACAAGAAAAATATGGTTTTAAAAACTAAAAATTATTTTTAAAGGACTCCAGACTCCCCCTTCTTACTGCTGTCTCATTAAAAAAAAAGTGGTTCCTCTCTCCAGTGGAATATAGTGAGTTCATGGGGAGGCTCCAAGCTAATGATATTCTATGTGCAGTGATTAATTGTAAGGATTAGAACACTGATTCAGGAGGGAAGGAGACACAGTTCAGTTCCCAGCGCTGATGTCAGTTGTCTCACAACTGCCAGCAACTCCATCTCCAAGGGATGCAATGCTTCTGGCCACCTTAGGCACTGGCGCTGATGTGTACAACACACACACACACACACACACACATGCACACATGCATACACACATACATGTGCACACACAAGGCACACATGCACATGCACACACATAGGCACATACTTAAAAATAAAATGATCTTTAAAAAAATTTTAAAGGAATTGTGTGTGAACGTGGTGTTCATTCTCCAGTATGAAAACGTTTGCAATATAAACGTCAAATCTGCCCCTCTAATGTGGATCCTCAAGCTCAGATTCAGAATCAAATGAAACACAAGGGAAAAGGCCACCAACAGAAGACTGTGAGTTTCTTTCCAAGGAGGCCTCTCCTGAGTGAAAGTCATGTTAGCAGAATGGTGTTTTAAAATGGCTTACCTCCCTGATTTAAAAGTCAGATCATATCTGAATGAAAAAAAATTGGCATTATTATTATTATTATTATCTTTTCTAAATGAAGAATGGCATTTTATTTGGGCCTTGACTCAAGACTAACACGGATCATGTGCTCTGAGAATGGGATGAGAAGAGGAAGGGCTCTGGGGAGGGTACCCCACCCCAGAGAGAGAAGTCGGTGAACTAAGCCACCCCCTTCCCGTGCTGGGCAGGCGGAAGCTCGGGAAGAAGGCTCTGAGATCAGGGAACAACCCTTGGCCGCGTCTGCAGCGGGGCAGACTTCGCTTCAGATTGGAGGCCTGTGGCCTTAATGTCTGTGCTGGTTTTGATGAGAGTGAGCCCACACGTTCATGTTTGCACACGCTTGGTCCCCAGGTGAACTGTTTGGGAAGGATCAGGAGGCGTGTCTTGGATGGCGGAGGCATGTTGCTGGCAGTGGGTTTTCAGTAGCTAAGATATTGCCTATGTTTGGTCTGAATTTTAAATATTTACCTCTTAAAATATGCTTGTGATTACATTCAGAATGTCTATTATTTTTTGTCTTCTTTTTAAAAAATTGTGTCTATTCATTTTACATCCCAATATCCCCACTCTCCTCCCACTCCCCCCTCACACAGATTCTCTCCCTTCCTTCCCTCCCCTTTTCAGAGAAGAAGGGAAGCCCCCCCCATGGGTATCACCCCCTCTGGCACATCAAGTCACTGCAGGACTGGACCAAACCTCTCCACCAAGGCCAGACAAGGCAGCACAGTTGGGGAACAGGATCCACAGGCAGGCAACAGAGTCGGGCACGGCCCCCTGCACAAGACTGACCTTTGGATGGTGGTTCAGTCTCTGCGAGCCCCAAGGGTCCAGGTTAGTTGACACTGTTGGTCTTCCTGTGGAGTGCCTGTCCTCTTTAGGTCCCCCAATCCTTCCTCCAACTCCTCCACAAGACTTCCCAAGTGTGGTCTAATGTTTGGCTGTGGGGCTTTGCATTTGTTTCCCATTGGTTTCTGGGTGGAGCTCCCCAGAGGATAATTAAGCTAGATTGTTTTTTTGTTTGTTTGTTTGTTTGTTTTAGTTAGGTTTATTTTCTTGTTAGAGAATTACTTATGTATTTTTTTTATCACATGTGTATAACACACGAGTTTATGTGTACCACATACATGCAGGTGCCAGAAGAGAAGAACATCAGATCTCCTGCAGCTGGAGCTAAAGGTGGTTTCGGGGCCACCATATGGGTTCAGGGAACTGAACCCCGTCCTTTTCAAGAGCAGTGTGTGCTCTTAACCTTGACGCCGTCTCTCCAGCCTCTGAGAAGGTTCTTCACTCCAGAGATCAAATGTCTTATTTTCCTTTGTTATTTTGTGGTTTGAGGTTTTGCTTAAGTGTAGGGGTTAAGAACAAAGACGACCCAGTTGATCACTGGCTTCTAAGCTTAAGAGTTCTATGTACTCGATTAAACTGTTCAACCTTATCTTTCACATCTGTAAAATGGGAATCATTATGGCAATACACAGAGAAAATATTTTCTATACACTATAATGTGTCTAGTTCTTATACATATTTGATAAATGGTAATTGTATATTTTACTATTGTAAACAGGAATAAGTAAGACTTTTAAGTTTTCCTCTTAGGGAGCTAAATAGCAGGCTTATAAAAGGGTCAGTTCTTCACTTTATGCAGTGATGGGAGCATGCATTACATTTCTGTAACTCTAACACCCACTCTGTCGGCCCAATGATGTGTCAGAATTTCCCCTAACCTTAACCCGATCCCTGGCTAACCCTAACTCTAACCTGAAGCCTAACCCTGGCTAACCCTAACCCTAACCTTGGCTAACCCTAACCCTAACCCTAACCCGATCCCTAACCCTAACCCTAATCCTAACCCTAACCTGATCACTAACCCAATCCTTGGCTAACCCTAACCCTAACCCTAACCCTAACCCGATCCCTAACCCTAACCCTAAAGCTATCCCTGCCTAACCCTAACTGTAACCTGAACCCTAACCCTGGCTAACCCTAACCATAATCCTAACCCTGTCTAACTATAACTCTAACCCTGTCTAACTATAACCCTAACCCTGTCTTACCCTGTCTAACCCTAATCCTAACTCTGTCTAACTCTAACTCTAACCCTGTCTAACCCTGTCTAACCCTAATCCTAATCCTGTCTAACTCTAACCCTAACCTGTCTAACCCTAACCCTAACTCTGTCTAACCCTAACCATAACCCCGCCTCTCTATCATCTTGATAGACAACTATAGCTTTTAAACATCTAACAAGGTACATGGAAATAAAACGTTGTTCCTTTTGTCAACTGTCATAATTATTTTCTTATATCTTTTCCTCACTTTTAAAATAAGACTTTTAGACTTATTTTAAACATTCTGACCATATAATGTAATGAGAACACATCTCTATATCAGTGGTGTAAGAGGTACCATTTAAAACCTCTAATTTTCAGATCTTCTAACTCGTTAGGAGGCAGCTATGCCGCCACAACCCCACCAATGCTTGAAAAATACAGCACTTAGATGAAGGAGGAAATTGTATTGGTGTGCTCATGTAGGGAACAACAGTGAGAATTTATTGGTGACTCAATCAGGTTGGTGCTTGCTCAGTGTCTTAGGGAAATGGCCAACACACTGGATCTTCTGTTTACTTGGTGGGGACTGTGCAGTGGCCTCTTAGGCTGCGTTTCCATTTCTAGACTACTGGGAATCACCAGGTTTGCAGGCCTGTTGGGCCCCACCTTGAGGCACATCTCCCTGACTTAATGCACAGCCTTTAGCATCTCGCTTTCACAGCTTGTTTCTCAGCAGATTGCTGCAGATTCTAATAGGCAGTAAAGCCATTTCTAATCTTTGCATTTAACCACGGAAATGTGGACATTTTAAATTATCCATATGACTGTATTTTAAACTATCGATAAAACTATCTTTTGTGTTTTAGTTTTGGCAAATATATTTATTTCACATAAGAGTCCAAAACATTTCATTTATTTTGTGTTTCAGGCATCAGAGACATATGGTTTCTTTTAAAAGGACACCATTACAATTTATAACTGCTAATGTGTTTTGATGTCTAAACACAGCAATAATTTTATTTGAAAACTAGAAATCATAGCCAAGTATCCACAGAACTTGGCTTTTCCTTATGAGAGTGAGCGACTCTCTGGTCATCAGCGGGATGACCTAAATAATGAAAGCTTTTCTAGTTATACGTGAGCCAAAGCAATGGTGTGTGGTACAGTCACACAGCAGTGGTGCACGTACAACACAGCAGCAGCGCATTGAACACCAACCACACAGCAGTGGTGCATTGAACACCAACCACACAGCAGTGGTGCATTGAACACCAACCACACAGCAGTGGTGCATTGAACACCAACCACACAGCAGCAGCGCATTGAACACCAACCACACAGCAGTGGTGCATTGAACACCAACCACACAGCAGTGGTGCATTGAACACCAACCACACAGCAGCAGCGCATTGAACATCAACCACACAGCAGTGGTGCATTGAACACCAACCACACAGCAGTGGTGCATTGAACATCAACCACACAGCAGTGGTGCATTGAACACCAACCACACAGCAGCAGCGCATTGAACACCAACCACACAGCAGTGGTGCATTGAACACCAACCACACAGCAGTGGTGCATTGAACACCAACCACACAGCAGCAGCGCATTGAACACCAACCACACAGCAGTGGTGCATTGAACACCAACCACACAGCAGTGGTGCATTGAACATCAACCACACAGCACTATGTTAAATATGCAGGTGTGCCACAAAATGTGCTGTAACATTCTGACTTTGATTCCTTATAATAATTATACTATATAATTATTAGATATAGGTATATGCATCTATATATAATGTTAGAAGTTGCAGGTGACATCATATAGTCAGACCTCTTGTTTCTCTGTGGAGTCCTGGCTGTCCTGGAACTTGCTCTGTAGACCAGGCTAGCCTCAAATTCAGAGATCTGTCTGCCTCTGCCTCCCAAGTGCTACCATGCCGGCTTTAAATTGGGTCTTTTTTTTTTTTAAAGGCTTCTTAAAAATTTTTCCATTCGTTGCTGGTTCAACTGGAGGTCAGCATGCAGAAGAATGCGAATTGATCCATCCTTGTCTCCTTGTACTAAGCTCAAATCCAAATGGATCAAGGACCTCCACATAAAGCCAGACACTCTGAAGCTAATAGAAAAGAAACTGGGGAAGACCCTTGAAGACATCGGTACAGGGAGAAAGTTTCTGAACAGAACACCAATAGCATATGCTCTAAGAGCAAGAATTGACAAATGGGACCTCATAAAATTACAGAGTTTCTGTAAGGCAAAGGACACCATCAAGAGGACAGATCGGCAACCAACAAATTGGGAAAAGATCTTCATCAATTGGGAAAAGATCTTCACCAATCCTACATCAGATAGAGGGCTAATATCCAATATATAAAGAACTCAAGAAGTTAGACTCCAGAAAACCAAACAACCCTATTTAAAATGGGGTACAGAGTTAAACAAAGAATTCTCACCTGAAGAACTTGGGATGACAGAGAAGCATCTTAAAAAATGCTCAACTTCATTAGTCATTAGGGAAATGCAAATCAAAACAACCCTGAGATTTCACCTTACACCAGTCAGAATGGCTAAGATTAAAAATTCAGGAGACAGCAGGTGTTGGAGAGGGTGTGGAGAAAGAGGAACACTCCTCCACTGCTGGTGGGGTTGCAAACTGGTACAACCACTCTGGAAATCAGTCTGGCGGTTCCTCTGAAAACTGGACACCTCACTTCCAGAAGATCCTGCTAGGGGGCTGGAGAGATGGCTCAGCGGTTAAGAGCACCAACTGCTCTTCCGAATGGTCGTGAGTTCAAATCCCAGCAACCACATGGTGGCTCACAATCATCATCGGTAATGAGATCTGACTCCCTCTTCTGGAGTGTCTGAAGACAGCTACAGAAGATCCTGCTATACCACTCCTGGGCATATACCCAGAGGATTCCCCACCATGTAATAAGGATACATGCTCTACTATGTTCATAGCAGCCCTATTTATAATTGCCAGATGCTGGAAAGAACCCAGGTATCCCTCAACAGAACAGTGGATGCAAAAAATGTGGTATATCTACACAATGGAGTACTATTCAGCCATTAGAAACAATGAATTCATGAAATTCTTAGGCAAATGGATGGAGCTAGAGAACATCATACTAAGTGAGGTAACCCAGACTCAAAAGGTGAATCATGGTATGCACTCACTAATAAGTGGATATTAACCTAGAAACCTGGAATACCCAAAACATAATCTACATATCAAATGAGGTACAAGAAGAAAGGAAGAGTGGCCCCTTGTTCTGGAAAGACTCAGTGAAGCAGTATTCAGCAAAACCAGAACGGGGAAGTGGGAAGGGGTGGGTGGGAGGACAGGGGGAGAGAAGGGGGCTTACGGGACTTTCTGGGAGTGGGGGGCTAAATAAAAAATATATCGAATAAAAAAAAAAAAGAACAGAAAAAAATTTTTTTTCCATTCGTGACCCTTTGTGCTCGAGAATTTAAAAGAATTCATTTTATTTAATGTATGTGGGTGTTCTGCCTGTGTAATGTGTGTGCCCCTGTGCATTCCTGGATACCTAAGAAGTGTTGGATCCTCTGGGATTGGAGTCACAGAATGGTTTGGACTGCAATGCGGGTTCTGGGAATCTCACCTAGGTCCTCTGTAAGAGCAGCCAGTGCTCTGACTCCCAAGTTATCTCTCTATCGCTAAGCTTTTTAAAAATTATCTTTAATTATGTTGTGGGCATATGTACAGCTGTCTATGGATCCAGAGCAGTGATCCCCTGGAGTTGGAATGATGCGTGCTTGAGACCCACCTGATGCGGGCGCTAGGAACCAAACTCTGGTCCTCTGGAAGAGCAGTGCATTGTTTTAAACGCAGATCCATTTCTCTAGCACCTTGACTGGGAAAGTTTTATGAGCCACCATGTAACAGATACATAAAATAGGCATATAGATCAAACATTTACTGATAATATATCATAGATAAATGAAGCCAATGGTTTAGTATATATATATATATATAAATCTTATTTGCTTGTTATTATTGTGTGTGCGCATGGTAAGTGTATGGCATTTTATCGTCATATGTCAAGGTCAGAGGTCGATTTTATGGGGTCAGTTCTTTACTTCCACTTTTATGTTAGTTCCAGACACTGAGCTCAGGTGGTCTGGCTACCACAACTAGTGGTTTTTATCATCTCATTGGCTCAACTTTCATCATCTATTAAAAATTAACGCAAAATTATATACTAATGGCATGGAAATTCTTTATTTTTACATAAAGAACACTGTCTTTGGGGCTGGAGATGGCTCAGTGGTTAAGAACGTTTGTTGTTGCTCTTGCAGAAGACCTAGTTCCATCCTCAGCACCCAGCTTATGACCTGTTAACTCCAGTTACAAGGGATTGGATGCCCTCTTCCGGCCCATCTTCAAAGTTTTTCAGAAGCAACTGAGTTTTGGTTTTATAATTGTCAATGCTGAAGGTATGTCCTTGTATAATATATAGTACAAAATGGCCAAATGTTTAGAGCCATTTCAGAAATTATTGGAAAGTCTATTCTAATCCCAATTCATTTAAAGATATTTTAAAATGAAATTCAAGTCAATGACTCTTAAAAAAATCTTAAAATCAAATATTTTAACCCAAGTCAAAGCAGTGTTTGACTGTATAAAGCTTCGTCTCCTGAAACCAAAGCATTATGTTTAATATGTACAATAAACTCTGCAATTGACTACATAGAGTGGTCTTGAATCTGGGCCAGGATGCTTCAGACAGCGTTACTGGCACTGTGTGGTGAGAACATGAGCGCACACATTGTAAAGTCCCACTGCGTGAGGACATGAACACACACTGTAAAGTCCCACTATGTGTTCAGAACCAAGGCTACCGCCAAGCCACCTGGAGCAATGTGTGGGCACATCTTGGGGTCACTCCGCATTTGATTTTGAATGAACCTTTCGCCATCAAGTGCTCAGAAACCCTTCCTGCTTCCTTCATTGTTGTTGTTGGGGCTTCCCCTGGCGCCCACCCACCTGGGGCTGCAGCCCTCCCTTCAGGAAGCTCTCCCTTAAAATCATTTGTGAGGATTATGGGTCTTTCAGAACTTGATACAGTTGTTTATTTTGCTGCCCTCTTTTGAAAAACATGGAACCGGTTTGGCATTTCAGGAGGTATAGTGAAAAACATAACGTTATACATTTATTGCTTGGCTCAAGCATTTGAAATATAACTCAATGCTATTTTTTAAATAATAACAATAATACCATTTCAAGTCCAGTATTTGTATATTCTAGGTCTCTTACTTTCATCAAGTTTATTCTATCATTTTTTTTCTACCATCTTAAGGAAGCCAGCTGTGTGTCACTGGCCACATGTGCTAAGGTGCATATTGCGAAGAGTCTCAGATCAATACTAATTAGCAAATGTACAAAACAATTCTAAACACAGGGTGGGGAGCAGGACTGGTATGGTCTTAGCCTCTTTTGACACTGGTTAATAGCTGTGTCTGGCAAGACTCTCTCTCTCTCTCTCCCTTCTGAGAAAAATGATTTTCTAAACCCCACTAAAGAGCCAAGGAGAGCCACATTACCTGTCCACACTGAGAGCGCAGAGATTCAAGACGGTGATGCCCACGGAGGACTTCTGCAAAAAGGGGAACAGCTTGCAGAGAAACACTCCAAAATCATTGTGGTCAAAAGGCCAGCGCCCCGCCAACAGCTGTAAAGAGGAAATAGGGGTAAGACAAGGAGAGGCAAGACTTGTGCAGCCTGCTTGTATCCCCAGGGTGAACACACGACCACATCCTTAGCTTTCAAGTCACCACTCTGCTTCTGAATATTGTTTTTGGTTTATTTATTTATTTGTTTGTTTGTTTATATTGGATATTTTATTTATGTGCATTTCAAATGTTATCCCCTTTCCTGGTTCCCCTCTAGAAAGCCCCTATCCCATCCTCCTTCCCCCTGCTTCTATGAAGGTGCTCCCCCACGCACTCCCACCTCACTGCCCGGGCATTCCCCTACACTGGGGCATTGAGCCTTCACAGGACCAAGGGCTTCTACCAACAAGGCCATCCTCTGTTACATATGTGGCTGAAGCCATGGGTCCCTCCATGTGTACTCTTTGGTGGGTGGTTTAGTCCCTGGGAGCTCAGGGGGTTCTGTTTGGCTGATACTGTTTTTCTTCCTATGGGGTTGCAAACCCCTTCAGCTTCTTCAGTCCTTTTTCTAACTCCTCCATTGAGGACCCTGTGCTCAGTTCAATGGTTGGCTGTGAGCATCGGCCTCTGTATTTGTTAGGCTCTGGCAGAACCTCTCAGGAGACAGCTATATCAGGCTCCTGTCAGCAAGCACTTCTTGACATCTGCAATAGTGTCTGGGTTTGGTATCTGTACATGGGATGGTTCCCCAGGTGGGGCAGTCTCTGGATGGCCTCTCCTTCAGTCTCTGCTCCACTCTTTGTCCCTTATTTCCTTTAGACAGACCTTCTGGATTAAAAATTTGGAGATGAGTGGGTGGCCCCATCCCCCAACCAGGGGCCATGCCTAACCTCTGGATATGGTCTCTATAGGTTCTCCCTCCCCCTTGTTGGGCATCTCAGCTAATCTCATCCCTGTTGGGTCCTGGGAGCCTCTTGCTTTCCTGGCATCTGGGACTTGGTGGTGGCTACCCACAGTCCCCCATCCCCATTGCTACACACCTCTGTTCAAATTCCTGACCCACTGTGTATCATCCCCAGCTCCTTGCACACCTGATCCTGCCCCCTTTCCCCCTCCCCTTCCTCCTTCCAAGGCCCTTCCACCCTCTACCTCCCGTGAGTATTTTGTTTCCCCTTCTAAGAAGGACTGAAGCATCCACACTTTGGTCTTCCTTCTTGAGCTTCATATGGTCTGTGAATTGTATCTTGGGCACTCCGAGCTTCTGGGCTAATATCCCCTCATCAGTGAGTGCCTACCATGTGTGTTCTTTTGTGATTGGGTCCTCTGGTAGTATTATGAGAAACTCCAGTATTATGAGTATCTCCAGTTTTCTGAGAAACTGCAAGACTAAAATCCAGAGTGGTTGCACCAGCTTGCAATCCCACCAACAATGGAGGAGTGTTCCATTTTCTCCACATCCTCGCCAGCATCTGCTGTCACCTGAGTTTTTGTTCATAGCCATTCTGGCTGGTGTGAAGTGGAATCTCAGGGTTGTTTTGATTTGCATTTCCCTGATGACTACAGATGTTGAACATTTCTTTAGGTACTTCTCAGCTATCTGGTATTCTTCAGTTGAGAATTCTTTCTTCTGTACCCCATTTTAAAATAGGGTTATTTGGTTCTCTGGAGTCTAACTTCTTGAGTTCTTTGTATATGTTGGATATTAGCCCTCTATCAGATGTGGGATTGGTAAGGATCTTTTCCCAATCTGTTGGTTGCTGTTTTGTCCTATTTACAGTGTCCATTGCCTTACAAAAGCTTTGCAAAGTTATGAGCTCCCATTTGTTGATTGTTGATCTTAGAGCATAAGCCATTGGTGTTCTGTTCAGGAAATTTCCCCCCATGCCCATATATTTGAGGCTCTTTCCCACTTTCTCTTCTATTAGTTTCAGTGTATCTGGTTTTATGTGGAGATCCTTGATCCACTTGGACTTGAACTTTGTACAAGGAGATAAGAATGGATCTATTTGCATTCTTCTACATGCTGAACACCATTTGAACTAGCACCATTTGTTGAAAATGCTGTCCTTTTTTTTCCCCAGTAGATGGTTTTAGCTCCTTTGACAAATACCAAGTGACCATAGGTGTGTGGGTTCATTTCTGGGTCTTCTGTTCTATTCCATTGATCTAACTGCCTGTCTCTGTACTGATACCATATAGTTGTTTTTATTTTTTATTTTTTATTTATCACTATTGCTCTGTAATACAGCTTGTAGTCAGAGATTGTGATTCTGTCAGAAGTTCTTTTATTGTTGAGAATAGTTTTTGCTATCCTGTTTTTTTGTTATTCCAAATGAATTTGCAAATTGCCCTTTCTACCTCTAAGAAGAGCTGGAATTTTGATGGGGATTGCATTGAATCTGTAGATTGCTTTTGGCAAGATGGCCATTTTTACTATATTAACCTTGCCAATCCATGAACATGGGAGATCTTTCCATCTTCTGAGATCTTCTCTGATTTCTTTCTTCAGAGACTTGAAGTTCTTGTCATACTGAATAGGTTTTGAAAGAATCTTTTTCTTTGACTTTGTCTCTTCATCATGTCACAATGAACAGTCCTAATGGGCTTATCAAAATTTTCACATAAGTTTTATCAGCAGGTTCTCCGCTAACATACAACTCTGAATGCTGACAATCTTCCTGAAACTCAAATAATATGACTCTGTGTGGTGCAAGTAAAGGCACAAGGCACAATTTTTTGGGGCAAATCACTCTAATCAAGACAAGGACTGTGGTTTTTTTTATGTTGACTTTCCACAAATTAGAGTCAATTGAGTAGAGGGCCTCAACTGAGGAACTGTTCTGTTGCCTTGATTGAGATGGAAGGCTCACCTCTTCTAACACTTCCAGGTTGAGGAACCCAGATTTTAGAAAAAGCATTTTTCAGAATTCTTATCTTTTGCTAGTATGCCATTTTTGTTCCCCCACCCCCACCACAACTGGTTTACCCTGTGATTGCTGCCTCTGCCAGGAGGCCAGCAGCACTCCAGGAATGTCCCTGGGATCCAACACCAGAGTAGGATTATGGAGGACGCAGCCACATGGACTGAATAATGGGCAAGTTTCCAGTGTCCCAGGTGTGATTTGGCCATTTACACACACACACACACACACACACACACACACACACACACACGTCCTCTAGGCCACTGGAAGGGATCCTGAAAGCGAGCCTCTCCTCTCTTGGCTTCTTGTCTGCTTGGAGGTGGACAGTCCCTTCTCCATGCCCTGCCGCTGTAAAATGCTGCCTCACTAGCAACTCAAGGCAGGGAGGTGAACTGACCACAGGTTTGACTCCTGAAACTGGGAACCCAAACTGTTGTCTTAGCCACCCAACCTTAAGAAAGGCCTGCATGCTAATCTCATTCTCCCAAGCAGTATTAGGGTGAATGGTGAGCTGACTTGGGAGATATTCCTGCTTTTTCTGTCTCTAGCAATAAATCAGGTATAAATGGAAGCAAACAGTCTAACTCACAGATTTTTCTCTTTAAATTTCATTTTTTATTTATTTATTCTCATTCTCTCTCTCTCTCTCTCTCTCTCTCTCTCTCTCTCTCTCTCTCTCCCCCCTCCCTCCCTTTTCTCCTTCTTCTTCTCTTCTTCTTCTTCTTCTTCTTCTTCTTCTTCTTCTTCTTCTTCTTCTTCTTCTTCTTCTTCTTCTTCCTCTTCTTCCTCTTCTTCCTCTTCTTCTTCCTCTTCCTCTTCTTCCTCCTCTTCCTCTTCCTCCTCCTCTTCTTCTTCTTCTTCTCCTTCTTCTTCTTCTTCTTCTTCTTCTTCTTCTTCTTCTTCTTCTTCTTCTTCTTCTTCTTCTTCTTCTTCTTCTCCTCCTCCTCCTCCTCCTCCTCCTCCTCCTCCTCCTTCTCCTTCTTCTTCTTCTTGAGGCACTTCTTTCCTATTATTTACTAACACTTAAAATTAAAACTACAATGTTTTGAAATAGTAAAACTGAATCCATCTGATGCTTAGATAATGACGACAACAACTGAACAGTGAGTCTTCACAGCCTAGATTTCCCACCCAAAAGCCACTCTTGCTGATGGTGATGTTTTCTTTTAGGAAACTTACATTGTACAGTGTCCTTTTTCTTTTTAAACCCATGGGAACATATGTAAAAAAATACTTTAAAAAGTTTACTCTGTTCTCTTTCTGGAGTAATTTTATGGAAAGCACTATTGTCTAAGCAAAAGGTCGTGTCTTTAAAATCATTTTGATGAAACAGTTTAAACCATGACCACACTTGCTTAGCAGCTGTGTAGTATGATATCTAGACCATGGAAAAATGACTGCTGGTTTCTTTAATCTTAACAGCAATAATGGATTCCATGACAGAATAAACAAACAACTCTGGAAATCTGTCAAGTCAAACTGGCTCAAAGGATCATTTTGGAGCACGAGGAACCAGGTTATTTTCATTGCCCTAAAAAGGCCTGTGCTATGAGAGCCTCATACTCATGTCTCTTTGAGAAGCCTGTGTGGTACCTGGGAGGGGAGAGAAAAAGGGGGGAGAGAGAGAAAGAGAGAGAGAGGGGGCAGAGAGAGAGGAGAGAGAAGAGAGGAGAGAGGATAGAAAAAAGAGAGAGGAGAGAGGATAGAGAGAGGAGAGAGAGAAGGAGAGAGGAGAGAGGAGAGAGAGAGAGGAGAGAGAGGAGAGGGAGAGAGGAGAAAGAGAGGAGAGAGAGAGGAGAGAGAGGAGAGAGAAAAGAGAGAGGAGAGAGAGGAGAGAAGAGAGGAGAGAGAAAAGAGGAGAAAGAGGGGAGAGAGAGAGAAAAGAGAGGAGAGAGAAAAGAGAGGAGAAAGGGGAGAGAGAGAGAAAAGAGAGAGAGGAGAAAGAGGAGAGAGAGAGAGGGGGAGAGAGAGAGAGGGGGGAGAGAGAGAGACACGGGAGAGAGAGAGAGAGAGAGAGAGAGAGAGAGAGAGAGAGAGAGGCCCCGGCTGCTCCATCACCAGAGTCACGGACTCTAACTCAGGAATTCAGGACCGCACTCTCATGGTCTGCGATGGCAGTACACAGGCTCTGAAAGCCATTCCTGCCTTGATTTTCTTATCACCAGAGCCGAGGGCACAAGCCGGGTTGTCTGCCACAAACCCTGCTTTGGATGAGAGGTGCAGAGCTTCCGAAGAGGTCCAGGGAAGGCCTGGAGAGGAGATGTCCCACAGGTAAACCCTCATCTCTTTTATCTGTCTCTAGAAGAGTTCAGAGAGCACTGGAGACAACCAAGTACCTTCGTCTCAGAGGGGACGTTTGCCTTGTTTAAACCAATTGCACAGTCCACATCACAAACCAACACCACAAAGGACGTCTCTTTCTTAACCCTGCCAGTCATGGATTTACCTACAAACTTGCACCAATTGCTACCACACCTGGGCCTGTTTTCAGAATGGCTACGTCCCCAGGCTCTTTCTTTCTTTCTTTCTTTTTTTTTTTTTTTTTGGCTTTTTCGAGACAGGGTTTCTCTGTGTAGCTGTGTAGCCCTGGCTGTCCTGAAACTCATTCTATAGACCAGGCTGGCCTCGACCTCAGAAATCCACCTGCTTTTGCCTCCCAAGTGCTGGGATTAAAGGCCTTGCACCACCACCGCCCCTAGGCTCCTTTTATGTCCACGTCTGTAAATTTTGTGTGTGTGTGTGTGTGTGTGTGTGTGTGTGTGCAAAGTGGTGCCTCATTCACCATGCACAATGTCAGTGCTGTTGGACCATGCCTGAGAACCAGACAGCAAGGGAAAAGTCTAGACTTGGAGAGATGATATGAAATTATGCCATGGTGATTTCTAGTCATGGTAGGTAAACAATCTCTGTTATAGGTTGCCTTATTGTTACTTATGTCCAATGCTATATGCTTAGGTTTTATTCTTTAACTTGCTGCAGATTCAAGTTCATCACCAGCAGAAACACTTCTGAGAGAGAGAGAGAGATCTCAATATTGGTTTGAAATAAGGATTATTAAGGGAGCTAAAAAATAATCCAGCATTTAGAGCATAATCCACAACCCTTTGCTGATCAACTAGGGGTTATGTGGTTTTTGCGGAATATGTAACAATATTGGATTCTTCTGGGTATTAAGGACTAACTAGTAGGGCTGTTCCTGGCATCTGGGGAGTAGAGGCTAAGGGTGTGGCTAATATCCACCCGAATAACCACCAGGATGCAAGATATTAAGGCTGTTGAGGTTGAAACACGCATCCCTGAGACTGCACCAGAATTCTGGAGGACCGATGTAGAAACAGAAGATGGAGGAGGGTTGGGGGGGGGGGTTTCAGCCACTGAGCAGCATCAGAGGCACCTAAGGGCTCCTGACAGTACTGCTTGTATTGTATCTTCAGAGCTTGTGACTCAGACACTCTGCGGATGGGCCTAAGAATTGGCATTCCTAACAACTCACAAGAGGTTCTGCTGCTGCTCTGAGATTCATTACTCTAGAGGTACCTCGGACAACGGGAGTAAGAGTTGGTATCCAGTTAGACCTGGACGAGCAGGAAACAAACAAACAAACAACCCCCCCCCCCGCCCAAATCAACCAAGCAAGCACACACTCCATCCGTGAGGGAGAACCCGTCACAAAAGTTTGGGACTGAGCAGCTTGTGAAGCTCCCGTCTCATTTCCCTCACTGTCCAAGGACGTGAGCACAGAGAGACTTAACAAAACAGTAAGGACGCTGGTGTCTGGGCCCCACTGGCCTGAGGCTATGTATCCATTCCCTAAATTCAGGACAGGCGGAAGAGGGTAACTATTGCTGTGTGACCTAGGGGAAGCTACCTAACCTGTCAGAACCATTTTTCTATGCTCTTCAAATAGGGGTGGTCTGACACCTGCCACAGTGGGGTGAAGGCCGTTTGGGAGGCTCACGCAGGACAATGTGAGAATCCTGCCAGCGGAACACATACATACCATACTTGTTATTTTGGTTTGCTATAATTTGTAAACCCAAGTTGAAAGGTGCGCACCATTTATTTATGTATGACTTCAATGAGGACAAGATGCAGAACTGTGCCAGTGTTTTCCTGTTCCAGATGTTAGCATCTGCAGTTCCCTATTCTCATCACGCTGACATTGTTTCTGCCTTTGTCCCCACATCTTAAAACCGTCACTAGAGAACCAGCAGCAGGCTTTTCTTTGTCCTGATTCCTTCCACTCCTCTGTGAAGGCCTAGAGATTTTTTTCCTTTTGTCTCCCTCCGCCCATCCCAGACAGCAATGAAGGATTTATGAATATAGTCTGCAGTAGCTAAAAGCCTCAACGTTTAAAGAATGTGCTCTTCTCTGGAACATGCCTGATTATGGGTCACTTGGAACCAGATAGATAGTCTTCAAAGAGCAGGGTTCTGACTCTCCTCCCCTGCCCTCCCCTCTTCTCCTCTATCCTCCCCTCCTTTCCCCTCCCCTTCCCTCCCCTCTCCTCCCCTCCTTTCCTCTCCCTTACCCTCCCTTCCTCTCCCCTTCCCTCCTCTCCTCTCCCCTTCTCTCCTCCCCCTCCTTTCCTGTCATCTCTTCCCCTCTCCTCTCTCCCTTCCCCCTCCTCCTTTCCCCCTTCCCCTCCCCTCTCCCCTTCCTTCCTCTCCTCCCTCTTCTCCCCTCCCTCTTCCCCTCCCCTCTTTCCCCTTCTCTCCTCCCCTCTTCTCCCTTCCCCTCCCTTCTCCTCCCCTCTCCTTCCCTCCCCTTTCCCCTCCCTTCCCCTCTCCTCTCCTGTCTTCTCCTCCCCTCCTCTCCCCCCTTGTCCTCCCTTCCCCTCCCCTCCTTGCTCTGTTACTCTCTCCCTTCATTCTTGTAGAGAAGTGGGATGTAAAAGTTGTAGAAAAGAAGAATACACGCCCACCAGTGCAGCCTGAGGTGATAACAAAGCCCAAGACACTCAGGCCAGGGCTTTCAGTGAGAGCGTGAGTTCTGGCTATTGCAGATCTCAAGTCAGATGTTATAAAATCAACCCTGCTCCTGATCTCCTGACAGGAATGGGGTCTGCTCCTGCATCCCACTCCTGATCTCCTGACAGGGAGTGGGGCCTGCTTCTGCATCCCGCTCCTGATCTGACAGGAGTGGGGTCTGCTCCTGCATCCCGCTCCTGATCTCCTGACAGGAGTGTGGTCTGCTTCTGCATCCTGCTCCTGATCTCCTGACAGGAAGGGGTCTGCTCCTGCATCCCACTCCTGATCTCCTGACAGGAGTGGGATCTGCTCCTGCATCCCGCTCCTGATCTGACAGGAGTGGGGTCTGCTCCTGCATCCCGCTCCTGATCTCCTGACAGGAATGGGGTCTGCTCCTGCATCCAGCTCCTGATCTGACAGGAGTGGGGTCTGCTCCTGCATCCCACTCCTGATCTGACAGGAGTGGGATCTGCTCCTGCATCCCACTCCTGATCTGACAGGAGTGGGGTCTGCTCCTGTATCCCACTCCTGATCTCCTGACAGGAATGGGGTCTGCTCCTGCATCCAGCTCCTGATCTGACAGGAATGGGGTCTGCTCCTGCATCCTGATCTCCTGACAGGAATAGAGTCTGCTCCTGCATCCCGCTCCTGATCTCCTGACAGGAATGGGATCTGCTCCTGCATCCCGCTCTAATTACTTCAGGCCTGAGGCAAAGCTTTCACACCAGTGTGACCAAAACTGACTTCTGTGGCATTTGCACAGTTTTCTTTGCCAGGCTCCTCTTGCCTCCTGAACAGGCCAAGAGCTTGTAGTATGTGACATTCAGAGAAGGAGCTGTTTTGGCCTGACTGTGCGTGTGCTGGCCTGACTGTGTGCGCTCTCAGTGACATGGGACAGAGGAAGCTTCATGTCAACTGTGGACCTGATCTGGTGCACCATCTTTCTGACCCATGACTTAAGGACCCTGGGTTACTCCTTTGTCTTCTTGGGTCTTCCTCTGTAAATCATGAATGCTATGGTAGCTGCCTCAACTGGTTATCACAAGCAGCACTGGAGATAATGCACAGAGAGCTTAGCACAAGGAAAGGTCTAGAAATGTGAACTGCAGCCATGGATAACCTATGGCTAACTCTGTCTCTTGGCCTCATTTTGCTAAGGAGGTTAGCTAGCTTCTGTCACTGGAGAGAAGAGGGCTTCTGGGACATGAGGGGAGGGGGAAACCGGGAAAGGGGAAAGCATTTGGAATGTAAACAAAGAATTTAGAAAATAATAAGAGAAAAGAAAAGAAAAAAGAAATCGCCTGTGTACAGAAAAAAAAGAAAAAAAGAAAAAAAGAAAAAAGAAATTGCTTGTGTACAGAAAAAAAAAAAGAAAAAAAAGAAAAATATCGGAGAGAACGAATGGAAGGGATAAAGTTTCCGGTGGCTCAGGGCTGCAGAGGCAGTGGCTACTCTGCTTCATTGCCTTTGGGCCTAAGGCGAAGCAACATTTCACGGCAGGGGGTATGTGCTGGAGGAAGCAGCATACTCCACGGAAGCCATGACCCACCGGAAGGACAGAGGAAGAGGAGAGTCAAAGTCGCAATCTTCTTTGAGGGCATGACCCAATGGCCGAACTTTTTCTAGTAGACTTTTACTGTAGCTGTTCTACCCTACAGTAGATGCCGTGGGTGCCGTGGGAATTAAGGCATTAATGCCGCTGAGGGACATTTAAGATCCAAACTAGAGCCCATGGTATAACAACACCTCGCAGGTATCCAGTACCGGGTGGTGGCAGCCCTCACAGAACAAAGGCCGCCGCCATCTCAAGGAATTTACTGTCTAGAAGACAGTCAATTGGCACCCAAAGCTCTAAGCTTCTCACCAGAACCTTAGCAGAGGGAGAGACCACGTGGTTTTATTTCCACCAGCACACACCCTGTTCCTCAGCGTAAAGTGCAGATAAAAGACTATCCGCGCTATGTGGCTGATGTCTTAAATAAGCTGATAGAACCAATGAGTCCTACGGGGTCGGCCGACAGCATACAGCAAGGGGTACACGTTGGTCCTGCAACAGCAGACGCTGAGGACTTGCCTTATTCCTCCAACTTGTGTTGCAAAGCATGGAATCGCTGCCACTGTTTTTATTTAACTAATTGACACATCATTTATTTCTGAATATTTAGTGGATCAGTTTTTGTGTTTTTTTTGTTTTTTTTTGTTTTTGGCTGAGGACTTCACTTTCTGGAATCTAAAACACATAGATATTAATAATAACTGAGGGGGAAGAGAGAATGGAACAGAAAGAAAATAATTTTTAAAGACAGACCCAGTGTAGGATGTGGTGGTCCCAGAACTTGGGAGGCAGAGGCAGGCAGATTTTCATGGCTTTGAGGTCTGGGTGAGGTCTACAGCGTGAGTTCTAGGAAAGCCAGGGCCACTTAGCGAAACAAACCAGGAGTTTGAGAGCTAGAGGATTTCTTTCTCTGGAGGAATCTTCTAATCACTGAGCTTCAGGCACCAGAGGGGTGGGAACCAGGATGTTTCCTTGAATAACTGATTCAAAGAAACTGATGCAGAAATTAAATAAAGGGCCTGAGACTTCCTAGTTCTGCAAACATAATGTGGAAAGATCATTGGATGGGAAGAATATAATTTTAAAGCAGAAAACCAAGATGTCAGCGTTGAAATTTTACTACCCAGCAGCTAATGCATGGGTTAGTATTTGGAGGGTTAGTTCATAACAGATTCATGTTGCAGAGTGAGCCCTGCCTTTGTCTGGATGGAGAGAGGATGTCACATTGTGACGGAATGCCTGGGGCCTGCTGGGACAAAAGGCAAGCAGTGTCCTCGACAGGAAATAAGGACATGGAGCAAGGCTAGAACCCGATGGGAAACCTTAGACTTTAGCTTAATCATAAGCCTGTGATTAAAGTCTGTGATTGCAGAGATCCACGGTGTAGAGTCAGGCAGTCATCTCCCAAAACTTTTCAGTGACAGAGGTGGCAATCAGGAAACACGGAAGCCATGCAGCATGTTTGAAAACATGCTGGGATGCACTGACTTAATGTGCAAATTCTTTAGAGCTTGAGTTAGCGCCCACTGTGGAGTGTGCCATGTGGTCACAATTATCTTGTGTGTATGTGGGAACAATGAGCCCGTAAGGACATTGTATGTGGCAGAAGGAGACCGATGGCAGATGTGTGCAGAGGAGGCCCACTGGTGCTGTGGCTGATGTGGGGAGGAAGATGGAGGTGGTGTATCTAGCAACCGGAGCTCATTAGAGAATAAAATCACACGGTTCTAAAGGCAGAGGCATTACAAGGAACTGTTCATGAGGACTTCGTTACGAAGTGACCGCGAGCGAGTGATATGTGTTTTAACACGTCCCGCGATCCAGCTTCAGGGGCCTGGTTAAAAACTATGTGCCGTGTACGGAATGTCAGAGGCACTGAAGGCCTCTTAACACCGAGGGAGGAGGATGGGGGAAACCTGGCTGGGCTGGATTCAGATCCCTCAAAATTCTCAGGAAGCTCTTAAACTGTATATTACTTCCACATCCCACTGGGATAGGTTCCTCTGAAACTCACGTGTCCGTCCTCTTAGCTTGACCACCTCCTCCCCCAAACCCTCTCCCCCCATGTGCTCTTTAATCCTTCCTACTGACTGCGATAGTCTTTTATTCCTATGTTTTCTCCTCTCCTCGAAGAATCCAGGTTGTCAGAACTTGGGAAATGCCACAGATGAAGCCAGAAGACAGTATGTTTTGAATGCGTGAAGGCTATTTTATGACTTTCAAAGGGAAAGCTAAACTATACAGTAAATTAACTCAGTGGGCTATAAACATGACAGTGTAACCATGATAGTGACTTGAAAGAAAATTTCAATTACTAATTTTAGGCTCCTAGTCGAGGATCTGTTTTATACCATTACACCTATTTAAAGTTTTGAAAATGAGTTTTATTAACATCTTTGGGAAATAACAAGGTCACACGGGTCACGGACAGGGCAGCCTGATTGCAGTCTTCAAGCTCTGCGGAGAGTGTGAGCCTTCTAACCTGGCTGACAAAGGCTGGTGAGAGTGGTGGATGCATTTTTTGATATTGTATCTCAAATAGGCCGACATTGAGAAGATGTGTATGAATCAAAACTCTTTTTGCCGACTGACAGAGGTTACAAAGCCATGCGCTTCTAAAGACCCGTTTTCAGTGCATTGTGTCTGGAAAGCTAATTAGCACTTCCCCAGCCATAATGTCAGAGCCAATCTTTAAAGATTGCCAATGGCAGTCACATACCAAGGAATAGCCATAATTATATGAAAAAGCTATCAATGTTCTCTTTTTTTTCTCTAACTACTTCTTGGAGGGAAGCCAGATGTGGTCACGAATTTAAACCATAAAAATGGAACACAGTGGAGCCAACCTGGAATGCATTTTATTAAGGTAGACATTAGAGGGGTGTATTAAAATTCAAATTAATGCTATTCTTCTCATTCAGGATTTTTTTTTTTTGCTTTAAAACATCATTTTCTCTATAAAAATAACCTAATATTTAATGGGTACCTTACTTTTTTGTGAATTAATGCCCATATATTCTGTTGAATTCCCAGTTTTTACTGGTAATATGGTGCATAGCAATAGTCATAAGCTAGCTGTTTAATGTGTGCCTGTGTCTGTGAGCATGCGCACATGTAGGCAGGTGGTTGAGGAAGCCAGAAGGAGGCACCAGATCCCCTGGAACTGGAGTTCCAGAGCTGTGAGCTGTCTGAGGTGGATGCTGAACTAAGGCGCTCTGAAAGAACAGTAAGCACCTTCAACTGCTGAGCCATCTCTCCAGCCCCTTCAGCAACCGGTAAGAATACAAAGGTCCTGAGACCTGGGAGTATATGTATGTGTATGGTATGTGTGTGTTTATGGTGTGTGGGGTATGTGCGCTGTGTGTGTTTAATATGTGTGTGTGTGTGTGTGATGTGTGTGGTGTGTCTAGCGTGTGTATGTATGGAGCATGTATGAATGTGTATATTTGTGTGTTTATGGTGTGTGTGTAGTGTGTGTGTGTGTGTGTGTGTGTGTGTGGTATGCTTCTGGTCTGTCTACAAGAAGACAACTTGCTGACATTGGTTCTTTCTTCTACCACGTGGGTTCCTATTGTCAGACTTGGGCTTGGTGGCAAGTACCTTTATCCACTGAGTCGTCTTGCTGGCTCTCACGATTCTGAAAGACCAGAGTACTCAGACAGATAGACACGCTACATAACTTGTCCAAGATTACATAAATACCTTGGCCATATTTTATTTTCCTTGTTGTCACAGTAAGAAAATGATCTTACAGTGTTAACTGACACGGCTACAGTCTGACGCATCCACCAACTTTCAACAGGACTCGGTAGTGGGCAGTGAAGGGGAGACATAGGGGCAGCTTAGTAAAGGCAGCTGAGTCTTTGGGCTCACGGATACAGAGGGCTCTGCATGGGAACAGAAGGCTTTCCTGGTCATGTTTTGTTTCCTGAGGTCTGTGCTTGCTCTGGGCCTCAGTGTACCCAGCGGGTGCATTGGGGGTTTCTTGTCACTTGGCTCAGTTCAGTGAGACCCAGAGTCAGGCTAGTCATGGTACTCAGAGGACCCATGGCTACCACATGACATCAGCCATAACCTGTTACCACAGGTGACTGACAGCTGCTTCATTAGTCCTCTGCTCCTGCCTGGTCCTGGCCCAGCCGCCAGGAGGGTCTGCACTGGGTTTGATACTGGGCTTCTGGGATTTCTCCTGATCTCTGTCAAAAATGCAAGTGACAACTGCCTGGGAAATAGTTGTGACAATTCACAAAGTAGTTTACAGGAAAAAAAAAAGGCTGAATTTTTATCTCTAGTGTGCACGCTCACCTTACTTTCAATCCAAAATTAAAAATCTCTTCAAGGAAGATGTAATTTGGTTCCATTTTTAACATTTTTATGATATGCACTGGATTGGAAAATGTGCCAAAGATGCTTTTTCTAATAACAATAATCTAGTACAAGGACAAATGGATTTGACAATTCTCAGGTGAATGAATTCTGAAAGAACAAGAGTGTAGAATTCACTGACTTGAATGTACATTACTGATTGCGCCAGAGTAGGAAACGTCTATTGTTATACTATATTTTCTTGAATTAGTATCTTTTTCATTTTTAAGCATAAGCAAATGACATGTTGAACATTTTGTTCTAAGACCCAATATATCTCCCAAAATTATTCCGACTTATTTTACTAAATTATTCCGACTTATTTTACTATTTTTACAAGCAACACTAGTGTATGTGTGTGTGTGTGTGTGAGAGAGAGAGGGGGAGGGTGGAGGGAGGGAGGGAGGGAGGGAGGGAGAGAGAGAGAGAGAGAGAGAGAGAGAGAGAGAGAGAGAGAGAGAACGGTACAGTTCACATGTGGAATTTAGAATTCAGAGAGCAAGTCTTTGTCTCACATCCTGTTTAAGACAAGGTTTCTTTGTTGTGTTTCTGCTGTGTATGCCAGCCCACAGGTCCTGGAGATCTTCCTGTCTCCCCCTCCCAACCCATCCTGGGAGCACCAGGCTTACAGATGTGTACCGCTGTTTCTGGTTTTTATGTGGGTTCTGAGAATTCCAACTCAGACCCTCATACTTGAGGCAAGTGTTTTATTTATTGGCCTATATTCCCAATACTTTTTTTGGCATTGAACAAAAGGACAAAACAGAGTTTAGGAAGCGAGACCCTTCCGTTCTAGTGGAGTGCAAGAAAGTATAGCTATTAGGGAGACAGCTGCCAAAGCGATTTGTGTGGTAACCCTTGGCTTCAGGAATCCTGGGAGGAAACTTCCCATCTAGTCATCCTACGCATACTATACTGATAAGTAGGGCGTATATATATATATATATATATATATATATATATATATATACACACATACTTACATATATAGCCATAGTATTGTCTGTTAAAGGAAAAGACTGGGACAAAGGATTATATAAACTATGATTCTCTCTCATACTGGGGAAGTATGAAACTAAAAAGAATAAAGTAGGATGTATATATTCTCAAAGATCTCTGAGATATAATGACACATGAAAAGACCAAGATGCTGAATATTGATTAAGAAACAGGAATACAGAATGTTAAACGTATGGGGTAGTTTAACACACTAACTAACTAACTAACTTAAAACACAGGACAGGCAGGCATGGTAGATCATCACTTGGGAAGCTAAGGCAGGAGGATTACCATGAGTTCAAGTCAAGCCTAATCTAAGTCCAGAGTAAGAACCCATTGCAAACAAAACAAAAGGAAACAAAAACAAACAAACAAAACTACTGCTAACTATGTAAAAACAACTGAAATGAGGAGACTGGTTGCTTCTCAATGTACATACCATTCTCGTGTGTGTGTGTGTGTGTGTGTGTGTGTGTGTGTGTGTGAATGTATTCCTTATTTCTATTTGTAAAAAGAAAATTAGAATCTTCTCTGAAAATTTCTTTTGATGAGAAGACATACATGCACAAGAGAGCACCGGCTAGCAGAAGAGAAAGTGTACGGCATTCACAGAGAAAGGAGACTGAACCAAACATGGGCTTGGACCAAGAATCACAGACCCTAAACCGCAGCCTGGTGGCAAACACTGTCTTCATCGGCTCTCCAACAGTGCTGGCTCAGAAAGGACATTTCAGATACCGTTAGTTCCAGAATCTGCTTTCTCCTTTGAGATTTAGCAAGGAAATTAGATGTTCCTCACTTCAGACAGTTCACTAGTGCCCTGAAAAGCAAGGAAGGCATTTCACATTCACAGGAGACATGGAAGGTGCGGCAACTGGAGGCTGACTGAGCTACTACACTTGCAAGTATGACTGTGATGATTTGAGAATGGCTCCCAAAGGCTCATTATACACACACATACATATACACATACACATACACATACACATATACATACACATACACATATACATACACACATACACATACACATACACATGTGTGTAAATATGTACATGTATGCATATATATACACAAATAAAATGTATATATACACATGCATATATACATACTTACATATAATTTTAAAATATTATTTACTTTTAAAAGATGCAACCATATTTCCAGCTCCAGACTCATGTATTTGAAGGCCTGTTCCCCATTTGACAGAACTGGAACTGACTGGGAAGAATTAGTAGGTGTGGCCTTGTTGGAGGAGGAGTGTCACTGGGGTGGGCTTTGAAGTTTGCAAAAGCCCAAGATAGTCCCAGTCTCTCTCTGCCTCTTGCTTGCAGATTAAGATGTAAAGTCTCAGCTACTGCTCCAGCACCGTGCCTGCCTTCCTGCTGCCATGCTCCCTGCTGTGATGTCATGAACTCATGACATCTAGACTGTAAGTCCCAAATAAACTTTCTTCTCTAAGTTGCCTTTGTCATGGTGTCTCATCACAATAGTAAAGTAACTAAGGCGAAGGATGATGGGAATGGCCACCTCTGCGACCATTATAAATGTGTCATTATGGAACGCACATGCTCTGCTTCTTCAAGTTCCTTTTGTAGCTAGAACCATGTGTGTCAACACTCATACCCCACACCTGACCTTCTGTATAGCCACACGGGCTGCTTTTGAGTGCTTGCATCTCAGAGGCGAATCCTAGGACAGCTATCTGTCTATCACCCGCCTCTGCGTTCTTCCCTCCATCCCCTGTAGATTCCCTTCCTTCTCCCCAGTGGTCTGGACAGGTGTGTGTATAGCAAGAACATCAGCATCAGTGAATTCTAAGCATGCATGAGCACACAGTGTTAAACAAATGAAACACAGGCGTTCCTCACCTCCACGCCACGCCCCTTTTGTCTGTCACTTGGCCTTCCTGCAGCCTTGTAAGTAGTCCCTTACCTTTTCAGCACTGGTGGAAGAAAACTCAGTTCTACTCAGTTCTTTTAATTATGACCGCGTAATTTAATTGGCCCACACGAAAAAATATGAAGTATAGCAATTTTCATCCTGAGGGCTTCAGTCTATTTTTCATCCTTGAAGAGCTTTAGAGTTCAGCTGGAAGCTTCTCTAAAGCCAAGGGCCATTCTCCTCCTTACTTGAATCATGGATGCCTACCTAAGACCCTGGCCATCTGGTGTGCTGCTCTCCCAGTTACTTGAAATGGACACAGCTAAGTAGTTGACCAAGTGTCGAAAACTCATTCAATCTTGTCGAGTTACTAAATGTATCTCAAGATACTTCCAATTATGGTGTGGCCAGCATTTTGAGAGATGGGCTTTGTGGATGCTGTGATGTAAATTTTGTTGGTTGTTAAAAAAGAATTTTTCTTTTCAGATTCATACTAATTTTTTTTTTAACAATTTAGAAAGTTTCTACTCCTAATCTTCCTGGTCGTGGTCATCTTGCATTACCATGATGGTGAACAGATCACAGATAAACCTAGCCAGTTTACCTAGAAACGGGCAGACTTGGGACATATCACTTTACAAAAATAATCTCAGAGAGATTGTCTGGAGAACCTCACCAACCCAGTTCCAACTGCTAGAGAATGTGGTATCTGTAATCAGTGCTTCTAAACCGACATTTGATAGTGTGCCTTACGGCCCACAAGGAATGCTGTCTGGTATATCAGCAGTGGGGAAATACTGAAGCCAAACTTTATCTCTTTCTGTATATTTTGAGATTAATTTGACTGTTTGAAATTTTAGCCTGATCTATTATTCTGGGAGAAAGAGATGTTTTCAAAGAAATGTTTTTAGGTGTTTTACATTTAAAAAGTAGTAATTTTTTCCATGTCCTATGATTTCAAAAAGTTCAACAAACCAGGTGGCCCTTAGTGCCAATACTTGGGAGGGAGAGGAAGTTGTATCTCTGTGTGCTAGGGGACAGCCTGGTCTACACAGTGAGTTCCAGGCTAGACAGAACTATGTAATGTGGCCTTGTCTCAAACAAACAAATGAACAAATAAACAGATTAAAAAACTCCCCTGGGATTCTAACTTTATCACTTGCCTGTCAGCAGAGAATCTGTGTAACCTGAAGTCACGGCTCCCCACAGTCTCTCTTTCTCTCTCTTTTCTCAGATGCTTAGCCAGCATATGAGTTGATTTAGAAATTATCCAGATGGAGAGAAATAACGGATTTTCTTGAAAGGTCAAGAAGTGTAATGGGCAGTTTATAATAGGCTACATGTGTCTCCAAGGTTGAATTAGAAAAAGAATTCTACTTAGCAAATTCTGCCTCATTTATAGTTTAGTACTATGTTCTGGTATACTGCTCCAAACTTGTTAATTAAAATATAAATGTATTATGAAGAATTATGTTAAAAGTGTCCATTTAGTATATACTTATCTATATACATGCAACAGGCGTGTATATATGTGTGCACAAGAATGCATGTGAGAATACACAGAGGGGTGCTTCTCATTACAGCTGAAAGCTATCTCAGTGCCTTTTCATGGAGTGAGATGCTCTCCAACCCAACACCACAGTGTGGCTGACTCTGGAGTGTGATGCTGAGATGAAGCAGGCAGGCACAAAATAGGTCACATGAGTGGAATCTACAGAAACGAGACACCAAAGAACACGTTCACATGGTTAAAAGTCAGGAAGGGGATTTCTTCAGAGTTAGGCTGGTGACTGGGGCTGTCTTGGAGCTGAAAACATTCTCTCTTGGTTATAGTGATGCACATCTGTTCACTTTGTGGATGTGATCCAAGAGACATCACCGAGCACATTTTTCAGTATTTATTCTGTTACAGGATATCTAGCTTGAATTATGGTACTTAGCTGATGGGATACTACTGTAATTTTTATAGGGTTGGCTTATATAAGCAAATAAAAAAATCTATAGAAATGGTTGAGGAAAGACCCTTTAAAATAAAAATACTACTTAGGTAGACTATCATATCATCTGCAAATAATGATAGTTTGACTTCTTCCTTTCCATTTTGTATCCCTTTGACCTCCTTATGTTGTCTAATTGCCCGAGCTAGTACCTCAAGTACAATATTGAAAAGATAAGGAGAAAGGGGGCAGCCCTGTCTAGTCCCTGATTTTAGTGGGATTGCTTCAAGTTTCTCTTCATTTAGTTTGATGTTGGCTACTTGTTTGCTGTATATTGCTTTTACTATGTTTAGGTATGGGCCTTGAATTCCTGTTCTTTCCAAGACTTTAAGCATGAAAGGATGCTGAATTTTGTCGAATGCTTTTTCAGCATCCAATGAAATGACCATGTGGTTTTTTCTTTGAGTTTGTTTATGTAGTAGATTACATTAATGGATTTCTGTATATTGAACCAACCCTGCATCCCTGGGATAAAGCCTACTTGATCATGGTGGGTGATCGTTTTTATGTGTTCTTGGATTTGGTTGGCAAGAATTTTATTGAGTATTTTTGCATCGATGTTCATAAGGGAAATTGGTCTGAAGTTCTCTTTCTTTGTTGGATCTTTGTGTGGTTTTGGTATCAGCATAATTGTGGCTTCGTAGAAGGAGTTGGGTCGTGTTCCTTCTGTTTCTATTTTGTGGAATAGTTTGAAGATACACAACTTCAGCAAAGTGGCAGGTTATAAAATCAACTCAAGCAAATCAGTAGCCTTCCTATACTCAAAGGATAAGCAGGATGGGAAAGAAATTAGGGAAATGACATCCTTTACAATAGCCACAAACAGAATAAAGTACCTTGGGGTGACTCTTATCAAACATGTGAAAGATTTGTATGACAATAACTTCAAGACTCTGAAGAAGGAAATGGAAGAAGACCTCAAAAAATGGAAAAATCTCCCATGCTCATGGATAGGCAGGATTAATATAGTTAAAATGGCCATTTTGCCAAAAGCAATATACAGATTCAACGCAATACCCATGAAAATCCCAACTCAGTTCTTCATAGAGTTAGAAAGAGCAATTCTCAAATTCATCTGGAATAACCAAAAACCCAAGATAACTAAAACTATTCTCAACAACAAAAGAAATTCTGAGGGAATCAGTGTCTCTGACCTCAAGCAATACTACAGAGCAATAGTGTTAAAAACTGAATGGTATTGGTACAGTGACAGGCAGGCAGATCAATGCTGGATTGAAGATCCAGAAATGAACCCACACACCTATGGCCACTTGATCCTCGACAAAGGAGCTGAAAACATCCAGTGGAAAAAAGATAGCCTTTTCAACAAATGGTGCTGGTTCAACTGGAGGTCAGCATGCAGAAGAATGCAAATTGATCCATCCTTATCTCCTTGTACTAAGCTCAACTCCAAGTGGATCAAGGACCTTCACATAAAGCCAGATACTCTGAAGCTAATAGAAAAGAAACTGGGGAAGACCCTTGAGGACATCAGTACAGGGGGAAAGTTTCTGAACAGAACACCAATAGCTTATGCTCTAAGATCAAGAATTGACAAATGGGACCTCATAAAATTACAAAGTTTCTGTAAGGCAAAGAACACCATCAAAAGGACAAATTGGCAACCAACAAATTGGGAAAAGATCTTCACCAACATCAGATAGAGGGCTAATATCCAATATATACAAAGAACTCAAGAAGTTAGACCCCAGAAAACCAAATAACCCTATTAAAAATGGGGTATAGAGCTAAACAAAGAATTTTCATCTGAAGAACTTTGGATGGCTGAGAAGCATCTTAAAATAAAAATACTAGTGAATTCTAGACATAAAGACACAAAACTTACTGTGAGCAAAACCCTCACTGGGACCCAAAATCCTCACTGGGATCAGGTCCTTTTTTTTTTTTTTTTTTTTTTTTTTTTTGTACTTGCTGCAAAATTCCTTTATCTGACATAATATATATATGATATGGAGGTACAATATTCCATACTTGGAAAATGCACATGCATCCAGGCAATGAATTTGGACAGTGTGAACATGCTCAAGACTTTTATTGTTAAAGGTAAAGACAAATAATAAAGTTCCCCGTCGGTTTGATTCAGTGGAACTATTTCGTAGCGGGTATACTTTATGTGTAAACCCTACAAGAATGGGAAATTTCGTCCCATTGTTCATAGGTGAACTAAAGGTGCAAAGTTAAGCAAAATATTCTACGACAAAGGTAAGTACCGCATTTTATCATGTTAGAATCTGGAAAATGATGATCTCAGATGAAGTCAGAAATAGAGAGTGGTTACCAAGAAATGGGGGACAGAGTGGGACCAAGGGTACAGAGGCAGCTGGGGATGAGCAACGTGTAACGTGTTGGACCCTAAGGGCGTCCGACAACATTTAACTGTGGGCCTCAAGTGAGAGGCCAGTGTTGCAGGCAGGGAGGATTCTGAACGCCGACAACACTCGAGGGTGATGGATGCAGGTAACGGGATTCAACCATCACACAATGTGTGCGCGTGGGTCCTGAAGCACCTCTCCACTGCGTCAAGGCATACAGGAACCACACGACGACGTAAAGGTCCTTTAAAACGCAGGACTTTTGATTTTACTTTAATAATCAGGTTAGACATTTCTCTACCCTCTGCCTGTAAATGTTTCTATGTTTTCCTTTAAATTCCAGTGCATTCCTAAGCCTAAGGAAGGAAGTCAGCACAGACATCGTTCAGTTGTGTCAGGCCCAGCGCGGTGTCTCTCTCTCAGCGGACGTGATGGGTGAGCCACAGACACCCACACTTTTGCATTGTGTCTAGGGACAAGTTGCCTGGCCTTTCAGCTGCTAAATGGAACATTATAAGACATTAGTTATTAGTTTGGCCACAAGTTTTCCACTGAGAATGTGTCTAGGCAAGAATCCATCCAAGAACTCAGCCTTCTCTCTGTTTGTTCGTTTACATCTTATTTTCCATGTTTTATTCTGTCAGTTTATCTCACAATCATGACAATGAATACGGGATGCGTGAATCCTGCTTACTCGGCACTCGGAGGCAGTGTACAAGCCTTGCGACAGAGTCAGTGTTGCGGAGAAATCTCTGCATAGTTCACATTTTCCTTAAGAGCACCTTATCTCCATTCTAAATAGAGAACTACACTGTTGGGGGCTGTGGACTGCAGCTCAGACTGAGGTAGAACACATGTCGGGCATATCTGAGACCCTCCATTCCATTCCCGGTGCCACAAGTAGATAAGTGAAGAAATTAAAGTTTAAAAACGGGACCTGAGAAGGAGGATAGATGACCTCTGTCACTGTGGTCTTCAGAGCCATGTTTAGGGGACAGTGGTGGCACTGGCTACACTTCTCATCCCAGGAAGTTCCAGGACAAGAACACTGCTGCTGGCCGACCCTGCTGCTTGCATATTACCTGAACTCAAGGAGATTTACGTAAACATTCTGGGCATTATTTTGTCATCTAACAGTTGTTTATCGCAAGTTTCTTAGGGAGAACACCTTAGTGAGCCTAACAGAGAGTGGTGAAAACACTACGTTTTAGACAATGTCATTCTCAGAATGAATTTCAGTATATGGGCCTGCGAGACGGCTCATCAGGCAACGTTGCTTGCGGCCAAGCCTGCCAACCTGAGTTTGATCCTGGTGACCCGCATAGTGGAAGGAGACTGATTTCCTCGAGTTGTCCTCTGACCACCACACTTGTGCAATGGTACGAGACCACACATAATAAATAATCAAACAAACCAAAATGCAAGTAAATGGCTGTGAGAAGTTGGGCACATGGACCGTCTTTCATAATAGCCCATTTCCGCTTTATTAATATGGAGAAGCTACTTAACATAGCAGCTGGATGTCCTTGGTAAAGCCTAAGTCTGACCATTCCTTACCTATACACACTGTCTCGAACTTTCGAGCTCATTAGGAGAGAAAAGCCCCAGGCTTTACAAAGCGTGGCAGAAGACAGACGGATGGCTTTTCTTCGACTTTGTCCAGGGCACTCCTGATTTATGACTATTACCTACCCCTTGTCACCCTCTCTTATCCCTGTCACCTCAGCACCACTCTAGCCTCCCACTAAGCCATCATGATCCTTGCTTTCCTTTAAGTTTCAAGGCACAAGCTTATCTTGGGGCCTCTGAATTTGCTGTTGCTTGTGCCTTGAATACTTCTGTCTTACAGTCAGCGAGGTTTGCTCCTTCACCCCCACATGTTTCCCTTCTTCTCTTTTCCTTTCTTATTTTTTTAACTTTTTTATTTTTTATTTTATTTTATTTTATTCTTTTTTGAGACTGGGTCTCATTTAGCTCAGGCTGGGCCTTAATTTTCTATATGTAGTTGAGAAAGACCTTAAACCCCAGAGCCTCTACCTCTACCTTCCAAGTGCTAGGACCACAGGTGTGTGCCTCCACAGTTTATCTATCTATCTATCTATCTATCTATCTATCTATCTATCTATCTATCTATCTATCTACTATCTATCTATTATCCATCCATCTACTATCTATCTATCTATCTATCTATCTATCTATCTATCTATCATTCATCCATCTACTATCTATCTATCTATCTATCATCAACCTATCCATTATTTAAAACAACATTTAAATTTAACTGTGTCTTGATCATTATCTCTCCCTGTTCCAAGTCCTTCCCGATCCTCTCCCTCTCCCTATCTACCCAACTTCAAGTTCTTTCTTAAAACATCACAACAAAAGCCAATCCCCCCCAAACAACAAACCCCAAACAATACAACAACAAAATTCCAAAGCCCAGAAAACAAAATAAAATACCCCCAAAGAAAAAAAATGTGGTGTTGGAGACAAATCCTGACCTTCGGGCATGCCAGACAAGACCTTCCGTAAATCACATCCTCCATTCCCCAGATAAACTTTTGTCCAACTGTGATTTATTTGGAGCCCTGTCCTCCACCCACTTCCTAATGAATGTCTTCTTCTCTCTCCCCTCCTCAGCATCTGCCCTGCATACACGTTTACTTATTCCTCTTCTGTTTCCTGTCATGTCTAAGCTCTGTGAGGATGAGAGTGTCTATCTGCGATGTTTGTTATTACTTTCCCCGATGTCTTTATCATATAGCAAATGAAAAAAAAATTAAGGAAGAAAGCCCTAATGAAAAGCAATAATCAAATGGTTAATTATCTTTTGCCTGTGAATACAAGCCTGAATTAATTGGAGTCCTGTTTAGTTTTAACCGGCCCCTCCTCTGCCCACTTTATGTGTAGAGTGTCTTGCCTGCCTGCTCGCCTGTCCAATGAGGGCATAAGAGCGTGTTGGAGGCCCGGAAACTGGAGTTACAGATGGCTGTGAGCTGTCATGTGGGTGCTGGGAATCACACTTTGGTCCCTTGCAAGAGCAGTCATTACTGCTAACCACTGAGCCATCTCTCCACTCCAAGTTTTGTATTTGAGTAAGAGTTACTAAAGTGTTGAGGCTTGCTGCCATTATTTGTGCTTTTATTCTAAAGTAAGCTGTTTAAGAAATCAGAAAGCTAGAGGACCTAAATTTACACTAAAAGATGTGCAGTTGATGAGACTTTGTGGACGTGTCTGATTCTGATGAAACTTTGTGGGTGTGTCTGATTCTGATGAAACTTTGTGGGTGTGTCTGATTCTGATGAGACATTGTGGGTGTGTCTGATTCTGGTTCCCCAAGTCACAGGCCACAGCAGGGGGAGCTTCAGACTCTTCAAACTCAAATGAGAAATTTTGGGGTTCAAATTTAATTGCAAGGCCACCAACAATTTACACTGAGCAATAGATTTAGTATTGTGTTTAGTTTCTGCAATTAACTTCTTAGTGCAGAACAGTTTCTCTACAACAACTAGTCCTAGTTAAAAACAAAACTGTAGATAGAGAAACTCACCATCATTACTCCCAAGGGATCGTGGTGGATCCAGCATCTCACTGTGCACAACTCATTCTAAGCAACACCGTAAGCAGCATGTAAGCGTGCACTGCAAAACCGCATCAGAATGAGAAAGCCAGGCCACAGGCTTTACTGAGAACACTGGAATCAAGGCAGAGCAGATCACACACACACACACACACACACACACACACACACCCCTCCCCCACATACACACATCACACACAGAAGAAACCTCCCCACATACTACACACACACCTCTACCCCCACATACACACACCACACATAGACACCTCCCTCACACACTACTCCCTACATGCACACACACACACACACACACAACCACTCCCTATACACACACAGACACACACACACACACTTCCTCCATCCTTCTCCCCACATACACACACTACACACAAAAACTTCCCTCACTAACTACACAACTATCCCCCCCCCCACCACCACATGCACACATACCACAAATGGTACATTATGTGCAAATTATTTTCTAGACTGGTTCCACATGTGTATTTTATGTTTAGTATGGAATAAAGCAAACTCTGGTAATGAGGTGAACTCTTTGATGGAGGAATCCCATAAGGCAGGACTCCATTTACCTCTCAGTATTTCCCAATAGTAATGGGAACCATCTTCCCTTCCTTGGCCAGGGGAACGTTCTGCAGTTACGGATGGCTTCCATCCCCCATAGTTGAAACAGGAAAGCTGTGCTGTGAGGCAAATGCCAAGGATTAGCAGAGCAGACCCACATGAGAATAATTATGTAACGTGACCATGAGAGAAAGCAATGAGGTTCCCAGACACAGGAAATGAACAGTGAGAGGGGAGGCAGAACGGAGCAGGGTTCTGAAGTCTGTCCAGACAGCAACTTCCTCACAACCAGCAGAAATTGGCTAATAAATTATCACTCTGTCGTTTCATACATTTATTCCTATAGAAGCCACTTAGATGGAGTTTTGCAATGTGCATGTTTTCACATTGCCAGAAACTTAACTCATTCTCTATTCTCCAAAGAGCAAACGAAATGTTTTGTCATGTGAATGTTGATTTTAATATTCTAAATCACTTGTAGGTTTAATATATTTATCTAAATCACATCACAAATATGTTTAATTAAAATCTAAGTTTAAGTATGTTTATTGCATGGTAATTGTGGAAAGACCCTTGGACTGACTATACAACCCAAAAGAGAGAGGAAATCATATAACATAATTCCTGAATCACAGGGAAAGAGTTCTTGGCCTCCAGAAACAAAGGGATGGGGTCTGTCTTGACACAGTGTGCTGTCGTGCTTCTCACAAAGTTTTCTCAGATTTATGAGCCCTAAGTCATGCTGATTTGCAGACGTGGGGAGAAGAGTTAGAAAATCAAGATATTTAGTAAACAAGTCTGCTTTTAGGTATGGGAGAAAAAGTCTAATAGAGTCTGTCTATCTATCTATCTATCTATCTATCTATCTATCTATCTATCTATCTTTCTATCTATCTTTCTATCTATCTATCTATCTATCTATCTATCTATCTATCTATCTATCTATCTATCATCTATCCTCATTATAAACCATTTTATCTCATTACAAAATTATATATATATATATATATATATATATATATACACACACATACACACACACACACACACACACACACACACTCATTCATCAAATATTTTAAGCAAGATGTAGGAGGGGCAATGATGTTTTGAACGAAGGCATCTTGCCTGAAGGAGCTCACAGGCAAGTAAATAGCTTGGCGAGCATAAAGGGAGCATGCGTTTGATGTCCCCATAGGGATAATGGAGGATGCTGTGGGGGGGCACATGGGGATAATGGAGGATGTGTGGGAGCACATGGAGGGCAGGAGACCTAGTCTGGGTCATGAACAGCAGCTGGACAGGGAGATGCTTAAGTTGAGTTCTGAAATACAAAGTGTAAGAAGCCCAGAAGAGGCTCGAAGGAACATTATTTGAAGTGGATGGACCACCTTGAGATCTTGGGTAGGTCAGGTCCTTGAAGCTTGGAGGAAGAGATGCTGGACAGGACGGAGAGATGCTGGACAGGAGGGAGAGATGCTGGACAGGACAGAGAGATGCTGGACAGGACGGAGAGATGCTGGACAGGATGGAGAGATGCTGGACAGGATGGCAGATGCTGGACAGGAGGGAGAGATGCTGGACAGGAGGGAGAGATGCTGGACAGGAGGGAGAGATGCTGGGCAGGATGGAGAGATGCTGGACAGGACGGAGAGATGCTGGACAGGAGGGAGAGATGCTGGACAGGAGGGAGAGATGCTGGACAGGACGGAGAAATGCTGGACAGGAGGGAGAGATGCTGGACAGGACGGATAGATGCTGGAAAGGATGGAGAGATGCTGGACAGGACGGAGAGATGCTGGACAGGAGGGAGAGATGCTGGACAGGACGGAGAGATGCTGGACAGGACGGAGAGATGCTGGACAGGAGGGAGAGATGCTGGACAGGAGGGAGAGATGCTGGAAAGGAGGGAGAGATGCTGGACAGGAGGGAGAGATGCTGGACAGGATGGAGAGATGCTGGACAGGACGGAGAGATGCTAGACAGGAGGGAGAGATTCTGGACAGGAGGGAGAGATGCTGGACAGGATGGAGAGATGCTGGACAGGAGGGAGAGGTGCTGGACAGGACGGAGAGATGCTGGAAAGGATGGAGAGATGCTGTACAGGACGGAGAGATGCTGGACAGGAGGGAGAGATGCTGGACAGGAGACATGTATGGTTGGGATATTGTACACCAGCAAGGGACAAAGATCTTCACCAAAGGAATTGGTTTTCTCTATAAAACTAATTTCATGGTTTATAACACTACAACTGCAGTGAATGGAAAAACTACTTCTATTTGTTTGAAGATACAGTGAAAGAGAAACAGAATGATTACTACACAGGGAATTTAACTTGGAGAATTGGATGTGTAGACCACAGGTGCCTAGTCTATAAATGAAGAATCCTTTTGTGAAATCATCATCATCATCTTCATCATCATCAACAACAACAACAGCAACATCACCATCATCACAATTATCATCATCACCATCATTTTTTCAATATCACGATCATCATCTGAAGAAATCTGTTTAGAAGCTAATTTCAACAGCCGAGGCTCACGTCAATTCAGAACAAGCATTACTGAACATCTATGTTTGAGGCAGCTGATATATAAGTCATGACAACTTCTTTCTGAGGGACCGACTGTGCTGTGAAATGACATGGATTCCATGAGTACAAGATGCTGGAGCTGGGGAATCTGGAGAGAAGGTGGCTTTGGGTCCTCACCCTACTCACACCCTCTGCCAGAGACACCCTGGGAGCTGGGCTTCTCATCACAAGCCCTCTTGACATTTCAAACAGAAGCCATGTTTGCTCGCCCTGGCTGCTGCTCTCTGAAGGGGTGGCCCACTGAATGCCGCAGAGTCAGTACTCACCACAGTTACTGCATTCTGTCCCTGAGATCCTCACCAATCTACTTTTTGCTGTGTGCTAAATGGGGCGGGGGTGGGGGCGGGGAGGGTGGGGCGGGGTTCTTCACCTGAAGAACATGCCCAGTTTCAGCTTGTTGCTACCAGAGGACCTGTGCTACCAATTTCAATTTTCTCGACCATAACTCTCATCCATTTTACCCAGGTTTTCTCGGACATATGTTTTCTACTTAAAAGGCTAGGCGCAGTGGCTTATGGGAACATCTGGGTAAATTATTATCCAGAAACTACATTCTGCCAAGCTTTAGCCCACCCACAAACCTCACTTTTGAGGTTTCTACTTTATTTCAAATCATAACTTATATCCTGACAGGCTACATTACCTGATGTAAATACAATCTCACAAGTAAAGGAAAAAAATCATTACACTCCGTGTTTCTATCCAATACGTTAACTGGGGATTAGGTTTGCTCCTCGGCTGCAGAGAAGGTGTTTGTACTGTGTTGCCACCCTAAGATGCAAATGCTCTGTGAACACTGTTAATGCACTTGGCCATGTTTTATTTCCTGAATTTGGGATATTAGACAATGCATTCTTCTGACAATAGATTCTTCTGAATCCATCTCTAGTGTACCCCATGTGGTTGTAAGCCTGGGCTTACAGAAGAGCAGAAGAGCTCTCTCCCTCCCTCCCTCCCTACCTCTCTCCCTCCCTCCCTCCCTCCCTCCCTCCCTCTCTCCCTCTCTCCTTCCCTCTCTCCCTCTCTCCCTCTCTCCCTCCCTCCCTCTCTCCATCCCATTAGTCTGCTCTTCAATTATGATATCTGATTTTTGAGCAACTAAAAATTAGAGTTGTCCTTTGCTGAAGTTTGTCGTAGCTGTCCCTCATCAGTGCCACTTGCCTTGTGTGTCTGAAATCCAGAAGGCGCCTGGCGTCCGTGTGCTTTCTGTGTTCCATCTGCTTCTCATTTTGTTTTGTTAGATTTTGTGATTTTTCTCCTGTCACTCACGGGTGAGTGTGTGCACGGAAGCAAGGTCTGGAGCCATTTCTCTTAACGTCTTTGACTTATTTTTTCCTTTAATGACACAGCTCCACTCCAGACCGAACCCAGCTTTTTATTTAAGATCTTTAAATGTCTTGACAAAAACTGACAATTTGGGGTCAGGCTCACTGATATGTGTGTGTGTGTGTGACATATAATATAACGCATATTATGATATATGACACATATATATGTAATATGATATGTCCAAGCTCACTGAGGTTGAATATCCTTTATAATTTCTCTCCCTCACCCCCTCTCTGCATACATATGTGCTAATAAGCAGGTACTGTATGGCAGAGTTTGGGAGCCTTGAGAACACAGGCCTCAGTGGTACCAATGCGAGTTCACTGGCCTACTGGAAGAAGTGATGGCAGAACAAAGCTAAGGAGATGCTGTGGGAAGAACTCTGAAGAGAGTGAGAACAGTTAAGGAACTTTTAAAACTTGATTGTGCAGTGGCCTCTTTCAGGTCCACAGACCATGGAAGCCACCACGGCCACGTGCTTGGCCGGTGCAGATGGGAACAGCTCAGATATGTGGTACTTGTTTCCCAGCAGTTGCTTGCTGGGACACTCCTCTACAGACCCTTCCTAAGTGAGACCAGAGAGGCACAACGCTAACAAACAGGACAGTAACCATGTGCATGCAGGCACCGGCCGAGACCAGAAGCAGGTGCTGCGTCCCTGGGTGGAGTCCCCGGCTGTGGACTGCTTCGTGAGTGCTGCGGAACAAACCCAGGTTCTCTTAAGTGCTCTGATCACTGACCCATCCTTCCAGCCCAAGAACTACAGTCTTTTGTTTGTTTGTTTTGTTTTGTTTTGTTTTTTTAAGACAGGGTTTCTCTGTATAGCCCTGGCCGTCCTGAAACTCACTCTGTAGACCAGGCTGGCCTCGAACTCAGAAATCTGCCTGCCTCTGCCTCCCAACTGCTGGGACTAAAGGCATGCACCACCACCGCCTGGCTAAGAAGTACAGTCTTAATTCAAGCAGTAGCCTCCAATCGAGGGTTAGTGCCTCAAAGCAGGCTGTGAGCTTAGCTATATCAACTTTCTGCAGAAGAAACCTTCTGGTGCATCACATAGGGCATGCTGGACTGAAAGGCCTAAGAACAAAAACGTAAAATGTATGGATAAAAGAAGCATTTACACAGTGCTTCTTCCCCAGGGAGACAGTTACCGGGTCCACACGTGTGTGTGTGTGTGTGTGTGTGTGTGTGTGTGTGTGTGTGTGTGTGTAGCGTCTGAGGTGGCTGGGCCTTGACTGGACACTGGGACAGGTGCAGCAGACTTTGCATACATGGGTTTGAAGCATGTGATTCCTGGATGAAGACATACATTGATTACCCCACACATGTGTGTCCCCTATGTTAAACAGACGTAGTGAAACTGAAGGCCTAAGAGCGGTTGACTCACTTTTAAGCAACAGAAAGCATTTAAAGAATCCTACAACTTAAAATCTGTTTATTTAATGAAATGTGAGTGGTGGGTTAAAAAATGTATCTGATGTGACTGCTAAACAGAATAGTGTGTGTTACTGTGTGTGTATGTGTGTGTGTGTATACATGTGTGTGAGTGTGTGTATATGTGTGTGTGAGTGCAAGTGTGTATATATGTGTGTATGTAAGTGTATGTATATGTGTGTGTAATATATACACGTATGTAAGTGGGTATGTGGGTGAGCTTGCCCATAACAGGTACAAAGGAAGATCAAAGGTTGATATTAGGTTGTCTTCCTCAGTTGAATCTCTAACTCTTTTCAAACACAGGATCTTCACTGAACTTCACGTTGTGTGTGTGTGTGTGTGTGTGTGTGTGTGTAATTGACTGGCCATCGAGTGCCTAGGACCCACCCATCTCTACCTCACAGAGATTACAGACATACGCCGCCATGCCTGGCTTTTGCACATGTGCTGGGGATTTGAACATGGGTCCTGGCACTTCATCCTCAGCCCTGAAAAACTCAACTAGTTAAAGAGCCTGGCAGGTCTGTCAGGGACTCTCCCCTCAACCTCATTCTTCTGGTAATGAGGCTGAGGAAGAGCTCAGGGATCCAACCTCCGTGAAACCTTTTCGCCATCTTCCTGGCTATGTAAATGCAGCAATTAAGAGAGACACAGCGCTGACCTAGTGAACTAGATGAACCTAGAGGCATCCAGGTCTGATATGGGAGAAAATTGAATCCTTCAGGCAGGAGGCAGGAGGGGGAGAGCAGCGGCCAGCCTCACACTGTCTGGAAGGATTTCTCCTGACTAGCCTGGGTAGAATTTCAGAGCAACAGCCAGAGGTCACATATTCTGACCTAAAGAAGAGTGTGGCAGGCAAACAGGGAGATAACTCTTCTCTGCTGTGGCCTCCAAGCTCAGAACTCTCCTCTGAAGAGGACTGAGGCAATTACGTAAGTTTAAATAGTTTGAGAGATTTAATATCTAAAACACATATTGGTCCAGTGACTCACGACATTTAAAAAAACAGGAATTGAACAACTGTAGTCACGGGATACGAAAGTACCATGATCAAATGCCCATATTGCTTCAATACAGATAACAAGTGACATCAATCGTGAGAGTCCCCAGAGTGAAGAACTGCGGAGTTGGGTCGCCATGTATGGATGTCCGTCTACTGCTATGTGAACGCAAAGAAAATTATAGTTGGATTTCCACAATACTCAGAAGTCTCTCAGCTAATGTGACTCAACCATGGAGTAGAAAGGAGACTTAGAGTGGTGACTGGCAGGAGTGACTCAAAGATAACTAGCCCCCATCCTGCCCCCAGCTCCCCCACCCATCCCCCACCCTCAACCCCCTCGCTCAGCTGCACCTATTGCTTTGCACAGGTTGGGAATGTACAGAAAATGTTTCAGTTGGAACAGAAGCAGGGAGTTTGCTCAGGGGTGGTCAATTATTCTCTTGAAAAAGGAGGAGCTAGTTAACCAGTGCCGAAGCATCGAAAATCAAGAATTAATAATAATAATCAGTTGAAACTAAAGAGTCAAATTTTGATCAAAAGCGATAAAAATCTTTTAAAATCTCTCATTAAAGAAGGAAACCACTAGAAAATGAAGTGGTAAGCACTCACGACAACTCATAAATGGAAAATTAAGAACTTTTTAAGAGAAAAGGCGAATTTTGATGATAAACAACATTTTAAATTAATTATGCATTTTCAACTGTGCTTCACAGTTTGGTTTTGAAACTGTTTTTATGTTCAAACTGAACTCCTGGGCATTCATACGTATTCCAAGGGAAGAAATACTGTGTCGTCTTTTGATTGTTCCTCGTCTACTGTCTCTAGCTTTCCAAAAAGTACACCTACAATTTTGAAAGATTTTTAACATTCAAAAAAGTATCAATCCTGTGTAGTGGTACATGCCTTTAATCCCACCACTCAGGAGGCAGAGGCAGGAAGATTTCTGTGAGTTCAAGGCCAGCCTGGTCTACATTGGGAGCTCCAAGAGAACCAGAGCTACATAGAGAGACCCAGTCTCAAAAACAAAACAACAAAACCCATGCGGTCATCTTTAGTGCTAGGATGCTGGTGCCTGTGGTAACTTCAAGTGATTTCACTATGATTAAAGTGCGTCTTCTAGAAACAGGGGAGGCTACTCCAGGCTGCTCTGCATCTCATAATTTAACTGACAAAAGTAGTTTAAAGTAATATTTCAGAATTGTGTTACTTACAACAGAGTTTTTTTTAACCTTCCTAATACTGTGACCCTTTAATTCTCGCGTTGTGATTAACCCCCAACCATAAAATTATTTTGTCTCTACTTCATAGCTGTAGTGTTGCTACTGTTATGAACTGCAATGTAAATATCTGATATATAGGATATATGATATGAGACACCAAGACACCTAGATTGAGAACTACTGACCTAGAATCATTTGTTCCTGTGGCAAGGGAGGAGGAAAAGAGTGAGAGGAAGAGAAAGAAGAGAAAGAAAGAAGAGGATGGGGAGGAGGAAGGGGAGGAGCCTGACTTGAGACTAGAGGAGGCTGGGGGAAAAAGGAGAGAAAGAGGAGAAAAAGGAGGGAGAGGGATCAGGGGGAGGAGAAAGAGGGGGATAGTGAACGGGGGGGGGGGGGGGTTAGGGGAGGAGGAGGGAAAGAGGGAGAGGGAGGAAGGAGGAAGGAGGAAGGAGAGGGAGGGAGTGAGGAGGGGAGGATAAAGGAAGAGGAGGGAGAGTGGGAGGAGGAGGAAAAGGTGGAGAAGGAGGGAGGCAAGGAGGAAGGCAAGGAGGAAGGAGAGAACAAGGGGAAGAGAAGGGGGAGAGGAAAACCTGAGAAAAGCAATTTCTGGTTCAGGGTGAAGACATTATTTAAAATGTGGCACACATATACCAATTTTTGTTTGACTTTCACTGTACTTAAATTTTTCTCAAGGATTTTTCCCTTCACAATGACTACAGCAAATATGGAATATTTTGTTCCCATCGGATTTAGTTTATTTTGGTTAAAGAGTCTCTAAGGCAAGGCAATCCCGGCCACGTTTGTCCACGTCTTTTCCCATGAAAACGCCAACTTTTCTCCATTGTCTTTGGGGCCCTGTGGCTTAGCTCAGGGCTGGGCACACATTATAGCTCAAAGCGGGAAGGGGTTATCAGGCCGATTTTGAATGGCTTCAGTTAGTGTTTCAGTCCTGGCCTGCTATCGATGGATTTCATTATCTCCGAGTCTGAGAGAAGCTGGCAAGGCCGTGTGCTTTAGCCACGCACCCAGAGACTGAAATAGAAGCTGTCAGCTCTGCTGTGGCTAGCTGCCTTGAGCAGCACCTCAGGGAGAGATAACTGAAATCGCAAGTCTATTTACCTTACGTTCTTTGGTAGCTTGGTACGTCTTACCTTAAAAACTGTGTTTCAAACAGTTTCCAGTCATGGATTGCCCCAAGACTCACCAAGGATCCAGGAAGCTGACGCCTGGCGTGGGGACCTACTTTGGGCAGTAGGAGCATATTAAGGGTGGCCCTGGAAATTCTGTTTCATAAACAACTAAGTTGGAAAATAGTCTAATACACAACAGTAAAACTCTTAAAACATCAACAAGCTGAAAGACAGCAGAAGTAAACCTCCCAGCCAGAGCACAGGGGAGAGTCAGCCGTCGAAAAAGCCCCCAGGAGTTCCCTACCTTAAACACGTTGATGGGGAGATCAATGACCACGTAGATAAGGTCTCCAAGGGCCAGGCTGGCTATGAGTGCATTGGGGCCATTCCTCATACACTTGTTTTGGTAAATGATTCTTAGTAGAGTCGCATTCCCCACCATTCCCACGATGAAAATGGTACAGGATATCACAGTGTTGATATATTTGAAAGCTGTCGTGATTTTAGTCTGCTCTGGGCAATAGCCGTGCATTGAGCCATTACTAGGCAGGGCCAAATTAGGAGGTCGATGGGTAGTGCCCAGAAAGTTGAACTCTGTCCCCGGAAAAGGGGTGAAGTCTTCCGTGAGGCTGCTCAGATTAGTGCTGTATCTCTCAGGATTGTCAGCGATTACGCCTCCCAGCAGGGCCAGCCAAAAGGACGCCGCAAGGCAAAAGACATCCTTCCTCATGTGGAGTTGAAGAGACATCTGCCTCATTATGGTGGTCTCACGCCTCTCTTTTTTTCACCTGGAGGAAAAAAAAAGTAGGAGAAATTATTATTATTTTCAGCTACAAAATCTAGCTGCCCTAAAAGATTGTAGTTAATGAATGTTTACTGATTTAATAAAAATATAGGCCAATCAGATCAAAATAGAAAAGACCAAAAATCTATTAAAGCAAGAAATCTCCCCAGGCCTGGCTGTATCCACAGCTATATCTGTATAGACCATAATATGGAAAAAAGATATGTCAGCTTTCCTTTAAAATAACAGCTTTTTTTTCCTCTTTATTCAGTCCAATGATAGCCCCAATCTTCCAGACATGAGACAGAAAAGTCTGTGGTAAGAGGAAACATTGCTTCAGACTGAGGCACAAAATACAGGAATCTAATTCTCTGACTAAAAATCCTGCTCCCCTGTGAGTGCTGGGTTGCATGTGGCAGGATCGGGGGTGGGGGGGGGTGGGGGTGGGGGGTGGGGTGGTGGTGGTGGTGCTGTCTATAGCTTTTAAGTGTTCATTTAAAGCCAACTGTCCGCTTAGCACTGTAGCTACATCTACCTTTCCAAGTTCTAACTGAACGTGAAGCAACGGTTTGCCGCAGGAGTGGCGCTTGCCTAGCTCAGTAAACTCACACTTGTTCCATCTCCAGCATCACAGAGGGAAAGAAAAGATCACTGATGAAGAGATTTAGTTGGAAACCCTCGAAACCCTGCAAAATCCACATTTTTGGGGGTTTTTTTTGGATTTGTTTTTTTCGAGACAGGGTTTCTCTGTGTAGCCCTGACTGTCCTGGAACTCACTCTGTAGACCAGGCTGGCCTTGAACACAGAAATCTGCCTGCCTCTGCCTCCCAGAGTGCTGGGATTACAGGCGTGCGCTGCCACCACCCAGCTAAATCCACATATTTTTAAGTCCCCACTTCTGTCCCTCAGAAACCACCATGATACTTGTCAATGGTGTCCTGTGGGTGACAGGTTTTCTCAGGCTGCCATATTGGTTTGCCAACAGCTATCTGGTGTCTTAGTATCTTGCGAGTCTCCTAACTAGTTAGGACAGAGCAGACAGTGTGCCAAATACTTCATGTGCTGCTGCTGTCTAGTGCAGTGATACAATCAAGTCCTCCACAGATCCTTCAGGAGGACAGGGAAGCTGAGAGGAAGGCTCAGTAGCTCATGAAGGCCAAACGTGGTGAGTCCACAGCTCCGAGGCAGCTTGATCTGACTCCAAAACTGAGCTTTAGCCCCTGGGCAACCCCGCCTCTCTCAGTTTCATGCTTTATTTACCCCAACAACATAGTGAGGATGTCTCCAGAATTCGGATGAGGCAGCAGATTAGGTCGGGTATTCAGGTATTATCAAAGACTGTTTGGAATTTATATGTTTTATCACTTTCTAAGGGCACGTGGTTCGTGGTGCTCAGTAACTCTACATTTCTCCTCTTATGCTTAAAGCCACGTAGAAAATGGAAGGAAGGCTGGTGTCGAGAGAATAACCACCTAAGGTAGACTGCTCCTCTCCTTTGGGTATTTGTATCTTTCTTTTATTAATCTGAAACTTAATTTATGTGCAGTGGTCTGTGTACCTATGGTATATACACCTAATCCTAAATTTTAAGACTCAACTTTTCTTGACTCTGCTCAAGGCGGAGCATATTTAGGAGTCTTGCCAGTTGTCATGGTACATTATTAAGTTCAGGCTTAGTCAATAGGTGGACCAAATCAGAGATCCTGACAGGCCGGAAGAAGTGTAAGGGGAAGAGCGGCTGCAAGTCCCACATGCCTTTGCCTTCCCAATCAGCACATCACATCTCACAGGCTCTTGACTTGAGCATCGCCATTTATACAGACAGGACAACATCTACAACATGCCAGAAGGAGTCTTGAATAAGTGAGGTGACTATGGTTTCACAGCCAAGAGGTGGCTGGACAGTCGCCTTATCTCACAGCTGGGTTGGAGGCATTCACTTGCTGCTGTGATTTCAAGGTGATGGACCTGCCATTTACCTGTCACCCCTGTCACCCCTGTCACTTCTGCTCACCCTTAATTGTAAGTAGTTACGTATTTCCTCTCCCATCTCTTATAGTCCAGAATAACTGGCTGAATTATTAGTAGGCCTACAAGATACCATCATTTCCTTTCCCAGATGGAAACCAGAATGCCAAGCACAAAGCTTATTACAATTTGCATCCCTCTTAGGATAGCGAGGGCAGGCACAATTCTTTTAATTTCTTGATTGCTTTGTGATTAATGGTTCCCAGTTTCCCAGTGGGAATGGAATATTTAGTAATAGTTTTATTAAAAATGAGAGACAGAGGTTTTTCCCATAAACAGAGTAGCTTCACCGTCTATTAGAATCATTCGAGAGGGGACTTCAGGAGCCACTTGGGTTGTCACAGTCACTGCACAACTCAAGGAGAGCTCAGTGGTCCTCAATGCTACAGGCACTGAGAAAGCTACAGCCATGGCTTCCTAACATGGTGTGAGCCAGCTGCCATTAAAACTTCCTTCCTTCCTTCCTTCCTTCCTTCCTTCCTTCCTTCCTTCCTTCCTTCCTTCCTTCCTTCCTTCCTCCCTCCCTGCCTCCCTCCCTGCCTCCCTCCCTTACTTCCCTCCAACAAAGACACTACCAAGAACTCATTTCTCATGGCACCTCTGTCAGCTAACCACATCTAAGGGACATCTGTCAAAAACATGTGGATGACATATTGTCACAGAGTGAAAAACACAAAACCAAATAAAAGAAACCGCTTTCAAATACATGCTTTCCCGAGGACAGATCTGTCGCTCATTTGGGTAGATTCTAGTCAAGCTTTGCCGGGTATCATCTGTTGTAGTGAGCCAGAGCTCTAGAGAAGCAGCTCACATTCAGACCAGAAGGACACGTCTAGGGAGTCAGCATTTTTCCTTTTGTGGGTCTAGAGTTTGGTGGCACACAAGAGCTGATCCCTTACTCTGCTGTCCCTATTTAATGCATCAGATTCTCAGGACAAATATTCACTTGCCATTAGTAATTTGGAAATTCCAACGGCACCCAGACTGCACATGTTTAGGGCAGGCAATTTACATGATATGGTTGCCAAGGTGTTTCACAGTTAGCCAATCTTTAAAAACAGATGAGTTGGTGGCTGTGTGGGAACCAGAAACAACTACAAGTAGAGAAATAATTTAAACTAAGAACTTTTTTTTTTCAAGTTCTCTGTGGTTTTGCTCTCTGGATAAGACAAATTATTCACTCTCCTTGGGGGTATGCTCTGACTTTAATATGCCTTCGCCCCAGGTCTGCAGAAGTCATTGGTCTGCATGAGGCCATTAGGGTGGTGTAATCAGAGGTGGGTTATCTACAAACAGTTCCAGGGTTCTGCACATGAAAGGCAACAAGTGCCCTTTAAAGGACAGGACAGCACAGAGCAAACGGCCCAGACCTCCAACAGCAGCACTATTTCCAACTCCAGCTACCATTGTGGTGTGAGGAGGACTCCACAGAGGTTGGCTCTTCACAGTAAGTGTCCTTGGCTACATACACAGGACGTGTGTGAGGAAGAGAAGAGAGCAACTTCACTAGGAGGCTTTAGCGCCTTGGGCATTGATGCTCCTGAAAGCTCTTGTGGAGGAAAAGACATCTCCTCAAGCCCAGGCTCCCTTTTCCTAAAAATCTGAGTCAAAGAGTCAAAGCTCAATCGTCTTGTCCGATGTCCCCCACCCCCACCCCCCAGCGCTAGTCTCCCAGGAAAGCGCCCCCACACTGGACGTCGGTCTGTCTGGGCAGGTACGTGCCAGGCCGGGCTGCTGTGTTTCAGCAGGCTCTGCACGACACCCCTGCTCCTCCCAGCAGATTGCCCGGGTAGCAACACTGTCTCTAGTCCCAGCCCTGGTTCCCAATTGAAAAGACTTGCACCGACCTTAGAACTCCTCGGACGCAAACGGCGCCAGGTCTGCGCCCGGGCCAGACACGGAGCCTGAGCTGGAGAACACGGACCGGGCGGGCGGCGCGCCGGGTGGCGGGTGACCGGGGCTGCAGCGCAGTCTAGGCTAGGGGAAACTTCCCCGGATCGCCGGTCTTCTCTAGGGGAGATCTCGCCCAGCTTCCAAGCTCCAGCGATTGTCCAGTGGATCGGAGAGAGGCTCCCCACCTCCTAGACACAGTTGCCAGACTAGAGGGGATGGGTGTGCGCGCGAGGCTCCTAAGGAAAAGCAAACTCCGGAGGAACACGCCTCCCGCGATCTTCCTTTGGCTCCACAGGCTCCCAGACCTTCCTCTCGACTCCGGGACCGAACTGCAGCAGAGCTATCCCGCCTGCCCTCAGGGGAGCAGCCACCAAGCTGCAAAGCTGCTGCCCCCGCCAGGCCCCGAAGGGCAGGGATCTTTAACTATTTCCTTCCTGAGAAGTTGGGGGTTAGTCTAGAAGGGGCAAAGTTGAAAGCAGAGAACAACAAACCAGACTCAAGGGTGTGGCAGGTTTTAGGAAGACACTCTAGGCACTCACTCTGAGCAGTGAATGCGGGAGAGCTTGATCAGCAGGGGAAGCCTGGGAACGTGGGCTGCGTCTCCATTGTCCCCTCTCAACTTTGCCTAGCTTCTTAGTACACCTCACCGTAGAGAAAGTTATGGAACCCAGGTGGACAGCAAGTCTTTGACTCAAGTGTGCCCTGTAAGACCGCAAAGCCTTAGCCCAAGGCAAAGAGGGGATCAGGGAGTTTGCGGAAGGGTCTAGGGTGTGCTCAGAGAAATGATCACGTCTGAAAGTTGAAATGACAATGGGGAGACCCTTCGGAAGACAGTGTCTTTATGATTCACTGTGTCAAGTCATAGTAAGATGGGAGAATGGGAGGAGAGATAAGGGCCAAACACCAGGGCTCTTGGGTGTACAGACGTCCTAGAACAGCATTGGTTCCCTACCGTATCTATAATGGAATCGAACCTCAGTTTGTTCGGGGACTTTAGGAGAAGAGGGAGACAGGACTTATATCTCCCCCCTGGGAAAGAATTTTCAGCTTCCTTACAGTGTGGTGACTAGATTTCAAGAATAAATGTCCCAAGAGAGAGGAAATAGAAACTGTCACCTACTTAAGGCCTAGGTCTAGATAGTGGCTCAGAGGAGCTTCTGCTCAATTCTGTTAGCCACCGATCCCAGTTCAAAGGGGGAGGGCACAAGACCCCACACGTCAGGGGCCATTTTATAAAACTGTCACAGCGATCAGCAGCACACCTCGGTGGAAAGGATTTTAATATTCTTCTGGTACTCTTGGAGCAGGCATTACCCTGTCCACTAATCTAGTGTTTATCTAGAGTTTCTCCAGGACGGACCGCAATAATTGTCTCAGTCTGCTCTGAAGGGGTAAGCTTTTGTGGCGACAGCTTGGCAAGCTGACATTATTTTCCAGGAAGAAAAGTCACTGCCTTCTTCCAGAAGACTGCTCATGATTTGGTATGCGAAATGTACTGGATCCCAGGCCCTGCTCACCCCATGATCAGGCACTAGGGCAGCGTACCATCTGTACACATGTCTGTCAGGCTAGCCTTTGTAACAGAATCCCTAGGCTCCCCTACCTCTTGCTGATCCTACTGTGGTATGAACTAAACATTAAAAATTTCCTTTTAGGACAGTCAAATAAAACTAGAAAATAAGCTGGATTGGTGGGGCTGCTATTTAGGAAAGTGTGTTTATTTGTGTTTGAGTGTGTGTGAGTATGTGTGTATGAGTGTGTGTGACTGTGAGTGTGTGTGTGTGTGACTGTGAGTGTGTGTGTGTATCTGTGTGTGTGTGAGTATGTGAGTGTGTGAGTGTGTCAGTGTGTGTATATGTGTATGACTATGAGTGTGAGTGTGTGTATCTGTGTGAGTGTGTGTATGTCAGTGTGTGTATGTGAGTGTGTGTGTGTGTCTGTGTGAGTGTGTGTGAGTATGTGAGTGTGTCTGTGTGTGTGAGTGTGTGTATCTGTGTGAGTGTGAGTATGTGAGTGTGTGAGTGTGTCTGTGTATGTATGTGAGTGTGTGAGTGTGTCTGTGTATGTATGTGTGTGTGTGAGTGTGTGTGAGTGTGTATGTGAAAGTGAAAGGGAACCTTAGGAAGTTGGGTGTGAGGCAAGAGTGCAAGCGCTTTCACCCACTGAGCTATCTTAAGAACCTGTGACTTTTAACTGATTCCCCAAAAGGTCAGATGACAGCTTAGTTTCTGCTTAGTGACAGGGACTTTAGCTTGAGTGAGTTTATTTCAAATGCATTTCTTTCCTGTTCTGTTGTTGCTCGCTTGTTTTAATTAACACCATGATAGAAAGGACCTAGAAGAGCCAAAACCACAGAGAAGGTAAACTAGTGACTCCTAGGGCATGGAGAAGGGGGTTTACTGTTTTGTGTGTCTAAGACGTTTAGCTTGAGTGAGGCCAAGGCTCTGGGATTCAGTGGTGGGAGTTGCACAGCAACGGTGACATGCTTAGTGCTCATGAACTGTGCACTTGAAAATCACTAAGCCTGGTTTGCCAGGAGGAAACAAATCTTCTTCATGTCAAGATAAAAACCCACATTGCTGTATGTTCTGTTATCTATAAAGTGAATTGATTAAGAAAGATCTTCATAGCCAATAAACGTGCTGATGGAAGCCTCCAAACAGACCTGCAGCTAGAAAGCTTAACCCTGCCTCATTATGGGTGAGACCCCGGAGGCTCTCCTTGTGGCTGTAAATTTAGTTTCTTTTCTCTGTTTTACTTTGAGGGCCATGGCCCCACTCTAATTAATCTCTTTGGTCAAATTGACATCTATTCCAGCTTCCCCCTCTCTGCAGCAAGACAATATTCTTGCCTACTGCTCTGTACTTCCTGTTTAGTACATCCTAAGTTAGTACATCTTTGCCAAGTTTTCCAAGCTCGACTTTCAAACGTTGCTTGTTTTTCCTAAAAGGTACATTCAGGCTTGATGGTTTTCTAGACTTCAGGGAAACTTGTGTTCCTTCTGCCTCCACCAGCCTGTTGAGTGAACATTCCTGTCTTGGCACTTACAGTGACTTTGCCTGGCAGGGAATTGTATTGATTTGATAAACAACCATAGATTAAGACATACTCAAGACAGCACTTATGAACCAACCGCTCCTGTTTCCTAAGGCGTATATTCACGTACGTTTATTTCATAGTTCAGATCTGCAAATCCATCTCACAGTTGCTAAACTTCCAGGATCTTCAAACTCAGCCCACAGTAAAACACCCAAGTCTGAGCATTATCTGAGAATAAAATATGCATGTTTTCTTTTTTCTTTCTTTTTTCGGCAGGGAGGAGAACAAGAAGGATTCAGAGAACCACAAAGACAAAGGAAGGAAAGGAGAAGGCAACAAGAAGCTGGCAGCTACTACCATGGTGTTCATCTTGAGTCCTGTGAAGAGCAGGGTTTGACAGCCAGGCAGCACCTTTGGCCTGAGACGAGTTGTTTAGAATTGTTCATGCAGGGCAGTGGTGGCACATGCCTTTAATTCTAGTACTTGGGAGGCAGAGGCAGGTGGGTTTCTGAGTTCGAGGCCAGCCTGGTCTACAGAGTGTGTTCTAGAACAGCCAGGGCTACACAGTGAAACCCTGTCTTGAAAAACCAACCAACCAACCAAACAACCAACCAACCAACCAACCAAACAAACAAACATAAAAATAAAAAAATAAGAAATAGAATTGTCCAGAAGTGCTTTGTTTTCAAAGGCAAATACAATTGACAAACAACTTAGGAGTTGGGACAGAACTTCCCTCTTTAGTTATCTTTCTCATTGTTGTAACCAAATGCTTGACAAGAAGCAACTTGGAGAAATGGCTCAGCAGATAAGAGCACGGCCTGATCTTTCAGAGGTCATGAGTTCAAATCCCAGCACCCACATGGTGGGTCACAGCCATCCCTAAAGAGATCTGACACCTTCTTCTGGTGTCTGAGGACAGCTACAATGTACTTACATATAATAAATAAATCTTTAAGAGAGAGAGAAAGAGAGAGAGAGAGAGAGAGAGAGAGAGAGAGAGAGAGAGAGAGAGAGAGAGAAGCAACTTCGTGAAGGAAGGTTGTGCCAGCTTCTCTGTGGGAAGGGCATGGTGGCAGGGAATTGTCAACCTGACTAGGTCACCATGGAAACCTACCTCTTGGCGTGTCTAGAGGGCGTTTCTAGAAAGCAAATGAAGAAAAAGCCACGCCCTAAGTATGGGCGGTACCATTCTATGTGGTACCATTCTAAGGGCAGGAACTTGAATATGATCAAGCTTCAGCTGTCTGTTTCCAGAAGAGAGAGTGAAGAGGCAACAGGAGGAGCGATAAATAACGTGAGGGAGCAAACAGCTCGAAGGTGTGACTTTAACCAGGACCGCCAGCAAGCCAGTCAGGACAGAGGAGTCCTTTCTCCAAGCTAAAGGGATTTAAAGAACAACAGGACAGGATCAGGACATTTGCATTGTCTTGGATTAGGGCCAGGTTTAGAAAACCAATTCTAAAGGTCAGCCTTTTTGTTTGTTTTGGACACTTGAAATCAGTCTTATATAGTGTTAAGAATTTACTGGCTTTCGGCTGGGGAGATGGCATAGTCAGCAATGTGTTGAAAAGACAAGAATCTGAGTTATAGCCCCAGACAACACAGTTTTAAAAAAGAAGAACTAAAAAAAGGAAAGGAAAAAGGAAAGAAAGAAACATATCAGATGGGTTGACAGGTATATTTCCCAAGGCTGGGACATTAGAGATCAGGAAATCTCTGGGAAGTTTTGCCAACTAACCTAGCCTACTAGTGGTTACAGGCCAGCGAGGGATCCCATCTCAACAAACAAACAAACAAACAAACAAACAAACAGACAGACAGAGGGTGCCTGAGAGATTGTCTGCTGACCTCTGACCTCTACTCATGTGACATACACAGGCCCACTCTGAAATGTATTAAATGTTAAAATACTGTCTTAGTATGTTAGGAAAATAATTGCATATTTTATAGATTGTTTTCACTACTAAAGCATAAACAAAGCAATGTGAGTTGTTAAAAGCGAGAGGGGACAAAGAACTACCAAGGTTGACACACGTATGACTATTCCCAGGCCAAAGGGTGGCACTGAAGGACAGTAGAGCTATTCAGCAGCTACTGTGAGTTATTGTTCAAGGAAAGGGAGGGAGGCCCCTGAGGTGATGCAGAGACCATTAATCAAGTCAGAGCCACCACTGTCACCACAGACCCAAGGAAGTCTGTGAGCATCTCATTGTCAGCTACTGGTATTGCCTCTGGATTTGAGCAGGCCTCTGTGATGCCTTCTGCTGCCTCTGGGCCCCATTGCCTCCAGAGGTGTTGAGATCATGCTGATATGAAAGAAGCCTTGGAAGACAAAGAATGAAACCAAAGTTAGAGGACTTCGCCTTGAGATCCTTTAGAATTCTCCTCACTACCTTTTGTACTTGGAAGCTGCCATCTCTTTTGGATGGGAGCTGTGTTCTGTGCCTTTGCAGGGCTGTGTTTTGGAAGCATGCAGCTAGTCTGGCTTTACCGGGACTCAACTGCACAGGAATTAGCCTTAAGACCAAGTGTTCTTTTGGTTTCATTTAACTCTGACTTAGATGATATTTAAATGATCTTCAACTTTTTATTAAACGAGCTAAGACTTTGGGGCCTATTAGGAATAAAGAAATTTTAATGTAAGAAGGACATGGATTTTTAGGGGCAACAGGGCAGGAAGTTGTGGCTTGAGTTTTTGTGTTCCCTGTCATTCATCTATTCATCTCTTAGCATCTGATCTGATATACTTGGAAACAAGCTTTTTGCAGATAATTAGAGCTCAGTGTAGTCTTGAGGCCCAGGTTCTCATGGAAGATTAGCCCCATTCCAAGAGACAGCAGAGAGCTAGGTGTCTCTCTACCATCGATGACACACGGAGGTGACCATCTGCATGCCAGGGAGTCTTCATCAGCATTTGACCACACTGTCATGCAAATCGTGATTGCACAGCTTCCAGAATTATAGGAAGATACATTTCTAGTTTTACCTTGGAAATCTAGTCTAAGTTATTTTGTTATTATAGATAACACCATATATATCTATATGTATATGGTACATATATGTAAATTTATATGTAAATTTTATCCAGTCTCTCTGGTTGTTTGTGGGTATGAGGTCATAGGCTCATGAGTACCAGGATAGATATAAATGTGGCCAATTTGGAATGATAGCATCATATTAAAACATCAAAAAGTTGGACACCCTTGGTTGTAGGTGGGTTTATTGAACTTTCCTTTAAAGTCTTTTTGACTGTATTTGTTGTGGTCCTATTCCTTCTGCAGTTGATTTCCAATTTGTTTTGAGGCCCTTTTTATGTTTGCATACTTGCTTAGTGTAATGAGTCTTTATGAATTACTATTAATAGCACTGCACATGCATGCAGTGTTTAATATTCTGTGCGTGTTGTCTTCTGCTGCTATGACAACATCTCTGTAGAACAAGTTTTGTTATAGTCTCACGTTGCTTTTGGTAAAACCAAAAATTAGAGAGGCTGAGCAGTTTGTCCAAGGTCATGCCATTTGAGTGTACCCCTTCCAAAATTCATGTTGAAATTTAATCTCCATGGTAGCCTTAAGTGATGAGGTCTTTGTTGGAGGTGGGTCATTAAGTTATCAATGTGTTCATGAGTAGACAGATGCTCTTCTGAAAGAGGCTAGAGAAACTAGCCACTGAGGCTTGAAGCCTTTCTGTCTATCTGCTCATCTGGAGCATTCAGGGACAGGCGTTACCTGGGTCTAGAGAGCAGACCTCATACACGTGCTTGACCTTCAGCTTCCTGGCCTCTGTAACTGTGGGATGTAATTTGCTTTTTACAAATGCCTAGGCTTAGGTGTGCTTTTGTTATCACAACATAAATGAACCAAGCTATTAACTGATGGGTGGAATTCTATCATTGATACCAACTCCCTTATTTTCTTTGATTATTTTAGTTGTTGGTGGTGGTTGTGAGTGTGAGTGAGTGTGTGTGTGTGTGTGCCTCTTTGTATTAGCATGTACACACGTATGTAGATACCTGAGGAGACCAGAAGAAGGCACCAGATCCCCTAGATCTGGAGTTCCAGGTAGTTTTGAGCTACCTTGCATGTGTGCAAACCCTGGTTAGAGAAAAAAGGACTCTTTGGCTGAGCCATCTCTCCAGTCCCCTTACCTCATTTTTTTGAGACAGCTTTTCTAACCGAGCTTGGAGCCAATTAACTGGCTAGACTGGCTGTCTGGTGAGCTGTCTGGTGAGCTGTCTGGTGAGCTGTCTGGTGAGCTTTCTGGTGAGCTGTCTGGTGAGCTGTCTGGTGAGCTGTCTGGTGAGCAGTCTGGTGAGCTTTCTGGTAAGCTGTCTGGTGAGCTTTCTGGTGAGCTTTCTGGTGAGCTGTCTGGTGAGCTTTCTGGTGAGCTGTCTGGTGAGCTTTCTGGTGAGTGGTCTAGTGAGCTGTCTGGTGAGCTTTCTGGTGAGTGGTCTAGTGAGCTGTCTGGTGAGCTTTCTGGTGAGCTTTCTGGTGAGTTTTCTGGTAAGCTGTCTGGTGAGCTTTCTGGTGAGTTTTCTGGTAAGCTGTCTGGTGAGCTTTCTGGTGAGTTTTCTGGTAAGCTGTCTGGTGAGCTTTCTGGTGAGCTGTCTGGTGAGTGGTCTGGTGAGCTGTCTGGCGAGCTTTCTGGTGAGCTATCTGGTGAGCTTTCTAGTGAGCAGTCTGGTGAGCTTTCTGGTAAGTGGTCTGGTAAGCTTTCTGGTGAGCTGTCTGGTGAGCAGTCTAGGGAGCGGTCTGGTGAGCAGTCTGGTGAGCTGTCTGGTGAGTAGTCTGGTGAGCTGTCTGGTGAGCTGTCTGGTGAACAGTCTGGTGAGTAGTCTGGTGAGCTGTCTGGTGAGCTGTCTGGTGAGCTGTCTGGTGAGCTTTCTGGTAAGCTGTCTGGTGAACAGTCTGGTGAGCTTTCTGGTGAGAGGTCTGGTGAGCAGTCTGGTGGGATGTCTGTTGAGCTGTCTGGTGAACTTTCAGGCTCTTGCCTTCTGCACCCAACAGCGAGCTCCATGTCAGGTTCTGTCATCTGCTTGCTTTTTGTCACACTTGCAGGAAACTGTCTCCTAATTCCGTTGGTTTATTCTGTTGGCCAAGAGAGTAGGGACTTTGTTTACCTTCATTTTATAGGAATACATATCAATTCAAACTACTTTGAATATTTAAAATCTAATAGCAGTAATTCCTTGAAAAATTTAAAAATCTATAGTCTCTTCTTTAATGAACACAAAACAGAACCTATAATCTGTGGCTGGTTGAGAACCATAGCCACAGAAGATCAATTGTTCCTTTTCAATTCATACAAGAAACAAGATGTTTTGGCTTAGAGATAGAGAAAATGGAATCCAAGCAAAACTGTCCAAATTAAAAAGGGAAAATTACATTTACACTTAAAACAAAGTAAAGTACTGGGCAAGAACTTTGTGAAAAAAATAAAAAGACTTATTTGACATCTGTCTTGCTTTTATAGGCAGTGTTTATGTCGTTTAAATTGATTAGAGCATAGCCAGAGCGAGATCAGCCAGGAGTCTGAGCTCATGAACCCTTCATTTGACCCCCTTGGTCTATAAAGTTTGGTCACTAAAGCATCTGTTGTACAAGCCTGCAGACCTGGGCTTGGAATTCCCAGCATGCACGTAAAACAGCTGGATGTAGATCTCTGAATTCATTTGGAATGTTTTTTGTTTTTTTTTTTAAGTGCTTGCTTGCTTGCTATTTCTAAGAATCAAGAGGCTGGGGTCATGAAATGCTGATTCATGGAATAATCAAAAGGGAACTTGGGGTAATGCCTGAATTGATATGTAAATAAGAAACTGGGCTTTTGATCTGCAAGAGATGAACTATCCAGAGAGTTTTTAGAATTTCAAGGAAAAGCTGTCTTGAGCAGAACATATAGAGAGCAGTCTGAAAAGCTGTCTCAAGTGGAACATAGGCTGTTATCCTCCCATGACTTGACTTTGAGTCATTAGTTTCACCACTCCCAGAAACCCCTTCTCTCAGGAACCCCTCTCTAAGCTAAAGTTTGTCCTTGGCAGTTCTGTACCTGTGACATGAAAACACAGTGCCAAGATACATACTTAAGTGGAGATTAAAAGATAACTCTACCAAATAAGGTAGTGTAACCTTGTTTATATCAAATAAACAAATACAAAACACAGTGACTATGAAGGTGTTAAATCAATACCTTCTAGAAAGGGTACTAAAATAGAAGGTGTCATCAGGTTTCTAAGCACAAACAAGAAAACTTTGCTGGGTAGGATCTTGCTCTAAGATAAGCACTACCTAAATCTCTTTATCTCTTTCTTTAGTATCTTTCTGACAAGCTTGCTCACCAAGCAGCTGCCTCTGTTCCTTTAGATCTGTGAAGCTCATTATGCAATTCATATTGCATCCTTATATTTTGCATGGTTGAGAAATTATTTATTTTTGAACTCATGTTTTCAGAGTTCTTTCCCACAGCCTTAAGGGCTGTCCTCAAGGTCTCAACTTTTACCATTTTGCTGAGACATTAGCCACATCCTTGCCTTCTGGACTCATGCCATCTCTGATTGTCATGGGTTGATTATCTTGAAGTCATTAACATAAATGCAGAGAGCAGACCCCCAAAGGAGGAACATGAAAATATGTACATTATTACACAAACAAGCCTTATGCCCAATGCAACTGTCAACACTCTTGAAGGCTTACACCCTGCTGGCTCTGGGAACCATTTTACACTGTCCAGATGTTGAAGTTCTTCAGTTTTTACTTTTAAAACAGGGCCATGAAGAACAATGGTGTTCCTTCTTTGGAGGGTGTGTGTGGTGTTGGAGATTAGTGCAGGCTAAGTAAATGCTCTGCCTCTAGTCTTCATAACCACCCCGACTCTGCACATTCTTTACTGGGAGAATGTGTAGGTTTTGCCTCTAGAATTGATAGCTACATGTGGATATTCCTTTTGATGAGGAAGATATTTTTGGTTTTGAAGATGATCTGGTCTCTCTTAAAACTACTGTATTCACTTCTATAACAGCATAAACGTGCCATGGACTGTATTTATACTGAGTGGTGGATAAGAAGGATAGATTATGAGGACATAAGAGTCATGCAAAGGGAAGCCAGGTTTGGAAGTCTCAGGGGATTATAAAGGAATAATTCAATCCTGAAACAGTTTGCAGACAGTCAAATGGAGAGGGCTGATACCCGTTTAGACCTGGGTCTACGTAAAGGCTTCAGGCTTGAAACAGGAGAGCAGGGTAATTAGTAACTGAAGCCATGAGTCAAATTTATTTCATCTGGAGACAGACTGTGAAAAAGAAAAGGGCAAAGAGACCAGAATGAGCCCTGTGCCAAGTTTTCAGTTACTGCAGCAACAGCTAAAAGCTTACCCCTAAACAGAGACACCAGAGAAGGAGTCAGGGCAGGGCAGCATCTGAGACATGGAGGAAGGAGAAAATACGGGTGGTCCTGAGAGGTCAGGGAAGGGAAGAGTGAGTGGCCTTGGATATGGCCAGTGGAGAATATTGTTCTAAGCAAGCCAGGCTTAGCCTTTAGGTACACTCTGCTGCTTTACACACACTCAAAATAACCGAGTAATTAGAAACAGTGCCAAAAGACACACAGCCTCATTGCTTTGTTTGAGTATAAATCCTTTCACTAGATTTATATTTGTCATCTGGAAGAGGAAAGTCAACACCCTTTATAATTTGCATCTGCGTTAAGCTTTTAAAGAATTATTGGTAACTTTTGGGGAAAAGATTTATTGGGAAACATTCTCCTTATACTTTTTTCTGGAGGAGAGAGAAAAGAGACAATAAAATAAGATTTAAAGCAAAGACCTCTTTTTTTCTTTATTTTTTTAATTAAAATTGTTTTTATTCAAAATATGAATAAAAGTTCACAGTCTTTCCTCTCCAACAACTCCCCCCACAAATCTTACCCTTTTGCTGCCCCCTTTCTTCTCCCACTCTCTCTCAAACTAAACACCATCACCCCCAAAAATGAAACTCAAAATAAACAAATGAAAAATAAAAATGACAAAGCAAATACAAGCAAGCAAGCAAGCAAACAAACAAACAAACCAAACAACAACCCTTACCTTGGAATCTATTTTGTGTTGGCCAACTATTCCTGGGCATGAGATTTGACTTGGAATATGATTGATATACTCAGTAACATTCCGCTGGAGAAAGCTGATTTTTCCTTTTTCTAGCATCTATTAATTTCAAATAGCTTCATGGTTAGGGGTGTCTTGTCCTTCTCAATGCTGGGATTTTGTCTGGTTTGAACCTGTGCAGGTCTTGTGTGTGCAAAAGCCCTTTTCTAATGTCTAATTTACCTTTTTAGAATCTCCAGATGTATTCTGTTATCCTGAATGAGTTCTTTTTTATTAACACATATTTTTCTTCACAAGCTTCTGTGTTATCATTGCATGCAGCACACATGTGTTCTTCAGACCTGTCTCTGCAACACACAACAATCTTCTACCTTCAGGTTGTCAGTTCCAAGGTCTGTGTTAAAAATATAATAATGGATCCTTCTAGTTCTAATTTTTATTTCCTTAAATTTTAGCCAGTGGTTGCGGTGCACACCTTTAATCCTAGCATTTAGGAAGTAGAGGCAGATGTATCTCTGTGAGTTCTAGGCCAGCCTGTTCTACAAAGAGAAACTGTGCCTCTAAAACAAAAAGAAACAACAAAAACAACCAACAAAAAATACACACACATACACATACACACACACACACACACACACACACACATACACACACACACACACACACACATGAGTATAAAGGGCCAATGAAGGCAGAAGAGAGCATTGGATCCCCTGAACTGGCTGCTGTTGACTTGTCTGATACAGGAGTCAGGACAAGAACCTGCAATATTGGATGTGTTCTTAACACCTGAGCCACCTCTCTAGCTCTGAGCCTTCTAGTTCTTAATGTATACTTAAAGACTCTAATCAAAAAAAGCATTTAATATAGGATGTGCTCTACAGAAAATCCTTACTAATTTTTCATTATTGCTATCTAAAGCTTTTAGACGACAGTTCTGAAGTAGATATGCTTTATGATGTGAAGGATTTTGAATCAGTAAGCTGGACATAGCAGTGTGCCCATATTCCCAGAATTTCAGGGGCTGAGGCAAGAGGATCAAGAATTCAAGGTAGACCTTGGCTTGAACTCTGCAGCCAGTCCCGTAACACCTAGGCGATGTCACATGCCCAGGATCCCAGGATCCCTGGAGCTTGGTCACACCAGTATTTCAGGGCCCCAAAGGCAGCTTGACTCCCAGGATCTCAGGATCACAGGATCTTGGAATCACAGGACCAGAGAAACAGCTGGACTCTGAGGAGTTCTGACACAACCAGGATCACAGGAAGGACAGGCTCCAGTCAGATATAGTGAGGGCAGGTAGCACTAGAGATAACCAGATGGTGGGAAGCAAGCATAAGAACATAAGCAACAGAAACCAAGGTTACTTGACATCATCAGAACCTAATTCTCCCACCATAGCAAGTCCTGGATACACCATCACAAACAAAAGCAAGGTTCAGTTCTAAAATCACTTCTCATGATGATGATAGAGGACTTTAAGAAGGACATAAATAACTCCCTTAAAGAAATATAGGAGAACACAGGTAAAAATCTAGAAGCCCTTAAGAAGGAAAGACAAAAATCTCTTAAAGAATTGCAGAAAAACACAATCAAACAGGTGAAGGGCCTGAACAAAACCATCCAGAATCTAAAAATGGAAACAGAATCAATAAAGAAATCACAAAGGGAGACAACCCTGGAGATAGAAAACCTAGGAAAGAGATGAGGAGTCATAGATCACCAACAGAATACAAGAGATAGAAGAGAAAATCTCAGGTGCTGAAGATGCCATAGAAAACATTGACACAACAGTCAAAGAACATGCAAAAGTCAAAAAGCTCCTAACCCAAAACATCCAGGAAATATAGGACACAATGAGAAGACCAAATCTAAGGATAATATAGAAGGATAGAAGAGAGTGAAGATTCCCAACTTAAAGGGCCAGTAAATATCTTCAACAAAATTATAGAGGAAAACTTCCCTAACCTGAAGAAAGAGATGCCCATGAACATATAAGAAGCTTACAGGACTCCAAATAGACCAGAACAGAAATTCCTCCTGTCACAAAATAATCAAAACACCAAATGCACTAAACAAAGACAGAATATTACAATCAGTAAGGGGAAAAGGTCAAGTAACATATAAAGGCAGACCTATCAGAATTAAACAGACTTCTCACCAGAAACTATGAAAGTTAGAAGATCCTGGACAGATGTCATACAGACTCTAAGAGAACATAAATGCCAGCCTAGGCTACTATACCCAGCAAAACTCTCAATTACTATAGACAGAGAAAACAAGATATTCCATGACAAAACCAAATTTACATAAAATCTTTCTACAAACCCAGCTCTACAAAGGATATTAGATAGAAAACACCACAAGAAGTGCAACTACACCCTAGAAAAAGCAGAAAGGTAATCTTTCAACAAAACCAAAAGAAGAAGACCACACAAACATATTTCCACCTCCAACAATGAAAATAACAGGAAGTAACAATGACTTTTCCTTAATATCTCTTAACATCAATGAACTCAATTCTCTAGTAAAAAGACATAGACTAACAAACTGGATACATGAACAGGACCCAGCATTTTGGTGCACACAGGAAATCTACCTCAGTGACAAAGACAGACACTACCTCAGAGTAAAAGGTTGGAAAACAATTTTCCAAGCAAATGGTCCCAAGAAACAAGTTGGAGTAGCCATTCTAATATTGAATAAAATTGACATTAAGCCAAAAGTTACCAAAAAGATAAGGAAGGACACTTCATACTTGACAAAGGAAAAATCTGCCAAGATAAACTCTCAATTCTGAACATCTCTGTTCCAAATGCAAGGGCACCCACATTCATAAAATAAACTTTACTAAAGCTCAAAGCACACATCACACCCCACACAATAATAGTGGGAGACTTTAACACCTCACTCTTATCAATGGACAGATCATAGAAACAGAAACTAAACAGAGACACAGTAAAACTAACAGAAGTTATGAACCAAATGGATCTAACAGATATGCATAGAACATTTCATCCTAAAGCAAAAGAATATACCTTCTTCTCAGCACCTCATGGTAACTTCTCCAAAATTGACCATAAAATTGGTCACAAATCAGCCCTCAACAGATACAAGAAGATTAAAATAATTCCATGCACCCTACCAGATCACCCTATCAGATCACCTATCAGAGTAAGGCTGGCCTTATATTCCAACAAAAACAATGGAAAACACACATACACATGTAAAGTGAACAACTCTCTACTCAATCGTAACACGGTAAAGGAAGAAATAAAGAAAGAAATTAAAGACTTTTTAGAATTTAATGAAAATGAAAACACATCATACCAAAACTTATGGGACACAATGAAAGCAGTGTTAAAAGGAAAAGTCATAGCTCTAAGTGCCTCCAAAAAGAAACTGGAGAGACCACATCTTAAAGCTCTAGAAAATAAGCAAATACACGCAAGAAGAGTAGATGGCAGGAAATAATCAAATTCAGGGATGAAATCAACCAAATAGAAACAAAAAGAAGTATACAAAGAATCAACAAACCAGGATCAGGTTCTTTGAGAAAATTAACAAGGTAGATAAACCCTTAGCCAGGCTAACCAGAGGGCACAGAGACAGTATCCAAATTAATAAAATCAGAAATAAAAAGGGAGACATAACAACAAAAACTGTGGAAATTCAATAAATTATCATATCCTACTACAAAAGGTTATACTCTACAAAACTGGAAAATCTGGATGAAATGGACAATTTTCTAGACACATACCAGGTGCCAAAGTTAAAACAGGATCAGATAAACCATCTAAACAGTCCCATAACCCTTAAAGAAATAGAAGTAGTCATTAATAGTTTCCCAAACAAAAAAAGCCCAGGACCAGATGGATTTAGTGGAGCTTTCTTTCAGACCTTCAAAGAAGATTTAATACCAATACTCTTCAAACTATTTCACAAAATGAAAACAGGAGGAACACTACCCAATTCCTTCTACGAAGCCACAATTACTCTTCTACTTAAACCACACAAAGACCAAACAAAGAAAGGGAACTTCAGACCAACTTCCCTATTAATATGTATGCAAAAATACTTGATAAAATTCTTGCCAACCAAATCCAAGAACACATCAAAATGATCATTCACCAGGCAGGATCAAGTAGGCTTCATCCCAGGGATGCAGGGATGGCTCACATATGGAAATCCATCAATGCAATCCACTACATAAACTCAAAGAAAAAAAATATGGTCATTTCATTAGATGCTGAAAAAGCATTTGACAAAATTCAGCATCCCTTCATGTTTAAAGTCTTGGAAAGATCAGGAATTCAAGGCCCATGCCTAAACATAGGAAAAGCAATATACAGCAAACTGGTAGCCAACATCAAACTAAATGGAGAGAAACTTGAAGCAATCACACCAAAATCAGAGCCTAGACAAGGCTACCCTCTCTCTCTCTCTCTATTTAATATAGTACTTGAAGTTCTATCTAGAGAAAGTAGACAACAAAAAGAGGTTAAAGGGATACAAATTGTAAAGGAAGAAGTCAAACTATAACTATTTGGAGATGATATGATAATATACGTAAGTGAGCCCCAAAACCTCCACCAGAGAACTACTAAACCTGATAAACAACTTCAGCAAGATGTCTGGATATAAAATAATCTCAAATAAATCAGTAATCTTCCTATACTCAAAGGATATACAGGCTGCGAAAGAAATTAGGGAAACAACACCTCTCACAATGGTCACAAAAAATATAAAGTATCTTGGTGTGACTGTAACCAAGTAAGAGAAAGATCTGTATGACAAGAATTTCAAGTCTCTGAAGAAAGAAATTGAAGAAGACCTCAGGAGATGGAAAGATCTCCCATGCTTGTGGATTGGCAGGGTTTATATAGAAAGGCCATCTTGCTGAAAGCAATCTACAAATTCAATGCAATCCCTAACAAAATTCCAACTCAATTCTTCATAAAGTTAGAAAGAGCAATTCTCAAATTCATCTCGAATAACAAAAAACCCAGGATAGCGAAAACTATTTTCAACAATAAAAGAACTTCTAGGGGAATCAGCATCTCTGACCTCAAGCTGTACTACAGAACAATAGTGATAAAAACTGCATGGAATTTGTATAGTGACAGGCAGGTAGATCAATGGAATAGAATTGAAGCACCAGAAATGAACCCACACAGCTATAGTCACTTGATCTTTGACAAAGGAGCTAAAGGGAGAAAAAGATAGCATTTTTAACAAATGGTCCTTGTTCAACTGGTGGTTAGCATGCAAAAAAATGCAAATCGATACATTCTTTTCTCTTTGTACAAAGCTCAAGTCCAAGTGGCTTAAGGACCTCCACATAAACCTAGATACGCTGAAACTAATAAGAAAGTGGGGGAAAAGCCTCAAGCACATGGGCACAGGGGAAAATTTCCTGAACAGAACCCCAATAGCTTGTGCTCTACGCTCAAGAACTGACAAATGGAACCTCATAAAATTGCAAAGCTTCTGTAAGGCAAAGGACATTGTCAATAGGGCAAAATTGCAACCAACAGATTGGTAAAAGATCTTACCAATCCTACATCTGAAAGAGGACTAATATCCAGTATTTACAAAGAACTGAAGAAGTTAGACTTCAGAGACCCAAATAACCCTATTATATATAGGCTACGGAGCTAACAAAGAATTTTCAACTGAGAAATATCAAATGGCCAAGAAGTACCTAAAGAAATGTTCAACATCCTTAGTTATTAGGGAAATGCAAATCAAAACAACCCTGAGATTCTACTTCACACCAGTCAGAAGGGCTAAAATCAAAATCTCAGTTGACAGCAGATGCTGGCAAGGATTTGGAGAAAGAGGAACACTTCTCTATTGCTGGTGGGATTGAAAGTCACTCTGGAAATTCATTTGGCGGCTCTTCAGAAAATTGGACATAGTACTACCTGAGGACCCAGCTATACCGCTCCTGGGCATATACCCAGAAGATGCTGCAACATGTAATAAGCACACATGCTCCACTATGCTCATAGCAGCCTTATTTATAATAGGCAGAAGCTGGAAAGAATGCAGATGTCCTTCAACAGAGGAATGGATACAGAAAATGTTGTATATTTACACAATGTAGTGCTACTCAGCTATTAAAAATGAATGATTGAGGATTCATGAAATTCTTAGGCAAATGGATGGAACTGGAAAATATCATCCTGAGTGAGGATGATACATCTAATACATCCTGAGTGAGGATGATATCATCTAATTACAAAAGAACACAAATGGTATGCACTCACGGATGAGTGGATATTAGCCCAGAAGCTTGGAATACCCAAGATACAATTCACAGACCACATGAAGCTCAAGAAGGAAGACCAACATGTTCCTGTTTTGGTTCTTCTGCGAATGTGGACAAAATACTCACAGGAGCAAATATGGAATAAAATATGAAGCAGAGACTGAAGGAAAGGCTATCTAGAGACTTTCCCACCTGGGGATCCATCTCATATACAGTCACCAAACTCAGACACTGTTGTGTATGCAAAGAAATGATTGCTGACAGGAGCCTGATATAGCTGTCTCCTGAGAGGCCCTGCCAGAGCCTTACAGATACAGAGGAGGATGCTTACGGCCAACTGTTGGACGGAGTGGGATCCCCAGTAGAGGAATTAGAGAAAGGACTGAATTAGCTGAACATATTTGCAACCTCATAGTAAGAACAATAATATCAACCAACCAGACCCCTCTCAGCTCCCAGGGACTAAGCCAATGGGTACACGAAGCTCCAGCTGCATATGTAGCAAAGGATTGCCTTGTCAGGCATCAATGGAAGAGAGGTCCTTGGTCCTATGAAGGCTTGATAGGATGGTCCAGAGTAGGGGAATTGAGGGTGGGGAGGCAGGAGTGGGGTGGGTGGAGGAAAACCCTCATGGAAACAGGGTGAGGGAGGATGGGACAGGGGGTTTCCCGGAGGGGGGGGGGGGAACCAGGAAATGGGATAACATTTGAAATGTAATAAACAAAATATGCAATAAAAACATAAAAAAGATAATTAACAACAGCCAATTTATAACTATTAGCTGATTTGAAATCATTGTGTGAATTTGAAAGCTGACATCACCTAGAATAATGCTGGGATAGAGCTTTAAGAGAGTGTTGCTCTTTCAATTTTCTACTAAGATAATTTTTTTTTTACTAATTTTCTCTTGGAAATTACTTAGGTAAGCCATATTATACATTACCAGTGTACTATATGGCTGCATATCTTTTCCAGAAGTATTTTACAGCAAAAAGGAATTAACTATTATTAATTTAAAATATGAAGGTTTTACTAATTGAATCCTCTCATATTTTACACTAAAAAAATCTATGTTTTAGAAAACATTCACTTTAAAAGGATTGAAGTTATGCCTCTACTTAAATGATCCATCTTTCACATCACTTGTTTTCAAAATTGCTCTCCTTAAGTAGAGGTAAAGCCATGCAAGCTTATGCTAAGTGAATGAAAACTTTAGATTTAAATAACCCAACTGATGATGCTATCTTACCATAGCTAACCACTCATAAACTTAGAGTAGATTCTAGCTACTTGTGTTTTTATATTTTGATTCTCATTTCAAATTATAAGAGTTGATTTTGTAAAGGAAAATTACAAGTTCTTATTCTTGTGTGATGGTAACTGTCATTTATTCTTTAGTATAAATAACACTTGGCATTAGACTTATACCATCTAAATTTACTTAGATGATGTAAGTACCAACTATGAATTTTAGAATATTTTCATATTAAGCTTAATAAAAATGCAAATGAGAAATAATATTTTTTCTCATTTGAAGAGATGCTTTGTTGAGAGTTGTTTAAAAT